>NW_022196899.1:13441112-13463593 GCF_008632895.1 Mastomys coucha
CTCATTGCATCCTGGATTTCCTGGATGTTTTGGGTTAGGAGCCTTTTGCTTTTTGCATTTTCTTTGACCATTGTGTCAATGTTTTCTATGATATCTTCAGCCCCTGAGATTCTCTCTTCTATCTCTTGTATTCTGTTGGTGATGCTTGCATCTACAACTCCTGATTTCTTTCCTAGGTTTTGTATCTCCAGGGTTGTCTCTCTTTCTGATTTCTTTATTGTTTCTATTTCCATTTTTAGATCCTGGATGGTTTTGTTCATTTCCTTCACCTGTTTGATTGTGTTTTCCTGTAGTTCTTTAAGGGATTTTTATGTTTCCTCTTGAAGGGCTTCTAGCTGTTTACCTGTGTTCTCCTGTATTTCTTTGAGGATGCTATTTATGTCTTTCTTAAAGTCCTGTATCATCACTATGAGAAGTGATTTTATATCTGAATCCTGCTTTTACGGTGTAATGATGTGTCCAGGACTTGCTCTGGTGGGGGAATTGGGTTCTGATGATGGCAAGTGACCTTGGTTTGTGTTGTTTATTTTCTTATGCTTGCCTCGAATCATCTGGTTATCTCTAGTACTACCTGCCCTTGCTAAATCTGACTGGAGCCTGTCCTTCCTGTGATCCTGGTTGTGCCAGAACTCCTCAGAGTCAAGCTGTCTCTGTGATCCTGTGATTCTAGGATCCTGTGACCCTGGGCTTGTTAGAGCACCTGGGAGTGGAACTTCCTCTGGATGTTGTGAGACTGGCTGCGGAGCTTGAGCCCAAGGTCTGCTCAGGGCACCAGCCCAGACAGGCCAGAAGAAACCTGAGCTATTGGACTGGTGGAGTTCCTGTGTGCCTGGTCACGCTGGTCCCATTTACTCCCAGTGTTGGGACAGATGTTATGTCTTCCTCATCTCTGATTCTGGGTGTGTGAGAGTGCCTGGAAGTGGAGCTTCCTCTGAGTCCTTTTTTTGTTTTTGTTTTTTTTTTTTGTTTTTGTTTTTGTTTTTTTTTTTTAGTTAGTATCTTACCATAAATCCTTGGCTGCCTTGGAACTCATTATGTGGACCAGGCAGGTTTCAAACTCATAGACATCTGCCTACCTCTGGTCCTGAGTGCTGGGATTCAAAATATGCCCCACTACACCTAGCCTTGAAAGACATTAGAAAGTTATTTTTCCCCTAGTTGTTACATTTAACTAGCTGGCTTGACTACTCTACTTAGACTTCTTTTAGTACCGGATGAAGGATGGCTTTTGCACTCACTGTTAAGACAGCTCAGTTCATCTGTGATGTTTTCCTGTGCCCGTTGTGGGGCCTCTTCCTTCAGACTCCACCTGCGCTGCCTACTGCACCCTGCTAACAGCAGGCCTGGGCCCATGCTCTGTGAAGGCTGGCCAGCTGGCTAGCTGAGTAATTGGGCCCAGTTTTATTTCTGTAGCTTTTGTTCCCCTTTTCACACCTAAGTTCCCCTAACTAGCCCAAGACCATTTTTCTGAAGACTCGAGGAAAGATAGTTCTAGCTGGAAAGCTTATTTGCTGTTAGTGGAAAGTGAAGGCCTCCTTTGGAGAGTGAGGTAGAATTCTTTCGGATCACTCACTGTGTGTTTGCTGGGACCCCCAGCCTTGCTGTGTCCTGCTTACACCAAATCCTTTTTGTTAAGTGGTACCATGTGAGGTAAAGAGCAGCTTAGTAGAAGCTGGCCATGCAGAAGTTTCGAAGTTTCGAATTCCTTCTTTCCATTGATCCTTCAGAAGCTTCAAGAGAGTCTGAAATATTTGTGTTCCCATGTAGGAGGGAACATGTAGTATATAGAATTTAAGAAAAGTAGATTTGGCCACTGTCAGTGAGGGGGCTCTCTTGCCCCCATTCACCTCTTCTCTACAGCACTTGCCTTGGTATTTGGAGGTGTTGGAGAAGGTATGGTATTTTAGGATCTTGATAAGTGGAAATTAATTTAGCAGTCACTCTTTGGTATCTGTGAGCCATGTCAATCCAGGACTCTGAAGCCCAAGATCCTTATACAAGGTGATGCAGTGTCTATACATGATCTATGTACATCCGCCTCTGGATTTTCAATCTCTGGGTAAGATAATGCAGTTCTATGTTATATGACATTGTTACATTGTATTGTTCGAGGAATAATAATAAAAGAGTCTATACACAAAGTTGTATATGTTCAATATTTATACATTTAAAACCATTTCCACCCTTTGTTTGTCTGTTCCACCACTTGTTCCACCAAAACCAAAGATACGGACCTTTGTTTATGTGGTTTAGAGACATTTCTGTGTTTAGTTTAGCCATAGCTAGGTTTTTGTCTTGTTTTGTTTTTGATTAACGAATAACTTCCAAAATACATTGCCACCCACTGTGGCTGAGCCACCTAGGGCCATGGTACAAAGGATCAAAGCCAGTATTCAGACATCATGATTCTGCACTCTTCTACTTCTTATAAGGACGGTGTAGGTGAGGGTAGAGAAGTGTCTTAAGCTTGTCTGTGGGAGAGCTCCGAGTGGCCAGAGGAAACTGTCTGAACAGAAGATTCCTTTGCCCTGACACAGATATGACTGCCCTTCTGCTCCAAATACAACAATGCAACACTGGTAATCATCATCACACTCATATAAAAAGTTTCTAAATTTTGTGATTGAGATTATGTGAAAGAAGGTTGGTCAGAATCTTTTTAGTAGTCAGGTCAAAACCCTGTAACAGTACCCCAAGCAGCAGGTATGCCTGTGTATGATATGGCCTATCTGTCCAAACATTAATATGAAAAACATCTTTTGATCAACAATTATGCAAAAAAAGGAGTGGTTTTTTTTTTTTTGGTCTCACTTATTTAAGATAGTATTATGAAGTAGCTGTTGTTAAGAGGCCACAAAAGAGCATTGTACAATTATAGAAGAAAAATTATAGAAGAAAAATATAAGGGCTTATAGATTGTTAATAACAATACTAGGTAAGTTTCCCAGTTCAAAACCTTTGTGAAATTTATCAGCACTTATTTTTTCCTAGATTATTAGCATTTCTATAATCATTCTAATTTTTGAAGTGTATGTATATATGTGTGTTTGTCTCTCTGTGTGTGAGACAGACAGACAGAGAGAGAGAGAGAGAAGGAGAGGGAAAGTGAAAGAGAGAATGTATGTCTACATGTGGAGGTGTGTGGAGGCCAGAGGAAGATACAAGGTATCCTACTGTACTCCTTATTGGCCTTTTCCTTTAGACACAGGGTCTGTCACGGGCTTGTGGTAGGTTAGTAGTCAACGAGCCCTGGAGATCCTGTCTCTGACCCCCACATCACCCTCCACTGGGCATTTCTACACCTAGATTTTTTTTACATGGGTACTGAGGATTTGATTCAGGCCATAACGGTAGTACAGCAAGCATTCTTACCCATGAGCCATCTATCTTGCCCACAATCTCTAATTTTTCTGTGATTATGCATTTGTGATTTTGTGTTCTTTCCTTTAAACAACTCCCCCAATCCAAATTGTTTAGCCTTCTCTCCAAATCTTGAATTTTGCTTCTGAATGAGATAGGTTAAGAGAATCTCAGACATCTTACACTGAATCAAATAATAAGAACTGGAGTCAGCGAGAGGTTACAATAACCAAAGGACTGGAAGCCAGGCCAGAAGCCAAACGTGTGCTTAACGTACTAATCATAGGTCTTAGCTGCTCTCCCAGAGGACTGTATTTGATCCCCAGCAACCCCATGGAAGCTTACTCTAGTATCTCTAGTCCATCACCTCTTCTGGCTTCTGCAGGCAGGCCACGCATTCAGTAAACAAACATACATTCAGAGAAAACAATCTTACACATGTAATAACAATGAACAAATAAGTAAAATAATCATAACATTTTCTGATGGTAGATATTGTTGGCATATGAGTGGCGTGCCTTTCTAAGGGAAGTTGTATGAGCTAGCTGTATGTTTTAATTTTACTGTCTGTTTGGTTCTTCTTCCCCCTCCCATTCTGAATATCTTATTAGTTGTTTAACAATGGAGGAACCCTAAAGCTTAGCATGTTTTCTAAAGCTGAAGTATACTTCAGTTTTTATTTTAATGTGTTTCTTTTGTTTTGTTGAGACAGGGCCTCACTCTTTAGTCTCGGCAGTCCTGGAACTCCTACACAAACAAAGCTTGCATTGAATTTGCTTCAGTCCTCCTGTCTCTGCCTCCGGAAGTCTGAAACATGATAATACACTCAGCTAACTTTTTTCTAATTTTAAAATAGATTCTTCCATGTACAGTGAAGGAACTTTCTCTAACCTATAAGACCTTAAAGCGTACATAGTAAGATCCACTTGGCTGTGTTGCATGTCTCCCTGACTTACTCCAGCTCTGCCAGTGGGAACAGATTTCATCCCAAGTGTAACTTATAAGTTCAGGTTTTTCGAGAATGTGGCTAGTGGTGGGGACATATCAGGTATACACACATCACTTCGACGTCCTAGAACCAGTTTCTTGGGGAGAGTGCTCTCTTACTTTTGTTGTAATAACCAGTTAATCCCTACTCTTCATTCCAAACAACTGAAGCTTGGGGCAAGTGGGGCAAGCAAAGGCACATTGCGGGTTGCAGAATCTTGTCTCTGGAATTTGCACTCCTTGTTATCTTGTGAGATCAGGGACTCTCCCTTCCTTGTCCGAACGCCCAGCCAAGGTCTCCCAGAGTACTCCTCACTATGTTTACTTTCAACTGACTTTCGTGATGCAGAGTCACGGGCTGCAGGAAAAATGTTGAGAAACCTTCCTTTCACCAGTGCAAGAAGATTTTCATCCCTGAGCTTGACTCTTTTCCTTGAGTACTTAAGATCAGTTTTGCTTCTTCCAACATAACGTTTGCATGAAGTCTAGAGCTGAGTATTTATAATAACTACACTCTATTTTTTTTTAACCTGGGTTCTGCTGTAAAAGCAAAAACTACTGGATATAGTTCTTACAACCAATTTATGGAAAAACAATAGTATCTGTCCTCTTTTCTACACATCTTAATGTCGTGAGGACATATAGACGTGTGTGTGAAAATATACAGAAGCAGGCGGTAGAAAGTTGGCTCAGTGGATAAGAGTGCTCACTGTACACGCAGGAGGAACCAAGGTGGGATGCCCAGAGCCCTTGCAAAAATCTTGTTACCAAGACTGTCACCCCAGTATTGTGCAGGGCAGAAGTATCACTGGGGATTATTGCTTAGCCAGTCTAGCCAAAATGCTGAGCTTTAAGTTCTGTAAAAGATCCTGCCTCAAATGAGTGAGGCAGAGAATGACAGAGTGCAATGTACTCTGCATGTACACAAAGGAATGTGTGCAATATTCCTTGCCCTCTGTATGCTCTGTGCACATACACCACACACATGCATATATGTATACACACACACACACACACACACACACACACACACACACAGAGCAAGAGAGGGGGGAGGATAGAGAAGCAGCAGTAGCTTTTGCTTTAGAATGTTACAAGGCCTATATTTAACCCATGTAGATAGTGCCTTTAATTATTTGACATTGGCTAAATCTGCTGTGGTCCTTGTATTAGCAGAATGACTCAACTGGGGTTTATGAACCATTAAACAAGGTGTGAGGGATTTTCTATAGACTGTCACACAGGATTAAAAAGCTCTGCTCGAGAAACATGCTAACAGTTTTCCAAATGGCACAACTTTATCCTTCTCAGATCACAAACCTCTTCTACTCACTACACTGTACAGAGGGTATGACCCATCTAGCCCCAATTTCGTCTTAATCACATATATGAATCTTTCCCCTAGGCAACCAATTCAGAATGTGACATCTGAAAACAGTGTAGCTCTTATGCAAACACCTCTGCATATCGTTATTCACAGTGTCAAACTCAACACAGAGTAAAATTTGATCTTGCTTGTATATTTTTTTGTTGGTTTTAATCTTTTGTTTATCTATTAGTTCTTGAGGCAGGTCCTCCCGTAGTCCAGATTAGCCTGGAGCTTACTGTGTAGCCAGGGACAATCTTGATGTTCTTATCCTTCTGCCTCCAGAAGCCTTAATGTTGACATCACGGGCATGCCCTGGCGGCCTTGCACCAGTGAGCCTGGCTATGTGATGCCGAGGACAATCCATAAGGCCTCATGCACTCCTGGCAACTGAGCTTGCTGGTATTTTAAGTGTATATATAAATGACATATTTATATATACATATAAATGTATAGATATGTATACATGTATACATATCTATAATATATAATATTCTAAATATAATATATAATAAATATCAATATACAATATATTATTATATATTATTTATAAATAATATTATAAATATTATAAATATAAATATTATAAATAATGTAATATAAATATTATAAATAATATATAATAAATATAATAATATATATAATATTCTAAATGTATTGGTATCACTGTATTATACATACATGTTTATTCATCTGTTTACACACCCAAACCTCTAAGGGATTAACAGAAGAACTAGAAATCAGAAGTCATGGGGATTATCATATTATTTTAATAATTGTTTGATATTTTATTAAAGACATACATAAAGAGTTATGCCCCCTCTTTTCAGTAAGTGAGCCTATCAGGAAAAACTTGATTGTGTCTTCCCTGCTTCCATCTCTAACTTTAAACTTTTTGAATAACCAAGTGGTAGGTAGCCGTCGTTTTATAGCTTCAAAGCAGCATGTTCTTCTAGATTTTGCTTGTGGCTTCCTGGGACATAAGAAACCAGGCTTCAGTTTTCCAAAAGAAAATGATCCAACACTATAGTAAAAAAATCTACTTTATACTGGCTGAAACTGCAAAAATAAAATTAGAGAATTCACATCACAAGTGTGGGGGGGAACTACACTTGGAGCAGGATTACTGTAGTGCTAGCAGGCATCTCAATTATCAGCGTAGCTATTGTTTGCCAAATGGTCCAATACGGAGTTACCACAAGTGAGCAGCTGCACTGCTAGGGGTACAGTGAGAGAAATGGAAGACAAGTGTACGCAAGAGGTGAGAATAACCTAGGAGGGTTTTAACAGATAACTTAGCTACACCAGTCACACTGTGCATCAGTGACAAGGAATGAAGCAATGCTATGCACTAAACAGCAGTGGCTTTTACAAGCACAACAGACAGAAAGACATAGACACAAAGGTTCCTGTACCCTATAGCTCCGGGTATAAGAAAGGTCAAGAAATCCTTTTGAAAACCTGTGGGGACAAAAGGCAGATTAGTGATTGGTCGAGAGGTTCTAGAGAGTGACTGCTCTTTGGGGGTGAGAGTCTAGTGTGATTGATTTTTTTTTTTTTTTCTTTTTGAGTTTTGTTTCTGAGACAGGGTTTCTCTGTGAGTCCTGGCTGTTCTAGAACTCACTCTGTAGACCAGGCTGGCCTCACACTCAAGAGATCCGCCTGCCTCTGCCTCCCAAGTGCTGGGATTAAAGGCGTGCGCCACCACTGCCTGGCCTAGTGTGATTGATTACTCAACCCCGTGAATATGCTCAAAGCAATTGACCTACATTATATTTTTTTTCAAGGCAGAGTTTCTCTGTGTAACAAGCTCTGGCTGTCCTGGACTTGCTTTGTAGAATAGGTTGTCCTCAAACTCGCAGAGATCTGCCTGCCTCTGCCTCCTGGAATTAAAGGTGTGTACCAAGCTAGCCTAGACCTGCACAATTTAAGTGGGCGAGTTCATTGTTGTGTAAAAGGCATGCTGAGAAAGTCATAAGAAGGAAAGTCAAAGCTAGAGTGGCTCAGTGGTAAAGGCATGTGTTGCCAAGCCTGACAACCTGAGCTTGACCCCAAGATGCACATAGTAGATTTTCGCTGATGTCCACTTGTACTGTGTGGAATGAGCATGCTCATCCACATCCACATCTACAAATGGATAATAAATGTAATTTTAGAAGTAAATAAAAGGAAAAATGGAAATGCTTACATAACAATCCTTCCACATTTTTTCATATTATAGAATTTGATATTTTGTATACTGCCATGTTCATTCTTGTACTTTAAAAAATGAATTTCAGTTTAAATTCTTAATCTGTTTATGAGATCCACAACACTGTCTCTAGTCTGTTAAAATGATTCTGTGTATTTATACCAAATTTCAATATTCATTTTATGACCCAAAATGTCAACTTTTAGTCAGAGCAATGCATACAACATCTCACCTTCCAGTGGGCAGTGTCGCAGGAATGGCTCTGGCCACACTGCCCCAGCCCAGTCCAGGGAGAGGAGGTCTACCCAGAGATGGCGTCAGTTCTGCAGAAGGAAGGCTGGGTTTCCATGACTGCCTGTCTCTCTGCCTGGTGCTTTGTAAGACTCAGGCTATTTAAACAGTCAGACTGTTTAAATGAGCCATCAAAACACCTAACCTCTGCCTTAAGCTACTTTTATTGGGGCATTTTTGTCACAGCCTCTGGAAAAGAAACTAATGGTCTTGATAATGTAACAGTTGACACCAAGGAACCGAACAACTGGCTGAGAACTTATGCCTGGGCCTACCACTCCCCAGGGACGGGAGGAGTCAAGGAAAGCAAAGCCCAGAAGAGTAAATTTAGCAGAATCTTAACATTTCTCTGGAAGAAAGGAGAAAATAAGCTCTGTACAAATACACATCAACCAATAAAGAGATAAGCAAAATGCAGGATTATGGAATATTCCTTAGCTTATGGAAGAATGGAATTCTGATATCTGTAATAATGTGAGTGAACCTTGAAAGCACTGTGAAATACTATGTGAAGTACTGTGAAGTACTATGTGAAATAAACACAAAGGGATAAAGTGTTTGATTTTACTTGCACAAAGACATGAAAAAGCACATTTGCAGAGGCTGAAGCAGAGTGGTGATTAGCAGGGTTGGTGGAAGACAAACAGGGAGTTATTATTTGGCAGATCGAGTTGCAGTTGGGGAATGATAACTTCCTGAAGGTGTGCAGCGGTGCTGGACAGACAACAGTGATGCCGTCCTTAGTGACGGTGGATAGGCAACAGTGATGCTGTCCTTAGTGACGGTGGATAGGCAACAGTGATGCTGTCCTTAGTGACGGTGGATAGGCAACAGTGATGCTGTCCTTAGTGACGGTGGACAGACGACAGTGATGCTGTCCTTAGTGACGGTGACCTATATACCTGGGAAAGGCTAATGTGTTGAGATTTGGTTAGGCTTCTTTGCCTGCCGTCATGGCCTCTGTTGTACACATCTGTATGACATCTTGGCTTCCATAATCTCTATGCTAGCTGAAAAGACATTGTTTTGTCATTCTTGTTTTATTTCTCTTTTTTTTCCTGTTTTTTCTTTTCTTTTCTTTCTTTCTTTTTTTTTTTCTAGACAGGGTTTCTCTGTGTAGCCCTGGCTGTCCTGGAACCCACTCTGTAGACCAGGCTGGTCTCTAACTCAGAAATCCGCCAGTCTCTGCCTTCCAAATGCTGGGATTAAAGGCATGTGCCACCACTGCCCAGCCTTGTTTTATTTCTTATTTGCCTATATTTTTTCTTAGCATTCTCACACGAGCCTTGAATGAGTTGTTACCAAACCCTCTCTGCTAAGAATGATTCCAGATTTTTCTACAGTAGAAATATGATCCTCATTTCTGGGTCAAGAAATGTAAATGAAAACCAAGCAGTAACTTTGTATCCTACACTTTGTTTCCTCCTTTAGAAAGCAAGAAAGCCTTCCCACTCATACCTTAACATTAGCTCAGTCTTTCTGATGCAGATAGCAGGCCACCAATGAGCTAGCTGCATCTCCCTTCTGATCCTGCAGCTCACTGTGGTTCATGGACCTGCTGTGCTGGCACCACATGTGGAAGCATGTGGAAAATGATTCATCTTGGGTACAACCCCAGAACCATTGAGTCCAAGTCTGTACCTTACCACGTGTCCAAGTATTTCTTATGCGCGCCAGCTTGTGTGATGCTCAGATCTCTAATCACACTTGTAAATTCACACCACTTCCTTATGCATAGCCCAGAAACATGTTTCTCTTCAAAGAAAGGAAGTTAAAAGCAGGGGAGGAACATTAGTTGCAAGTTTGCTCTGTAAGGATACTAATGTATGAAATCCCCAGTATTATTTAATACACGAAATAATAATAGAATTGTAAAGAATTGTTCCCATCTATGTGAAGAAACCAGCTCAGCCATCCTACTGGCATCTAGCCAGTATGTACCATAACTGGCACTTGACTTCAGGTATGCCAACTACAAAGTGTTTTCTATTATACTAACCCACCTTTAATGTTTTGGAAAATCTTATATAAACATATAATGCGATTTGATTCAATCACCCCCTCCACTGCCTCCCCTCCAGCTCCTTGGCTATCCCAACTCATTACTTTCCCAACGTCATGTGTTCTTTGTTATAACCCACTGCATCCCTAAAACATAACTTAAACCACCTTTATGCATATGAAGGAAAGCATTCTAATTCTTTTGGAATGAGAAATTACTCAGAGACTCACCAAGGATAATATGATATGACTCAAGATCATAAAATGGTCAGCACTGGACAGTTAGTTATTGCTGCAAAGTGCTTCTCTTCATTAATCCTCACTAAAACCAGGTGAGGCAAAAGGAACTTCTATTCTGTAAATAAAATGCTAAGACTCTTTGCAGCTAGGAGTCTGTCCGCAGTCGTAACGCAGTGAGTCAGAACAGGGAGGCAGCGGGGGATGCTTATGTGCCAACTGCCGATCCTCCAGCTGCATCAAGATATGCAGAGAGCCAAGAAAACTTTTTTTTTTTTTTTTACAGATGTTGGTTGCTGTCTTCTGGAACCAGACTGTTTGACGTTTTGGAAATTCACCTTTTTCTGGTGTGAATAAGTGAAGCCATATGCATCTGCATCCGACCCACTGTTCTGGCTTTGCCTGAGACGCCTGACAAATACTTATTAATGCATGAAGTATTAGGATGGAATTTTTAGAGGAGGCTTGCCCTGAAGTGAACCATGGTCTTCCTGTCTTTCCTTTCTCATTTAACACAACTTGTCTTTTGATTCCAGATGCTGAGAGCCACTGTATAGTATATCTCAGGAGGGAGCAAAAATTCACAGCGTATTTCAGAAGTGGACTCCTCACTGCAAAGCACATGTGTTCTGTTCTCTTTTTTTCTTAAAATTTTATTTATTTACACAGTTCGTCCCCTCTCTCATGCACACATACACACACACACACACACACACACACACACACACACACAGAGGAATATGTACCACAGTGCATGTGTGGAGGTCAGAGGCCTATTGGGGGGAAGCGGTTCCCTCCTCCCTCGTTAAGGCAAGGCCTTTCATTTCTGCTGCTTTAGCGCATATGCAGGCTTTAAATGTGGGTACCCAGGAGTTGAAATGTGGGTCATCAGGGTAACTAGTACCCATATCCCCTGAGCCATCTCCACAGCACTGCTTTTTTCGTCTTCTAAGAAGAGAAGGACATTGCTCGTCGAAATATAAAATGATGCAGTCAATAAAGAGAACGCTATGGACCAGAGCTCTTAAATTGAATTGTATAATTACATCATGACAGAGAAATTCTGTCCTGGATGTGCACTCAAAGAATTAAAGTAAGTGTGATCTCATTTCCTAGCATGAGCTGGGTGCTTTTCCATCTCAGGCACTCCTCAGGTATCAGCCCTACTCTCATTCCCTAACTCTTCTCTAGGCTATGCTCTGCTGTTGAGTATGCATAATCTCCTGTGCTTGTTATTAGTCAGTGTTCCATACTATAACAAAAGACATGAGACAGTATGCTTAAAAAGATGAAAGGTTTCTGAGCCACAGTTCTGGATGGAAAGTTTCTTCTGAGCCACAGTTCTGGACGTTTCAGCCCATCATCTGTTGGCCTCATGTTTTGGGGTCACCAAGGGCATCGTTGTAGATGTGGTTGAAGGAGCTGGTCACCTTATGACAGTGGTGAAACAAAGAGGAAGTGAAAGAGAAGGACGAGGGTTCCAACATCCTCCTTAAGGGCATTTTTCCAGTGACGTAATCTTCTAGCGTTTACCTAGACTTAACAACTCCACAGCTTCTCAGAAGTGACGTGGGCTGGGATCCAGACCTTTAGCATATAGACTTTTGGGGTACACTCAAGACACATATGGTGGCTCTCTCTACCTCCATCACTCAACACAGATAGGATTTCATACTTACTTGGGAGTTTTCCCACATACTATGTATTAAACTAAGCTGTGGAGTACAGGGGTCAAATTATATTTTAAATGACTCTCCGCTCATGCCTACTCATCTGTCTCTACTCTCTGTGTTGAAGGATCCAGTGTATTTCAGTAATATGTGCGAAAATAACTTTTATAAACTGTTAAATCTTATACAAACGGTATTTTAAAGATGTCCATAAGTCTCTCTGTGTTAAATTCATTACAGTACACCTTCATTTACTCTGCTGTCTGAGCCAGCGTTGGCCTGCTTTGTGGTTTGGGATGACATGCAGAGGCAGAGCCTAATTTTGCTGGGCACAGGCAGGAAGATTTTTTTCACCTGACTGAAACAGGAATCCTCACCATGCACTAGACTTCTAAATTCCTCACCTGACCTCTTGACCTAAGATGTCTCAATTTACAATAGATTCACATTCAAACCAGAAAAGTTTAAGATCCTCCTGGTACTCCTTGCTCCCAGGAAAATATGTGTTTCCAGACAACTATGTTGGCTTCGTTTTTTTCTGGAGGGGGTCAGAAAAACACACACACCGTGTTATGCAAGGTTCTCCTCCTATTTCCGCCATAGTTTCAAAGATACTCCTATAACTATAGTATTCAATTTTAACTTCTTCAAACCTGGTATCTTCTGTTCTACTTTTCTTGTTTTAAACTAGTTTTACTTTTGAAAACTGCACTCATGTATATAATGAAATATAACTGCATTTACCTCTATTTTCCCATAGGGGCAACTTTTACCATATCCTTTCCAACATATGCAATCCCACTTCGTGTGAGTGTTGCCCAAGCCTGTGAGGGTCATTCACTGGAGCATGGGAAACCTGCCAGTGGCCGCATGTTCAGTGAAGAATAATCTTCCTCCCCTGCTGATCTGTTGTTATTACCAAACATCTATGAACTGAGCATACAGAATATCCAAGACACTGAACTAGTATTTTGGGATTAGGTATAGTAGTGTATAAAACAGACTTAGAACCTTCTTTCAAGAACCTACATTCTAACAAAAATAATACTACTAATAATTAGTTATATTACTTTATCGAGGACTTATAAAAGGTCAGGTATTGTGTTAGGAACCTTTTGCAAATTATTTCAAGCAATTCTTTTCCTAATAATAGGACATGATAATTTCCTATTCTCTCTCTCTCTCTCTCTCTCTCTCCCTCTCTCTGTCTCAAATGAGAGTAGAATCTGGAAAGATGACTCTAGTTAAAAAGGCTTGCTGTGTAAGAAAGGAGGAATGAGTTTAAACCCCCAGCATCCGCATAAAAGTCCCACATTGCTGCAGGTGCCTGTAATCCCCACATTGGAGGCTGGAGACATCTGGATCCTCAGAGATTGATGGCTGGCCACTCTCCTCAAAACCACACAAGCTTCTGGTTCAGTGAAAACCTTGTCACAAAATAAGATGTGAAGTAATAGACAAAGACACCCGATGTCCTCCTCTGGTGTGTGTGTGTGTGTGTGTGTGTGTGTGTGTGTGTGTGTGTGTACATGAGCACACATCCATGCACACATCCATGTCCATCTGACATATATTCATACATA
Source organism: Mastomys coucha (assembly GCF_008632895.1). Taxonomy (NCBI): domain Eukaryota; kingdom Metazoa; phylum Chordata; class Mammalia; order Rodentia; family Muridae; genus Mastomys; species Mastomys coucha. The sequence goes on from NW_022196899.1 coordinate 13,454,799, forward strand.
CCACCAAAATGAGAAGTAATATAATTCACTCAAGTTAAGTTTGAAGTTTGTTATCATTAGCCAGAGTGATGGTTAAAGTCTTTGACAGTAGGTATGACAAAAACACCCAACCAGGAACCACAAATGGACACTGTTCATAACCAATAAGCAGGTGCAGATGGCCACTAAATTCTCTCTTGTCCCTGGATTTTGTGTGGGGTCCGGGGTCATAGGAGAGGATCGGATATGCTGAGAAAGGGCCTGCTGTCTGAATAGTGACTGTGATCATACCATACAATCCTTGTAAGGACTAAATAAGTAGAGCTTTAGGCTGGGACTCCAGTTCAGTGGATAGTGATTGTAGCAGGTGCTGTGCTAGCCCCTCCACACAGAACAGGAGCAAGTAAGGCGCAATGTCTCTTCCTTAGGGTCCTGGAATTGGCAGGTCAGAGATTTGGTTTGGGTTCTGATTTTAGAAGACTACTGATCCTAAAAACTTATCTTCTTAGAATTTCTTGTTAAACTTAGTTTCTCATCAGCAGAATTCAGAGGGGCAGCATGGGGATTTAATTTGTAGGCGCTTTAAGTTGATAGGAGCCATTCTTAAAAGCTACACAACTTCCTTTCTACACACAGCATGTCTTGTTGCGTTGTTAGTATTTTTATTCTGGTGGCATGGTGACAGTCTGAAAATTGAAACTTTACAAGGCAGTAAAATGTATTTGAACTGTCAAATAATTTAGGCTAAGTCAACCCTATACACAAATATGTAATTAGGTGAATAGCCGCCATTGCTGTTGGAATGTAACTCCTCATCCAGTAAAAGCTAAAGGTGTGCCCCAATTAATGTCTTTCAAATATGTGCTGATGTTTGTATAATTGTGATCCTGTAATTATATTCACATGGGTTTGTGGTTCTTGGGGGAAACACAGCTGTAGAAGATACTACTGCTGCTGTAATGATTTTCACTGTTTATTTATGATACAGTGTATTTTACTCAGGCAGTGTTAACAGTCAGATAAAATGAGCTGTTGAGAGAATTGTTGAAAATGTTAAGTACATTATAAGTTGCGTCTGTTACTGAAAAATCCACATTTGTTACACGTTTGCTGAAGAACTGTTCTTTCATAAGTTAGGTGGCATGTATCATGTTTTGTTTCCATTCATGGTCCATCAGCTATCTGACGGTCTGGCTTTCAGTGGCTTACGTTTAGTGGACATTAAGAAGGTAGATCCTTGTCTTAGTTAGGGTTTTACTTCTGTGAACATATACTATGACCAAGGCAACTCTTATAAGGACATTTAACTGGGACTGGCTTACAGGTTCAGAGGTTCAGTCCATAACCATCAAGGCAGGAGGATGGCAGCATCCAGGCAGGCATGGTGCAGGTGAAGCTGAGTGTTCTACATCTTCATCTGAAGGCTGCTACGAGGAGAGAGACTACACTTCTAGACAGTTAGGATGACAGTATTAAAGCCCACACCCACAGTGACACACCTACTCCAACAAGGCCACACCTCCTAATAGAGCCACTCCCTAGGCCAAGCATATACAAACCATCACAATCCTGGTCTGCATTTATCTTCATTGCAGTCCATCACCTTAACCACTGGACCACCTGTCCTACTTCCCTTCATATTTATGTGGTTTTTCCTCAACTGCTGACATTCTGGTAAATGGAGCAGTAAGAACTAAGGAGGGAGGTCAATAGGAGCAAGACTGGCATGCTACCTTGCTCCTTCTAGATTCTCTCACTTCCCTGCAGTGCCAAGAGAGCGCACTTCTCTTCCAGGTTACTGAGTTAGCCGTTCTGGGAGCTTCTGTGTAATATCCATAACTACTTAACCTGTGAAACAAAATGGCTTTGTCCAAGTCCCTGAGGCATAGCTTCCTGGAAATAAGACTATTGCATCTTCAGATGTTCTCATTGGATTACACAAAAGAGCACATTTATGTTTGGCTTGCTGTAGGATGACTCTCTGTGTAGTGCTTTGGCTTCCTGGTGTGCTCCTGTGTAGGGAGCAGAGGCTCTGCTCTGGATCCCCACCCACTCAGCACACACCCCAGTTGCAGCTCAACTTCCCAGGTGTTCTGACACATCCAGGATTATAGGTGAGACCCCCAAACCCAGCCCTAATACCTGTCATCCCCTGGACTCCTGGGAACCCAGGATGCAAATACCCCCCACCCCCAGCCAGAGACCTGCGCTCCTTCCAGTTTGCACCTGTGCCAGAAACAGAGACTGCTCTGAATTCCCATCCACTCAGCCCACACCCCAGTTGCAGCTCACCCCCACCCCCAGGGATTCTGACACATCCAGGATCACAGGGTCATAGGATCACAGGCTCACAAGAAGGACAGGCTCCAGTCAGAGACAGTGAGGACAGTTAACACCAGAGATAGCCAGATGGCAAGAGGCAAGCTCAAGAAAATAAGCAACAGAAACCAATACTACTTGGCAACATCAGAACCAAGTTCTTCTACCACAGCAAGCCCTGGATACCTCCACATGCATGTAAAACAAGACTCAGATCTAAATTCTCATCTCATGAAGATGATAAGAAGTACATAAGTAACTCCCTTAAAGAAATACAGGAGAACACAGGTAAACAAGTAGAAGCCCATAAAGAGGAAACACATAAATCCCTTTTAAAAAACACAGGTAAACAAAATCAAACAGGGGAAGGAATTGATCAAAATTGTCCAGGATCTAAAAAATGGAAATAGAAACATTAAAGAAAACACAAGGGGAGACAACCCTGGAGATGGAAAACCTAGGAATGAGAGCAGGATTTACAGATACAAGCATCACCAATATAATACAAAAGATAGAAAGAGAATCTCAGGTGTAGAAGATACCATAGAAGACATTGACACAACAGTCAAGGAAAATACCAAAAGCAAAAAGCTCCTAAGTCAAAACATTCAATAAATCTGGGACACAAAGAAAAGACTGAACCTAACAATAATAGGTATGGAAGAGATGAAAGGATTCCCAACTAAAAGGGCCAGAAAACATCTTCAACAAAATTATAGAAGAAAACTTCCCTAACCTAAAGAAAGAGATGCCCATAAACATACCAGAAGCCTACAGAACACCAAACAGATGGGACCAGAAAAGAAATTCTTCCTGTCACATAATAATTAAAACACCAAGTACACTAAACAAAGAAAGAATATTGAAAGCAGTAAGAGAAAAAGGTCAAGTAACATATAAAGGCAGACCTAGCCTTTCTCAACAGAGACTCTAAAAGCCAGAAGATCTTGGGCAAATGTCATACAGACCCTAAGAAGAACAAAAATGCCAGCCCAGGCTATTATACCCAGCAACTCTCATTACCATAGATGAAGAAACCAAGGTATTCCAAGAAAAAAAATTTAAATAATATATTTTCACTAATTTAGCCCTACAGAGGATAATAGAAGGAAGTCCAACACAAGGAGGGAAACTATACCCAAGAAAAAGCAAGAAATTAATCTTTTCACAACAAACCCAAAAGAAGAGAAACACACAAACATAATACCACCTCTGTGGTGGCTATTCCTGGTTGTCAACTTGACTATATCTGAAATGAACTACAATCCAGAATTGGAAGCTCACCTGTGGGGCTAATCTAGAGGCTGAGAGATACAAGTTTCTGACCTGAATCTTGGCATGGAGATCTTGAGGCATAGTGGCTATGAATCCTAGAAGATTAAGACAGGATTATCTCCGAGTTCAGGGTCACCTGGGATTAAAGGTGTGGTGGCACACACCTGTAGTCTGGGCCACACCTTTTGCTGGAGACCTATATAAGGACATTGGAAGAAGGAAGGTTCTCTCTCTTCATCTTCTTGCCTTGTGTGACTGAGCAACTGCTAGATCCTTGGACATCCATTCACAGCTGCTGCCGACCATTGTTGGGAGTTGGACTACAGACTGTAAGTCATCAATAAATTCCTTTATTACATAGAGACTACCATAAGTTCTGTGACTCTAGAGTACCCTGACTAATACAACCTCTAAAAACAAAATAACAGGAAGCAACAATCATTGGTTCCTAATATCTCTCCACATCAGTGAACTCAATTCTTCAATCCAGGCTAACAGACCGGATATGTAAACAGGACCCAGCATTTTGCTTCCTATAGGAAACACACCTCAGTGACAAAGACAAACACTACCTCAAAGTAAAAGGGTGGAAAAAAGTTCCAAGCAAATGGTCCCAAGAAACAAGCTGGACCAGTCATAGACTGGTCCATAAATAAAATAGACTTTCAACCAAAAGTTATCAAAAAAAGATAGGGAAGAACACTGCATACTTATCAAAGGGAAAATCCACAAAGATGAATTCTCAATTCTGAACATCTATCTATGCCCCAACTGCAAGAGCACCCATATATGTAAAAGAAATGTTACTGTCTTAGTCAGGGTTTCTATTCCTGCACAAACATCATGACCAAGAAGCAAGTTGGGGAGGAAAGGGTTTATTCAGCTTACTTCCACATTGCTGTTTATCACCAAAGGAAGTCAGGACTGGAACTCAAGCAGGTCAGGAAGCAGGAGCTGATGCAGAGGCCATGGAGTGATGTTCCTTATTGGCTTGCTTTGGAGATAAACAGCAATGTGGAAGTAAGCTGAATAAACCCTTTCCTCCCCAACTTGCTTCTTGGTCATGATGTTTGTGCAGGAATAGAAACCCTGACTAAGACAAATTGGTAGCAGCAAAGTGGGGTATTCCTGTGACAACTGACCATGTTTCAGGGAGGACTGTGAAAGGACATTGGAACTTTGAGCTAGAAGAGCCACTTGTTGTTAAGAACTCTGTGGGATGTTCTGTAGGAGCTTGGAAGATCATGTTGAGAACAGTACAGAAATGGAGGCATGGCTTGTGAAATTTCAGAGGGAAGATTAAAGACTCATCAGGGCCATGTTGTTTTGATTGTGAAGATTCTGTGGGTTTGGTTAGCTGGGGCTGAAGTATCAGCTGTGATTAACAAGATACCAGAACTACTAAAGTGAAAACTTTGCATTATTGGGACTATTGATGCTGGTTAGCTGGAGCTAAGAAATTAGCAGTGATTAAGAAGAGACTAGCATCACTGAGGTGGCAACTTCTGGCAAATGTTTTCTGAGAGCACAAAGAGGCTGTGTTCCAGAGATAGCCAAGGTTGTACCTTGTGCTGCAGCAGGACTTGGTAATGTGTAAAAGTCACCCAGGTGGTACTGGTTTTGAAGGCATGAAAGAGTCATGAAGAGCAGCAGAGGCTTGGTACAGTGAGAGGCCATGGAAGGCCATTGGTGAAGGGGCAGCCTCAGTTTGCAATTGATGGCCCAGGACTGAAGGGGTCATGCAAAGGAATTGAGGCTTGGCACCATGAAGACAGTCTATGGGAGGCTATTGGTGAAGCCAAGTTACAGCAAAAGACAGCAGTGTTTTGGGAATGCCAATACCATGTAATGACCACCAAGAATAGCAGCAACAGTGGAGTACAGGCATTTGAAGCCTAGAAGACAAGATGTGTGCTACAAAGGGCAGAGCTGGAGAAGTGACCAAAGCCCTTAGAGGAACCCAGAAGATCGTGAGTTGGATCCCAGACGTTGGTTTTGCTTTTGATTGTGACTGTGCCCTGATATTTTTCCCTCTTGAAGGAAGAAAGTATTTTAGTGGAGCCCACAGTTAAGAGACTTTGAATTTTAAAAGATATTGGACATTTTAAATTGATTGAACTTTTAATATGTAAAGACAGTGGGACTTTAGATCTTGGGGATAAATAAGAAAGTAAGGGTTGAGTTCCAGTCCTGACTTCCTCTGGTGATCAACAGCAATGGGGAAGTAAGCTGAATAAACCTTTTCCTGCCCAACTTGCTTCTTGGTCATGATGTTTATGCAGGAATAGAAACCCTGACTAAGACAGTTACTGAAGCTCAAAACACACATTGAACCTCACACAATAATAGTAAGAGATTTCAATATCCCACTCTTACCCATGAACAGATCATGGAAATAGAAACTAAACAGAGACACAGTGGAAATAAAAGAAGTTATGACCCAAATGAATTTAACAGGTATCTACAGAACATTTCACCCTAAAACAAAAGAATATACCTTCTTCTCAGCACTTCATGGTACCTTTTCAAAAATTGACCATATAATTGGACACAAAACAAACCTCAACAGGTACATTGAATTAATCCCATGCACTCTATCAGACCACCACAGACTAAGGCTGGTCTTCAATAACAACAAAAATAACAGAAAGCCCACATACATGTGGAACCTGAACAACTATCTACTCAATGGAAACTTAGTAAGGGAAAGAAATTAAAGACTTTTTAGAATTTAACAAAAATGAAGGCACAACATATCCATATTTACGAGACATAATGAAAGCAGTGCTAAGAAGAAAACTCATAGCCCTGAGTGCCTCCATAAAGAAACTGGAGAGATCATACATTAGCTTAACAGGGCATCTGAAAGCTCTAGAACAAAAACAAGCAAATACACCCAAGAGGAGTAGATGACAGGAAATAGTCAAACTCAGAGCTGAAATCAACCAAGTAGAAACAAAGAGAAATATACAAAGAATCAACAAAACTAGGAGCTGGTTCTTTGAGAAAATCAACAAAAAGATAAACCCTTAGCCAAACTAATTAGAGGGCACAGAGACATTATCCAAATTAACAAAATCAGGAATGAAAAGGGAGACATAACAACAGAAACTGAGAAAATCCAAAAAAATCATCAGGTCCTACTTCAAAAGTCTATATTCAACAAACCTGGAAAATATAGATGAAATGGACAATTTACTAGACAGATACCAGATGCCAAAATTAAATCAGGATCAGATAAACCATCTAAACAGGCCCGTAACCCCTAAAGAAATAAAAGTAGCCATTAGAAGTCTCCCACCACAAAACAAATAAACAAATAAAAACAAAAAAAGAAAAAAAAAACCAAAAAACCCAAATCCCAGGGCCAGATAGTTTTAGAGCAGATTTCTATCAGACATTCAAAGATGACCAATATCAACACTTCTAAATCTATTCCACAAAATATAAACCGAAGGAACACTACCTAATTCTTTCTATGAAGCCACAGTTACACTGACCCACACAAAAACTCAACAAAGAAAGAGAACCCCAGACCAATTTCCCTTATGATTATTGATGCAAAAATACACAATAGAATTCTTGCAAACTGAATCCAAGAATACATCAAAATGATCATTCACCATGATCACAGAGGCTTCATCCCAGGGATGCAGGGATGGTTCAATATATGGAAATCCAACCATGTAATCAACTATATAAACAAACTCAAAGAAAAAACCACATAATTATTTTATTAGGTTCTGAAAAGCCTTTGACAAAATACAATATCCTTTCATGTTAAAAGTATTAGAGAGATCAGAAATTCAAAGTCCATACATAAATATACTAAAAGCAATATATAGCAAACCAATAGCCAATATCAAACTAAATGGAGAGAAACTCCAAGCAATGCTATTAAAATCAGAGACAAGACACTCTCTCCATACCTATTCAATACAGTACTCAAAGTTCTAGCCAAAGCAATTAGACAACAAAAGTAGATCAGAAGAATACAAATTGGAAAGGAGGATGTCAAGATGTTACTATTTGCAGATAATATGATAGTATACATAAGCGACCCCGAATATTCTACCAGAGAGCTCCTACAAGTGATAAACAACTTCAGCAAAGTGGCTGAATATAAAATTAACTCTAACAAATCAGTAGCCTTTTTCTACTTAAAGGATAAATTGGTAGAGAAATAAATTAGGGAACAACACCCTTCACAATATTAACAAATCAGTAGCCTTTTTCTACTTAAAGGATAAATGGGTAGAGAAATAAATTAGGGAACAACACCCTTCACAATAGTAAAAAATAATATAAAATATCTTGGTGTGACTCTAACCAAGCAAGTGAAATATCTGTATAACAAGAACTTCAAGTCTCTGAAGAAAGAAGTAGAAGATCTCAGAAAATGGAAAGATCTCCCATGCTCATGGATTAATTAATTAACATATACATTTTTACTATTTAACTAGTATAGTAAAAATGGCCATCTTGCTGGAAGCAATCTACAGATTCAATGCAATCATCAAAATTCTGACTCAATTCTTTATAGAGCTAGAAAGAGAAATTCTCAAATTCATTTGGAATAAAAAAAAAAAAAACCAGGATAGTGAAAACTATTCTCAACAATAAAAGAACTTCTGGGGGAATCACCATGCCTGACCTCAAGCTGTACTACAGAGCAATAGTGATAAAAACTGCATGGTATTGGTACAGAGACAGGCAGGTAGATCAATGGAATAGAACTGAAGACCCAGAAATGAACCTACACACTTATGGTCACTAGATCTTTGACAAGCTAATGCTGCTTCCAGTGGAAAGAAGACAGCATTTTTGACAAATGGTGCTGACTCAATTGGTGGTCAGCATGTAGAAGAATGCAAATTTTGATGGGAATTGCATTGAATCTGTATATTGCCTTCATTAAGATGGCCATTTTTTCTGTATTAATCCTGCCAATCCACGAACATGGGAGATCTTTCCATCTTCTGAGATCTTCTTCAGTTTCCTTCTTCAGAGACTTGAAGTTCTTGTCAAACAAATCTTTTACTTGCTTAGTTAGAGTTACACCAAGGTATTTTATATTATTTGCAACTATTGTGAACAGTGTTGTTTCCCTAATTTCTTTCTCTGCCTGTTTATCCTTTGTGTAGAGGAAGGCCATCTGATTTGCTTGAGTTAATTTTGTATCCAGCTACTTTGCTGAAGTTGTTTATCAGGTTTAGGAGCTC
>NW_022196899.1:13464900-13479971 GCF_008632895.1 Mastomys coucha
CAGAAAAAAAAAAAAAAGAATACTGTCAGATTTTGCCCAGCCTAAATACTTATCTATAAGGTTCTAAAGGAAAGTGAGGTTATTATAATATTATTATTCAAATACTAAAGTTTAACCCCTTTTTATGGGAAAAAGAATGCAAATTGATCCATTCTTGTCTCCTGTATAAATCTCAAGTCTAGGTGGATCAAGGACCTCCACATAAAACCAGGTAAGCTGAAACTAATAGAAGAGAAAGTGGGCAAGGGCCTTGAACACATGGACACAGGGGGAAATTTCCTGAACAGAACACTAATCGATGGCTTATGCTCCAAGACCTCATAAAATCAGAAAGCTTCTGCAAAGCAAAGTATATTGTCAATAGGACAAGATGGCATCCCATAGATTGGGAAAAGATTTTTATCAATCCTACATCTGATAGAGTGCTAATATACAAAGAACTGAAGAAGTTCAACTCTAGAAAACCAAATAACCCTATTAAAAAATGGAGTACTAAAGCTAAACAGAGAATTCTCAACTGAGGAATATTGAATGGTTGAGAAGCACCTAAAGAAATGTTCAACATCCTTAGTCATCATGGAAATGCAAATCAAAATAACCCTGAGATTCTACCTCACACCAATCAGAATGACAGATCAAAAACTCAGGTGACAACAGATGCTGGCAAGGATGTAGAGAAAGAGGAACACTCCTCCATTGCTGGTGGGACTGCAAGCTGGTAAAACCACTTTGGAAATCAATGTGGTGGTTCCTGAGAAAATTGGGAATAGCTCTTCCTGAAGACTCAACTATACCACTCTTGGGCATATACACAAAAGGTGCTCCAACATATACCAAGGACACATGTTCCACTATGTTCATAGCAGTCCTATTCATAATAGCCAGAAGCTAGAAAGAACTCAGATGTCCCTCAACAGAGGAATGGATACAGAAAATGTGGAACAATTACACAATGGAATACAACTCAGCTATTAAAAACAATGACATTACGAAACTCTTAGGCAAATGAATGGAACTAGAAAATATCATCCTGAGTGAGGTAACTCAGTCACAAAAAAACACATATGGTATGTACACACTGATAGCCAAAAAGAAGCTAAGAATACCCACTATACAACTCACAGACTATATGAAACCCATGAAGAAAGAAGATCATACCAACGTGTGGATGCTACAGTCCCACTCAGAAGAGGGAAGAAAATCTCAGGAAGTAGAAGCTGACAGAGGTATCTGGGAGGGAGAGAGGAGGGGGAGGGGAAAAAGGGCAGTCAGTTCAGATAGCGGAGAAGATGAGGAAGAAATATTCTGTCAGGATTTGAAAGGAGGAGAGTAGCAGTGGGATAGAGATACCTGGGGGTAGCCACTAAGAAAGTCCCAGATGCCAGGTACCCAAGACGTTCTCAGGACCCAACAAGGAGGACATTAGCCGAAATACTCAACAAAGGGGAGATAGAACCTATAGAGACCATATCCATTGGATAGGCATAGCCCCCGGTTGAGGGATGGGGCCACTCACCTTTCTCATAAATTTTAACCCAGAATTGCCCCTGTCTGAAGGAAATGGAGGGACAAAGAGTGAAGCAGAGACTGAAGGAAAGGCCTTTCAGAGACTGCCCCACTTGAGGAATCAATGTCAACCATTCAGACACTTCAAATCTCCCAGGGACTAAACCACCAACCAAAGAGTACACATGGAGGGACCCATGGTTTCAGCTGCATTTGTAGCAGAGGATTGCCTTATTGGGCATCACTGGGAGGGGAGGCCCTTCATTCTGTGGAGGGTAGATGATCCAGGGTAAGGGAATGCTAGGGCACTGAGCCAGGAGTGGATGGGAGGGAGGGTGAGCACCCTCATAGAGGCAGGGTTATGGGGGAGGGGATAGGGAGTTTGTGGAGGGGAAACTGGGAAGGGGGGTGACATTTGAAATGTCAATAAATGAAATAACCAATAAAAAATGAAAGAAAAAAAGAAATTATCATCCTGAGTGGGTTAACCCAGACATAAAAGAATACACATGGTATGTGCTCACTGATAAATGTGTGTTAGCCCAAAAGCTCACAATGCTCATGATACAAACCATATGGAGTTTAGGAAGAAAGAAGACCAGGATGTGGATACTTCAGTCCTGCATTGACCGGGGAACAGGATGATCTTGGGAGGTAGAAGGAGGGAGAATACTGGGATGGAGAGAAGAGGGGGAGGAAATAAGGGGGGCAGTATCAAGTACTGGAGGGGACAGGAGAGAGGTACAGAGGGTCAGAAAATCAAATAAAAATATGTAGGAGTGGGGGATGAGAAACTGGGGATAGCCACTGGAGGGTCCCATATGCCAGGTTAACGAGAAGCTCCCAGGACCCAACAGGAATGACTTTAGTTAAAATGCTTCGAAAAGGGGAGATAGAACCTGTAGAGACCACCTCCACTAGATAGACATCCCTGGTCAAGGGATGGGGCCACTCACCCATCTCAAAGTTTTAAGCCCAGAAATGTTCCAATCCAAAGGAAGAATGGGGAAAGAAAAATAGAGCAGAGACTGAAGGGAGGGCCATCCAGGAACTGCCCTACCTAGGAATCCATCCTGTGCATAGATATCAAACCGGACACTCTTGCCATTGCCAAGAGATGCTTGCTCTCCAAAACCCAGTGTGGCTGTTCCTTGGGAAGTTCAGCTAGCAACTGACCAATGCAGATATGCATGCTTGCAGCCAACTATTAGACTGAGCTCAGGGATCCTGTTATGGGAGCTGGTGGAAGGACTGCAGGAACAGAGTGGGATTGCAACTCTATAGGAAGAAGAACATCAGCTGGCCCTACCAACCAGTGTTCCCAGGGACTAGACCACCAACCAAGGAGTGTATAAAGAGGGATCCATGGCCCTAGATACATATGTAGAAGAGGATGACCTTGTCTGACATCATGGGAGGCCCTTGGTCCTGTGAAGGTTTGATGCCCAACTTAGGGGGATGCTGGAGCAGTGGGTCAGGAGAGGGTGGGCGGGTGGGGGAGCACCCTCGTAGAGGCAAAGGGGAGAGAGGAAAGGGCAGATGTGGGATGGGGGGGTTGTGAAGGGGTAACTGTAAAGTAAGAAATCATTTGAGATGTAAAGAAATGGAATGATTGATAAAAAAATTGTATAGTGCTTTGTGAGGGTCAAGTTGGAAGATGTTACAATCCATTGTTGGAATACAGTCCAAAAATGGATTCGTGTGAGGGGAATTCTGAGTGCTTGTGAGAAAACTTCCAAGAAAACAAGGCAAGAGTCTTGTGACCCCAGTATCTTCAAAAACACAGAATTATTCTTGGAATGTGTTTTTTCTTGTCCCAGATGTAGCAAATAGGAATGAGTTTACTTTAGCTGTGGTTATTCATGTGCTTCTTTGGAAAAACATGTTTTGCCACATATGATGTATCCTTGTGATTGGACATTTTACTCATGTGACTCTTCTTAAATCTCAGAGTATAGATTGTCAGATGCTCTGAATAAAGTTGGCTATCACATGAGACTTTAGTCCACCTCATTTTTAGGTCTAACTCTCTCAAGTTCATGCCACCAACTAGCTTGGTGAACCATCCACGCTCACGTAGACTTATTGGCTGAGACTGTGGTCAGGGCAACTCATCTTTTGCAAGTCTTGGATTTTTAAAAGATTCCTCAATAGAAAAACTGCTGACATTTTTGGAGCAGGTGATTCTCTGTGGTGAGGATGTCTTGTGCATTGTAGGATGTCTATCATCTCTGCCCAGTTAACTCTGGAAGTATTTTTTCCCAACAGAATCATCTCAGTTGAGAAATATGTTCAGTGTTAGATTATAAATGACAGGCAAACTAACCACCAATATGCTGGTCATATCTCTGTCACTGTGACAAACACCTGATGTATATATCAACGTAAAAAGTGGAAGGTGTATTTGTCCACAGTTGCTGGGCCCATTGCTTTAGGGCCTATGGTGAGGTAGTACATCGTAGCAGGAGGATGCAAAAGTGGCAGCCAATCCATCCTGTGGTGGCTAGGAAATGAAAGAGAGAGGAAGGTTTAAGGTCCTAACACTGCATTCAAAGGCATATCCCCACTGAGTTCACTCTCTTACCCTCTGGTAACCAAGTCTTTTGTATGTGGACCTTTGAGAACCCCAAAGGTCCATATTCTTGATCTAAACTACATCAGATCCCCAAAATGTTCTGAGTCCAATCTCTGGAATCTGCTATCATTCTATGTTATATGGTAAAGGAAAATCAGGGTTGCTAGTCATCTACATTTAGACTTTCTGGATAAATCCAATGTAATCAGAGGGGTTCTTGAACACTGAAAGTGGTCAGAGAAATGAGATGTGAGGACCAACTTGCTAGTTTTGACAGTGAGTAAGGAGATCCAAGGAGCGGCAGAATGTAGAAGCTAGAAAAGGAGAAGAAATGAATCCTACTAAAGATGCATAGGGAAGAACTCCTTGATATTTTAGTGATGCCCATATAAATCTTCTGACAGATACTATAGGATACATAAATGTTACCAGAGTGGTGGTTTAGGTTATTATAGCAGCAATAGAAAAATACCAACAGCAGGATTAGATCCTTACATCATAGGCCATAATTAGTATTTCCTCCAAAAAGCCAATACACATCAGAAAAGGTGTTTAATAACTGTCAGCTACTAGGCAGCATGAGACATTACTTCGTGTCTACTGTGATACTTATAATAGTTACATGATAACAAAAGTTGACGGGGATATAAAAAGGGATCATGTATGATGTCTGTGAGAATGTAAAATAGTTCTATAATGTCTAGTAGTTGCTCAAGGGAATAAATGTCGAAAATCCAGATGTGGCAGTGCATGCTAGGAATCCCTTCACTGGAGAGACTACATAATGGGACCTTGTCTCAAAAAAAGAGACAATCAATATATAGGTATATATATATGTGTGTGTATATATATATGTATACATATATGTGTATATATGTATAACACTACTTTTCAACTCAACATTTCCATTTCAAGAGATTTGAAACATGTATCTATACAAAATCCTTTAAGTGAATGTTTGTAGAAGCATTATTCTCAAAAAAAAAAAAAATACACAAAATACTCCAGAAGGCCAAAAGCTATTTTAGTGGATAAGCATGGGGATTCAATATAATCTCTAGAGAACAGTAGTTCTTACTTTTTGCAGCACTTCTGAAGTACGTATGTGATGCTTTTCATCTTATTCCTTGACCAATCTTCTAGTTTTTTTTTTAACCCTTGGTGGGTACTTCAGCCAAGACTTATCTGGACACGGGACTTGCCTCTGCCAAGCCATAATTACTACATTAACCTGTTACTGCTTTTCAGTGGGAGTGGAAGCACCAAGGGTTGTTCCAATGAGTCCCTCAAGCTGCATTCTCTTCTCTGACCCAGAAGACAGCAGCAACCTTAGCTCTTTATTGTAATCAGAGTCAGGGGTCCTTCCAATACAGTAACATTCTCCACCTGTTGGTTAATGAACTAGGGGAGTCTAACACGATCCATCATCAGTTGTTGTTCTGGACTCAGTGAAAATTCCTGGTAAGACTATTCTTTCTTCCTTGAAAGCTGAAGCATCGATCCCAGATACTTTTCTTCAGGACTGTAGGGATAGGAAATCTGTGCAAGTGAACTCATGGGAGTCATGTTGAGAGGAACTAATTTGTTTTGTTTTTGTTTTTTTGAGACAGGGTTTCTTTGTATAGCTCTAGCTGTCCTGGAACTCACTCTGTAGACCAGGCTGGCCTTGAACTCAGAAATCTGCCTGCCTCTGCCTCCCAAGTGCTGGGATTAAAGGTGTGCACCACCACTGCCCAGCAAGGGAGGAAGTAATCTTATCTCTGGCCTATTACTGATCCTGTGCAGTACACTTGTTGGGAAGTGGCACTATGTACCATGTGTTTGTGGAAGGCAAGTGTAACATCGTGAATGACGGTGGCAAATCTTCAGGGTGTCGACTTAATTGCACTTTCTTCAAGTCCCATCAAGTTGGTGCTTTCAGAAGCTTGATATATAGGAAAATCAGAGAATTTCATGGGCAGATGTCTACTGGAACATACTGTTTTTCTATACAGTAGCTTCTTTGTTCTGTGGCATTTGTTGTACAGGAGCCCATGTTGGTAAATCACATGTAATAAGCTCTTGGGTAGTCACTTCATATTGGGTAGTCACACTTTATTTATAGTTAATGCCAATGACTATCCTCCATCAGCATTGAGAAGATCTACAATAAGCAGTTTATTCAAGATACTATTTGATATTGTCAAGGAATACTATGTTAAGAATATAGACATGGGTCCTCTTACTTTTCCACTTGATATTTAGGAGTAGGAGCAGCAGGTCAGCTGTAGTGAAAGAGAACCTGTGAAATTGGGCCCATGCAGAACATCCAATCCTGTTACCAGTGTTCCAGTATATGTAGTACACATGCAAGCATCGGGACAGCTAAGAGTCACAACGTCCACCTGGTGGTTTACTATCACCTCTGCAGGGGTGTTTCTGTTTTTGGATGAGAGTGCAAACATTTAGACACAGAAAATTGATCCATACTTTGTGCACATTCTCCAAAGTTTACTTACATTCTTCATATCCAGATGTGTTAGGCAGGGTTCTGGAGTAAACAGAATGAATGTATTTATGAAATTGGTTAAAAAGATCAGCTTACACAATAGGAGTTGAACATCCCAACATTACCTATCCATATGCTGGAGAAAGAGAGAACATTGTGCCTTCCCAGCATATGAAGTTGAGTGTCTTAGCAGTCCCAATGCAACACTGAAAGCTTGTACCTCCCTGGAGACTTCTCATCTGAAGGCTAAAGGAGTCTTGTCAGCAGAGCGTGACAGTAGATAGAGTCCCCGCATGGATTAATTTTATTTTTGTCAACTTGACCCAATTTACAGTCTTCTGAGAGAGAGAAATCTCAGAGGAGAAAGTGCCCCATAAGACTGCCTCATAGGCAAGTGTGTGTAGTATTTTCTTGATTCTTAATTGGTGTGTGGTGTGTAGCAGTTTCCTCTAAGATTGAAACAGTCCACCTTGTTGGGAAGCTCATTGAGACCAGAAGTAAGCAACTCAACAGAGCATCTGGGAATCCCTGAAACTGACCAGATTCACTGGTTCTCTCCCTCTCCAAGAGCATAGTAACAAGAAAAAGACCACTGAGAGAAGACGATCAGACAAGTCCAGCATCTTGGAAGAAGCAGAGACCAGCCTAGCAGCCTGAATGAATTTCATGCCAGGGAAGGACAAGTCCCAGCTTGCTGGGCTGCCTGCAGGCTGTGCAGTACACCGCAAGCTCCCAGCACTGATGGACTGTCATCTATGGGGCTGGGCTGTCTTTGGGTCAGTTCTGCTCCTATAAGTAACTCCTCACTCATATTTCTGGTTTCTGTACTTTGGCCTGCCATTAGTTCCCTATGTGAGGTTTCTTCATATCTCCCCAGGAATAGAGTCATACGACAGTGCGGATTGTTGGCAGTGCCACCCCTGGGCATGTGGTCCTCTGGTGTATAAGAAGGCAATTTGGGAAGTAGAGGAGGAGCAAGCAAGAAAACAGCATTCCTCCATAGCTTCTGCTTCAGTTCCTGCCTTGAATTCTTTCTTTGACTACTCTTAGTGATCAACTTTGCTTGGAACATATACGCGAAATAAATTCTTCCTTACTCAAATTGCATTTGGTCATGGTGTTTTATCATCACAATAGGAAGCAAACTCTTTGATTGGAACTCCTGCTCATCCTCCATACAAGCTAAGAAACCCATTTGCTCTCTCTCAAACCCTGCCCTCAAGAACTTTCCAGACCTGTCCATGAGTGCCTGCCCAGGGGGTCAGCTTCTTTACCTTATAATATAGCATAATCCCAGGCCCTACCTCATGCGTCATTACCTCCCCCAACTCCCCCGCTCAAAACCCATAAAATCCCCTTGCTTTAACCCGGGCATGTGATTTCCCTCACCTCCACCTGTGAGATCAGTGAACTTGCCTGAGAGCCGCCTCTCATTAAACCTGCCTTTGCACTTCGGATTCAGCTTCAATTGGTTCATTTCGTCAGTGGAGAAACCCACCACAAACTATTACAGAAATTGGTACAAGAATTATGTGGAATCGCTGTCATGGACCTAACTATGCTGTCTTTTGGAGGATGATGGAAGTTTCTAGAACTTTGGTCTTGAAAATATGTTGAGTGCTTAATGCTTAATAGGTTATTTCGTGAGAGTGTGGAAGATAAGAATGCTGAGAAAAATGCAGATGGAGACCTGGCTCATCAAGTCTCAGAGGAAAGCAAGTACTCTGTCGGAGATGTTCATATGACGTTTTGTGTTAAAGCATCCATGGAAATGAAACCTGTGCTTCACTGAGACAATAGGCACTGGTTGGCCGGAGCTGTGGTTAATAAGAGACTAGCATCACTTATACAAAATCTTCAGGGTCAGCACCCAGAACCTGTGGTTCGGCGCGGGGATGGGGGGTGGGGGGTGGGGCAAGCATGCATCTCATACTGGCAGCCTAAGTTCATAATGTGTAAGAGTCTCCCAAGTGGCTTTGGCAGCATGAGAGCTTCAGAAGTGAGGTCATGGAGAGAAGCTAACTAAGACTTGGCACCGTGTGGCAGAGTTGGAGTTTCTGAAGAGAGACAAGAGACCATTGGTACAGCCTGTGCAAACCCAAGCACACCGGAAATACCAGTACCGCGGGAAGGAGAGTGGCACTATTACATGGAGCCGGCTGAAGCTGCCTGGAGTTGGCCCGAGCCTAGGAGAAAAGCAGTATGTGCTGCAGATGGGCAAAATTGGGGAAGTGAACTTTGAAATTCCTTTGGATCCAAGATCGTAAGTGAATCTCAGAACTTGGCCGCTGAGTAGTTATACTGTTGAAATTTTCTTTTACTTCGATTTGATTGTAACTTTGCCCTGGTTCTTCCCTCTTATAGTAAGAAAAATATTTAGTTTATTTATTTATTTTTTTTCTTTTACAAGATTCCACAGTTGAGAGACTTTGGATGTTGAGACTTTGATATTTTCACAAGATGAAACTTTGAAAGTGTTAAAATGTGTAAAGATCGTGGAACTTTTAAAGCTATCTTTTATATTGTGATATAAATAATATTAGCATGAAATATTAGGGACAAACAAAAAGGGAAAGTTTATGGTTTAATAAGGATAAATTTTTATGTCACGTTGTCAAGGGCTCAAATGGGTTGGTTAGTTTATCTTGTCAACATGAGACAAGCTAGAGTCATCTGAGAAGAGGGAATCCAATAGAGAGAATGCCTCCACCACGTTGGCCAGTAGGCAACTCCGAGGAGGCCTTTTCTTGATTGATGATTGGTGTAGAAGGGACCATTTCACTGAGGATGGTGCCCTCCCCGAGCAGGTGGTCCTGGGCTGTATAAGAAAGCAAACTGGGGAACCCAGCAGAAGCAAGGCAGTAACCGGCACTCCTCCATGAGCTCTGCTTCAGTATCTGCCTCCAAGTTCCTCCCCTTCTTGTGTCCCTGCCCTGGCTTCTCTCAGTGATAAACTGTGATGAGATGTTTAAGCCAAATAAATCCATTTATCACAGGTTGCTTTTGGTCACGGTGTTTCATCTTTTTTTTTTCTACTATTGCAATAGAAAACAAACTAATATTGATCTACTCACCCAGGAAGCACTGCTTTTTCTCAGACCTCTTTACATCTGGGTGGATCACTTGGCAGATGACACACACTTTAAGGGCCAATGTTACCACTCATTTACTTTGTAATTGTACTCCCAGACACACTCAGAAGTGTGCCTCCCAGGTGAGTCTGAATCCCATAAAGTTGACACTATAAAGACCAACTGTCAAACCAGACCACCTAGTCTTTGAATTTTCAGCTTTGCTGCTTCCAGGCCCCAGACAACCAGTCAGATCAGTCACTACTGTTTATTGTTCCAATGGAGTTAGAAACATCAATAGAGAAAGCATTTAGAAGTCCTTTCTAGGAAGGGATCAAAACCCTGGGGCACTGGTTGGAGGGAGAAATGGGCTACAGGTGATAGAAATCAGTATGCTGATAGAAAAATCTAACAGAAATAGGAAGTTAACAGAACTGTTGAAAAGACTCAGTGCATAAATATGATTGCTTTCAATCTTGAATTCCAAGAAACAAAGAGAACATACACACACACGTACACACACATGCACACACACATATGCACACACACACAGACGCGCACACACACGCACGCACCCATGTACACACTTGCAGTTTAATTTTGATTATTTTTTATTAGATATTTTCTTCATTTACATTCCAAATGTTATCCCCTTTCCTGGTCTCCCCTCTGAAAACCCCCTATACTATTCCTCCTCCCTCAGTTCACAAACCCACCCACTCTCACTTCCCTGACGTGGCATTCTACTACACTAGGGCATCGAGCCTTCTCAGGACCAAGGATCTTTCCTCCCATTGATGTCCAACAAGGCCATCCTCTGCTACATATGCAGCTGGAGCCATGGGGCCTTCCATGTGTACTCTTTGGTTGGTGGCTTAGTCATTGGTAGCTCTGGGGGTACTGCTTGGTTCATATTATTGTTCTGTAACCTTCTGTCTTTTTTCTAGCTCCTCCATCGGGGACCCTGTGCTCAGTCCAATGGCTGGCTGTGAGCATCCACCTCTGTATTTGTCAGGCTCTGGCTGAGCCTCTCAGGAGACAGCTATATCAGGCTCCTGTCAGTAAGTACTTTTTGGCATCCACCATAGTGTCTGGGTTTAGTGACTATATATGAGATGGATCCCCAGGTAGGGCAGGCTCTGGATGGCCTTTCCTTCAGTCTCTGCTCCACATTTTGTCTCTATATCTCTTCCCATGGGTATTTTGTTCTCCCTTCTAAGGACTGAAATATCCATACTTTGGTCTTCCTTCTTGAGCTTCATGTGGTCTGTGAATTGTATAGTGGATATTCTGAGCTTCTGGGCTAATATCCACTTATCAGTGAGTGTGTGTTCTTTTGCGATTGGGTTACCCCAATCAGGATGATATTTTCTAGTTCCACCCATTTTCCTAAGAATTTCATGAAGTCATTGTTTTTAATAGCTGAGTAGTATTATATTGTGTAAATGTAACACATTTTCTGTATCTATTCCTCTGTTGAGGAACATCTGGGTTCTTTCCAGCTTCTGGCTATTATAAATAAGGCTGCTATGAACATGGTGGAGCATGTGTCCTTATCACATGTTGGAGCATCTTCCAGGAGTAGTTTATCTGGGTCCTCAGGTAGTACTATGTCCAGTTTTCTGCAGAACTGCCAAACTGATTTCCACAGTGGATGTACCAGCTTGCAATCCCACCAGCAATGAAGGAGTGTTCCTCTTTCTCCACAACTTCACCAGCATCTACTGTCACCTTAGTTTTTGATCTAAGCCACTCTGACTGGTGTGAGGTGGAATCTCAGGGTTGTTTTGATTTGCATTTCACTGATGATTAAGGATATTGAAC
Organism: Mastomys coucha; assembly: GCF_008632895.1. Classification (NCBI taxonomy): domain Eukaryota; kingdom Metazoa; phylum Chordata; class Mammalia; order Rodentia; family Muridae; genus Mastomys; species Mastomys coucha. The sequence continues at coordinate 13,476,365 of NW_022196899.1, forward strand.
ATTTCTTTAGGTGCTTCTCAGCCATTCTATATTCCTCGGTTGAGAATTCTTTGTTTAGCTCCGTACCCCATTTTTAGTAGGGTCATTTGTTTCTCTGGAGTCTAACTTCTTGAGCTCTTTGTCCATATTGGATATTAGCCCTTTATTGGATGTAGGGTTAGTAAAAATCTTTTCCCAGTCTGATTGTTGCCATTTTGTCCTGTTGACAATGTCCATTGCCTTACCGAAGCTTTGTAATTTTATGAGGTCCCATTTGTCAATTCTTGATCTCAGAGCATAAGCTGTTGGTGTTCTGTTCAGGAAAATTTCCCCTGTGCCCATGTGCTTGAGGCTCTTCCCTGTTGTATCAAGGTGGGCCACTGCTGCAGGCAATGGCTCTCTCTCTCCCTGGTGCTGAGGCCTGGTGGCTTGAGCGGCGGGTTAGTTAAAAAGGAGGCAATGTATAAATGAGATATTTTATTATAGGGGAGAGAAAATAGGCTGGTCAAGTAGAGAGAAAGAAGGGAGAGGAAGGAGAGGAGAAGAGAAGGAGAGAGAGAAAGGAAAGGAAGAAAGCAAGAGAGCAAGGAGGCAAGAGAAGAGAAAAAGAACAAGAGAGGAGGAAGAGGGCAAGAGCAAGAGAGGAAGAGAAGAAGCAAGAGAGGGGAGAGACAAAGAGCAAGAGAGCAAGGAGGAGGCAACTCCCCCCCCCCCCCCCCCCCTTATATTGTATGGGGCATGGCATGTCCGGCTGTGGTCAGATGACTGGGGATAGGATCCAGCTAGAATGGTGGGAGCCGGGCATTGTCTGCCTGATAGAGCACACATCTCCTGTGGGGGCAGCTGTGAGGGGTTGTGACTGAAGCAGAAGCCAAAGACTCAGGAGTTATAGCCGAGCTCCTTCTGCCCCCTACAAGCAGAAAACTGCCAGTGAGGCTCCAGGGCTCAAGGCCATTTCTCGACTGAGCCTAAGTTGTCTGAACAGACCACTGCCCTACACTGCCCCACACTTCCCCACTTTCTTTTCTATTAGTTTCAGTGTATCTTGTTTTATGTGGAGGTCCTTGATCCACTTGGACTTGAGCATGCTAACTGCCAGTTGAACCAGCACCATTTGTTGAAAATGTTGACTTTTTCCCCACTGAATGGCTTTAGCTCCTTTGTGAAAGTTCAAGTGATCATAAGTGTGTGGGTTCATTTCTGGGTCTTCAACTCTATTCCATTGATCTAGCTGCTTGTCTCTGTACCAATACCATGCAGTTTTTTATCACTATTGCTCTATAGTACAGCTTGAGGTCAGGAATGCTGATTCCCCCAGAAGTTCTTTTATTGTTGAGAATAGTTTTCACTATCCTGGGTTTTTTGTTATTCCAGATGAATTTGAGAATTGCTTTTTCTAGCTCTATGAAGAGTTGAGTTGGAATTTTGATGGGGATTGCATTGAATCTGGAGATTGCTTTTGGCAAGATGGCCATTTTTACTATACTAATCCTGCCAATCCATGAGCATGGGAGATCTTTCCATCTTCTGAGATTTTCTTCAGTTTCTTTCTTCAGAGACTTGAAGTTCTTGTCATGCAGATCTTTCACTTGTTTGGTTAGAGTCACACTAAGATTGTGACTCTATAAGATAACAATACTTTATATTGTTTGTGACTATTATGAAGTGTGTCATTTCCAAAATTTCTTTCTCAGCCTGTTTATCCTTTAAGTATAGGAAGGCTACTGGTTTGTTTGAGTTAATTTTATATCTGGCCACTTTGCTGAAGTTGTTTATCATGTTTAGGAGTTCACTGGTGGAGTTTTTTGGGTCACTTTATACGATTATATCATCTGCAAGTAGGGATAGTTTGACTTCTCCCTTTGTAATTTGTATCCCCTTGAACTCCTTTTGTTGTCTAATTGCTCTAGCTAGAACTTCAAGTACTATGTTGAATTTATAGGGCGAGAGAGGGCAGCCTTGTCTAGTCCCTGATTTTAGTGGGATTGCTTCAAGTCTCTCTCCATTTAGTTTGACGTTGGCTACTGGTTTGCTGTATATTGCTTTTACTATGTTTAGGTATGGGCCTTGAGTTTTCGATCTTTCCAAGACTTTTAACATGAAGGATATTGAATTTTGTCAAATGCTTTTTCAGCATCTAATAAAATTATCACATTTTTTTTCTTTGAGTTTGTTTATATAGTAGATTACATTGATGGATATCTGCATATTGAACCATCCTTGCATCCCTGGGATGAAGCCTACTTGATCATGGTGAATGATTGTTTTGATATGTTCTTGTATTTGGTTGGCAAGAATTTTATTGAGTATTTTTGCATTGATATTCATAAGGGAAATTGTTCTGAAGTTCTCTTTCTTTGTTGGGTCTTCGTGTGGTTTTGGTATTAGTGTAATTGTGGCTTCATAGAACGAATTAGATAGTGTTCCTTTTGTTTCTATTTTGTGGACTAGTTTGAAGAGTATTGGTGTTAGGTCTTCTTTGAAGGTCTGATAGAATTCTGCTCTAAAACCATCTGGTTCTGGTCTTTTTTGGATTGGGACCGTTAATGACTGTTTCTATTTCTTTAGGGGTTATGGGACTGTTTAGATGGTTTATCTGATCCTGATTTAACTTTGCTATTTGATATCTGTCTAGAAAATAGTCCATTTCATTCAAATTTTCCAGTTTTGTTGAGTATAGGCTTTTGTAGTAGAATCTGATGATTTTTATGGATTTCCTCAGTTTCTGTTGTTATTCTCCCTTTTCATTTCTCATTTTGTTAATTTGGATAGTGTCTCTGTGCCGTCTAGTCAGTCTGGTTAAGGATTTATCTATCTTGTTGATTTTCTCAAAGAAACAGCTACTGGTTTTGTTGATTCTTTGTATAGTTCTTTTTGTTTCTACTTGGTTGATTTCAACCCTGAGTTTGATTATTTCCCACTGCCTACTAACCTTGGGTATATTTGCTTCTGTTTTGTTCTAGAGCTTTCAGGTGTACTGTTAAACTGCTACTGTATGCTCCCTGCAGTTTCTTTTTGGAGGCACTCAGAGCTATGAGTTTCCTCTTAGCACTACTTTCATTGTTTCTCATAAGTTTGGGTTTGTATTTGCCTTCATTTTCTTTTTTTTTTTTTCTTCACGAACCATTCATTTTATTGTTTTGTAGTAAGACACAGAGCTTTGACCATGCAGACCTCCTCAAGGAGCTGCCACACCCAGCCAGCTCCTAGGAGGTTACCAGGTGACCATGGAAACCAAACAAGGAAGCCGATGCATGGTGACTTCATTTTTCATACATGAAACCTGGTGTCTGTTCTCACCAGGCCAGCCAGGGTGAAACTTTCATTGTTTCCCATAAGTTTGGGTTTGTTGTGCCTTTATTTTCATTAAATTCTAAAAAGTCTTTCCTTTCTTTCTTTCTTTCTTCTTTCTTCCTTGACCAAGTTATCACTAACTAGAGGATTGTTCAGCTTCCATGTGTATGTGGGCTTTCTGCTTTTTTGTTGTTGTTGCTATTGAAGACCAGTCTTTTTTTTTCCCACAGTACCTCTTAATTTTTAATGTGTGTGAAATCACTCGGGTCTTATTAAGATACATACTCTGAGTGAGTGAATCTCAGGAGGACCTGAGATGCTGCAATTCTGTTCA
>NW_022196899.1:13481114-13489842 GCF_008632895.1 Mastomys coucha
GAACATGGTGGAGCATGTGTCCTTATTACATGTTGGAGTATCTTTTGGGTATATGCCCAGGAGTGGTACTATACACGTGCTGCCAGAACAATCAGACCCACCATGTGCAGTCCTTGGTTGATGGTTGAGACCCTGGGAGCTCTGAGGGTACTAGTTAGTTCATATTGTTGTTCATCCTAAGTGGCTGCAAACCCCTCAGCTCTATAGGTCCTTTCTCTAACTCCTTCATTGGGGACACTGTACTCAGATCTATGGATGGCTGTGAGCCTCTACACCTGTATTAGTCAGGTACTATCAGAGCCTCTCAGGAGATAGCTATATTTAGGCTGGCTTGTCCTTCCTTCAGACTCTGCTCCATAGTTAATCTCTGCAACTCCTTCTGTGGGTATTTGGAAGACCAGTCTTAATCTGTAGTGATCTGACAGGAGGCATGGGATTATTTCAATCTTTTTAAAAAAAGATTTATTTATTATTTTATGTATATAAGTACACTGTAGCTGTCTTCAGACACACCAAAAGACAGCATCAGATCTCAGTACAGATGGTTGTGAGCCACCATTTCGTTGCTGGGATTTGAACTCAGGACCTCAGGAAGAGCAGTCAGTGCTCTTAACTGCTGAGCCACCTCTCCAGCCCTATTTCAATCTTCTCATATCTGTTGAGGTCTGATCTGTGACCTATTATATGGTCAGTTTTGGAAACAGTACCACGAGGTGCTGAGAAGAAGTTATACTCTTTTGATTTAGGATGAAATATTCTATAGATATCTCTTAAATCCATTTGGTCCATAACTTCTGTTAGTTTCACTGTGTCTCTGTTTAGTTTGTGTTTCCTTGATCTGTCCTTTGATGAGAGTGGGGTGTTGATATCCCCCACAATTATTGTGTGAGGTGCAATGTGTTCTTTTAGCTTTAGTAAAGTTTCTTATATGAATGTGGGTGCCCTTGCATTTGGAGCATAGATGTTCAGAACTGAGAGTTCATCTTGGTAGATTTTACCTTAGATGAGTATGAAATGTCCCTCCTTATCTTTTTTGATCACTTTAGGTTGAAAGTCAATTTTATTCGATATTAAAATGGTTACTGCAGCTTGTTTCTTGGGGCCATTTGCTTGGAAAATTGTTTTCCAGCCTTTTATTCTGATGTAATGTTTGTCTTTGACACTGAGGTGCATTTCCTGTATGCAGCAAAATGCTGGGTCCTGTTTACATATCCAATCTGTTAGTCTATGTCTTTTTATTGGGGAATTGAGTTCATTGATGTTAAGACATCTTAAGGAATAATGATTGTTGCTTCCTGTTTTTTTAAAAGCTTTATTGCATTATGTTGAGAAAAGTTACATGATTTCAATTTATCTGAATTTGTTAACATTTAAAAACATATTTTAAGTAAATAGAATTAACTCACATTCTTGTTTCCTTTTTGTACCTCAACTCCTCCCAGAGACCCCCCTTCAATACCTACAATATCTTTTTTGTCATATTCTTTAAAATTTATAAAATATTATAACAATAAAAATGAGTATTATGAAAGTTATTTGATATAAAACAACAATCAATTTAAGTCTTATGTAGATGTTTGTCTATAGCAATACTGAAAATATATGTTTTTCTCAATATAAGTTTTAAATAACTCCAAACATATTAACTGTATATTTCAAAATAATAACATCACTACTAGTATTTTCTTAAATGAACATAAATGTATAAAGTCTTTTTGTTTGTTTGTTTGTTTTGTATTTGGTAGAGCTTAAAATATTGACTCTTACTGTGGTACAAGCCCAAAATAAGAACAATTTTTAGACATTGGATTTCATTTTAATAAGGCTATACTTCAATGACTCTCACATCACCAAAGGATTTTACCTCCATCGTAGCTAAGCTGAGAGTTGACAGTTCTGCTGCACCAAGGAATGAATTGTAGGCACGATTTTTGGATACAGACTTCCTGCTATGCTCAAAGCTAGTTGGTATGAGTGAGTGTCTTTATTCTCAGCCCACAGAGAACAGGTTACATTCACTTAAGAAATGGTGAGTATATTAAGATCTATCTGTGAAATCATTCACCAACTGTTTCAATGAACAATGGTTCTGCTTGGAGAGTGGCACAGACATTAGGTGAGGGTAAAACTCTGGTTCATTGGCTGTGATAATCTAGAAAAGCATTCATCTCAGAGAAAGAGTAACTTATAAAGTCCTCTTCTTCAAACTTGATACAAGAGTTACAAGCATAAGCAAAGCATTCAGTCTCACTCTTTGTTGTTCTCTTACAAGCCACCTCCCAATTTAATTGTCTACGTTTCTTTTGGCTGTATAAATACTTTTGAAATATATAAGCTGTTCTGAAAACCATAGTATAGTGTAAAAACATGAAATAAACAATACTACTAACAGAGACTCTGATATAGGAGAAGCAAGATTTCAAGACCATTATGTTGTTCACAGCAAGACACTGCCACAAACAAACAAGCTGAAAGTGTATATGGATTATATAATATTAGACCTATTTTTTCAATTACCAAATTAGAGAGACCATTGGATGACATTCAACAAATTTCTAATTCCTCATATTTTTGGATTTCAATTGATTAGGATATATTGGTAATATTAATTTTCATAGTAAGATAATAAAAAAGTAATTGTTACTGTTGTTTTTCTTGTAAGAGGTGGAATTAAGCTTGTGTGGATTTGTTGAAAGATTACTTTCTTGCTTCTTCTAGGGTGTAGTTTTGTTCCTTATGTTGATGTTTTCTATCTCTTATCCTTTGTAGGGCTGGATTTGTGGAAAGATACTGTGTAAATTTCATTTTGTCATGGAATATCTTGTTTTCTCCATCTATGGTAATTGAGAGTTTTGCTGGATATAGTAGCCTGGACTGGCATTTGTGTTCTTAGGGTCTGTATGACATCAGCCCAGGATCTTCTAGCTTTCATAGTCTCTGGTGAGAAGTCTGGTGTAATTCTGATAGGTCTGCCTTTATATGTTACTTGATGTTTTTCCTTTACTGCTTTTAAAATTCTTTCTTTGTTTAGGGCATTTGGCATTTTGATTATTATGTGACGGGAGGGATTTCTTTTCTGGTCCAGTCTATTTGGAGTTCTGTAGGCTTCTTGTATGTTCATGGGCATCTCTTTCTTTAGGTTAGGGAAGTTTTCTTCTATAATTTTGTTGAAGATATTTACTGGCCCTTTAAGTTGGAGGTCTTCACTCTCTTCTATTCCTATTATCCTTAGGTTTGGTCTTCTCATTGTGTCCTGGATTTCCTGTATGTTTTTTTGCTGTATGCAATCACATGATTTGACTCACATGGCCTTGAGAGGAGAAGGAGAATAAAGGTTTGGAATAAGAAGTTCCAAACCTGAAAACGCCTTTCTATATTATATCATATTATATCATGTATATTATAAATGTTTCCTTTTCTTGTTTGTATAGAATTGTGAGTGACATCTGTAGATGGGAGCATAGGTGAGGACCAAGCGGAGCTGACTGTTGGTAGCAGACCACAGTGCATTTGGAAGGTCAGACGCCCTGCACCAAACCAAGACCCCATTTTGTCCCCATATACTGTCAACCTTGTTAAACTTCCATGTCCTCCACAAAATATATTGTTTTTAACTACTTTAAGATTGAAATGCTTTTGTGATTTCTAATTTCACTAGGTGTAGATTACTTTGGTAATATAAATTGCATTATATTGAATAAATAAGTTATAAAAGGCTCAGACTAGTTAATGCTGAAAGAGGTGATACATATATTTAGAAACACTTGTACATTGTAGTATTACTATTCCCCCACACACCCACTCAACCATGCTCTTCGATGCTCTGCAGGTACCTTTCTGTCCAACCCCGAGACTTCCACATTGAGCACTTTGTGTGGCATTAGGCAGGGAAGTGCTGAGCTCACCCAGGAATGTGTTCTTTTCGGGAGCCCAGTGCTTTATTCCCAGAAGGCCACATCGCAGCAGTCTGCCTCCTGGGCCAAGAATCAGATTTGTACTTTGCTTTACGTTTCATGCTAGCTTCTGGGAAATGACCATCTAATGCCAGCTTCTGGTGTACAGTTCTCTCTCAGAGCTGAGATCAGTGAGATCTTCAAACCAAAAGGCCCTGGTTTTCAGGCTTATCTTTGCACTGGAAACTTTCTTGGTGATGGGGAACACACTTCCCCCATCACCTGCCATGAAACAAGGATCTCTTTACAAATGTCCTCTGGCTGTATAGACAGTTGAACAATAGACCAATGGACCTTTTCCCAGGAAAGCAAAAGAAGAGTCAGTTTCCTCTAAGCTTTACCTGTCATTTATCCATCACTCCGTTTATCTACACGGCCTCTTTTCGAGCTTGAAAGCTGATAGCCTTAAGAACATAATCATGCCTCTAAAACATATCATCCATGAATAAGAAGATGCATTAGGGCAAATATAAATGTTTGAATGCACATATGTACTTAGAGCCCTGTAACACACATACACAATTGCTAATTAACTAAAGTTATTTTAAAGCTTGTTTGTTTTGAGACGGGGTTTCACTAAGTAGTACAGGTTGGCCTGGGATGCTCAAAACTCAGTCTGCCAAGTAAAGAGGGACATCATTCTGGCTGGCTACAAAATAGCTTTCTAATCCTCAAATGGCAGAGGCATTCTTGAATAAAGGAGGATAAGTCAGAATCTAGGAACCATACAAATGTTAGCCACGAGTCATTTTTGGCAACAAACTTAGAATTCATAGGGCACTATGAAATGTGCTACAGTGAATAGTTGGGACTTGAGAGATGGCTCACCAGTTAAGAGGAATGACTGATCTTTCAAAGGACCAGGGTTCAATTCCCAGATCACATGGCAGCTCCTGGTCTCTCTTTCAAACTGGCTGTGGAGTGTTTTTACTTTTGAGCAAATCTCTTCAAATGGATGTTTCTGGACACTCCTCATGAAGCCCTTCTAGACCTGATAATAGCTTGTTAAAATTGCTAGCACCAGTTTTTCTCCCATCCATTGTTGGCTTGTCCAAACCCTGCTCATGCCTTTATGAACCTGCGCACCATACTTGACTCAGTGCCCCCAGATGAGTATTGCTGCTTCCTTTAGGATCTCAGGGCTACACCCACTGTGTTTGTTGTCAAGATTCAGAACGGAGGATCCTCCTTAGAGCCAGGCCATGTGAGGAGGCTTTATTATAGACTTTGTGCTTTCTCTAGAACATTAGCTTCCTGGAGGAGGGATGCTACTTAGAGTCACCTTGATTAGAACTTTATCTCTTGATCCTTACATCCAAGAAGTCTCTCAAGACTGTAGGTCAGGCTCACAAGATTCAGCAAAGAACACTGAAGCCAAACCCAGTTTTGGTGAAGGCTTGAAGTCCAGCCTGCGCTGAGGTCTGGACCTGAGAACCCCTTTCTCAGTTCCTTAATGCTCTTACATGGTTTAGCTTTTTTAGCATGACTTTTGAGTTGTTTTCAACCATGAAACCATCTTATCCTCAGGAATGAAAATTCTTTCTCATTTTCCTTTCTGACATATAAGAAACCGTCTCCTTTACATCCTTCCCTCTTCCTTCATCCTTTGAACACCATCTAATACGCTTGTCTATTCTATATCCAGGGTTATTGTACAGAAGTTCCCTCAGAATTAAAACATCCCATTCAGAAAAGGAGGCCTACAGGCTCATGGAACACAGGAGGTAAACAATATTATAGGCTTGGCAGAGTCACGAGGGTTTTCACTACCCAGAAACAATCACTTGGGGAGGAGGTTGACCTACTGAGTTCCAGAGAAGCAATCTCACAGACCCATGGTAGGGCCTCTAAGTTGCACAGAGGGCTCCAAGGTTGCAGGTTCTGGGGGGTGGGCATCACCTGTGTTGGAGCAAGCTTTTTGAAGTGGAAGCTGCTTGGTGAGTCATCTCCCCCCACTGTAAGTAACCCTGACCCGATTCCTGTTGGTCAAACCCATTGGCTCACCAAGTTGGTCTTTGGTGCAGTCATCACTCAGGTCAGTTGTGGGTTCCCTGACTGGGGTGAATAGTTGTGTAATGTTGTGTCTCCCTAGGGAAAGTTTCTCACAGAAGTGTCTTTTGTTTTAACTGTGGAATTCTCGTTCATGTTCAGACCAGAAAATGTGTATGAATCCTTTTTTTCTCTTGTTTTTGTTTGTTTGTTTGTTTCTATTTGTTTGTTTGTCTTTTTCAGTAACAATACTCAAGTTCCCCTGGAATCAAGAGCCAACCTTGTTGTATTTTATGTTTATGAGTGTTTTGCCTGTATGCAGGTATGTGCGCCATGTAAGTGCCTGGTACCCACAGAGGCCAGAAGAGGATGTCAGACCTCTCTAACTCCCAGGATTTAAATTACAGATAATGTGAGCAGCCATGTGAGTACTGAGAGCTGAGCCTTTTGTATCTGCAAGAGCATTAGATGCTTTTAACTGCTGGGCCACTTCTCTAGCTCCATATCTTAAGTATCTTGGTTGATCGTTTGCCTGGATCTAGTATTTATAGATATAAGTCATTTACATAAAGACTAGTAACTAAATTGATCTAGTGTTACTATGTTTCAAATGCTGTTATAAAAAAGTCTGACATTGTTCTGATTCATACCCCTTCATATTTGGTTTCCTTATTCTCTGGAAGATTTCAGGAGCTTATTTTCCCCTACAGTTCAATGAAACAAAGTGAATGAATGTGTTTCTTTTTTAAAAAAATTATATCTTCTAATAGCCATGAATATCTGGAAATCTATATTTTTGAAAGTTGTAAACTATTGTCTTAAAATACTTGATAATTACCCCACTTCCTTTTCTTCCTTGAATACATCTTAGATGTCTGTCTTCTGGAACTGGGTTCTAGTATTCCTGTAGTTTAGGATTACTCCTTGTTTTTTACTTTTCCAAAATTTGTGTCACTTTCCCCCTCATCATTCTAGTAGATTAAAAGTATTTTGATGATATTTTTATTGTCATCCTTTTCTACATTCATATTTTATGTAGCATGATGCCTTTGTTTCAATATGCAACTTCTTTCCTGCTCTGTTTGGCTGTTAGCGCTAAGGTTTTCTCATTTATTTTCTCATCTCTTGTCTTTTGACTTGGGGAGGGCTCACAAAGCTGAGGACACACTCAAAGCTGTTCTGAGGAAGTAGCTTGCTTTACTGAAGGGCTGTGACTCTCATACTGAAGTGACAGCCCTGAATTCACTAGAGACGTTCTTTTATTCTAAAGAGGCTAAAGGACTCTTGGTACCTAAGTGTCATACATTAAAGATGCTTTAAGGATTCTATGAGGAACAACAAAGAATTATCTGAGAAAAAAATGTCAGAAACCCTCTTCCAGTTGACTAGCCAGTGTGCATTCTCACTGGGGATCCCATGATCAGTAGAAGGAGGTCACTTCTCTGGTATGTAGGCAGTCTCTGCAGGGAAGGATCCTCCAGCATCTCTCTGGAGAACATAACCTGCGTGCTCCTGGTTCAAGGTGGACAAAGGAGGTGGGTATTAGTATGTAGACTTTTGCTTTAAAATCTTCACTGTAGCCGTTTACACATTCTACTCTTCATTTATACTCCATCTGCTCCAAGAACTTCTTGGGGAGATGTTATCAAGTTGAAAAGGGCAGGAACGAAGATCCACATTAGAGCCTTTTAGATTTTTGTAAGTAATCTGCTTATTAACATCTACGTCTCCACTCCACCCCATTTCAGATTGCTGGGCTCTCCCTTTTTCTGAGCCACTGTGGACCCTGTGGAGGTCATTAGCTTGCTTCTGGGTGGTATCACACTTGCAGACACTTACAATGACCCTACCGGGCCTCATAAGTGTTTATTCCCCTTCCATGTGACTTCCTTCCTAGTACAGTGTGGTTTGAGGTTGGAGATGTTTCCTGGGCTCAGCAAAGATGGAATTAAAGTTTCTGTTTCACATTCTGTTTTTCAGTGACAAGGAGGTTGGAAAGTCTCTAAAAGGAAGTAATATGCCAAAGTTGATGCCAACATACAAAACCCGACTCTGCCTCTTCCGTTGCATCAAGTCACAATTTAAACACATTTGGTGCTCTTTCCAGTGTTCCAATATTGACTCCAGCATGGCTGCAGCATGGGTAGTCTTTCTGTTTTTCTTCCTTGTGTGGTTCTGAGCACTGGGCCCAGGGCCTCATGCACACTAGGCAAGCGTTCTATGACTGAACTACGCCTGCCAGACCAAGTTTTTCTTTTGGCTAATGAAAAAAAGTAAATGTATTGAATAAACGATTTGGAGCTCAGTGGAGAAATGAACACCTTTGGGAGGCAGGAGGAAGGTCTGAGAAGAGTGGGACATATTAAAATTAAATTAGTCCCACTAAAATCAGGGACTTGACAAGGCTGCCCACTCTCTCCCTACCTATTCAATATTGTACTTGAAGTCCTAGCCAGAGCAATTAGGCAACAAAAGGAGATCAAAGGGATACGAATTGGAAAGGAAGAAGTCAAATTATCACTATTTGCTGATGATATGATAGTATACTTAAGTGACCCCAAAAATTCCACCAGAGAGTTCCTAAACCTGATAAACAACTTCAGCAAAGTAGCTGGATATAAAATCAACTCAAGTAAATCAGAGGTCTTCCTCTACACAAAGGATAAACAGGCAGAGAAAGAAATTGGGGAGACAGTACCCTTCACAATAGTTACAAATAATATAAAATACCTTGGTGTAACGCTAACTAAGCAAGTAAAAGATCTCTTTGACAAGAACTTCAAGTC
>NW_022196899.1:13491431-13498949 GCF_008632895.1 Mastomys coucha
GAACAACAATATGAACTAACTAGTACCCTCAGAGGTCCCAGGGTCTCAACCACCAACCAAGGACTGCATATGGTGGGTCTGATTGTTCTGACAGCATGTGTATAATAAAGGATTGCAAATTCAATCATCAATAGGAGGAGAAGACCTCGGCCCTGTGAAGGTTTTGTGCCCCAGTGTAGGGGAATGCCAGGGCCAATAAGTGGGAGAGGGTGGGCTGGCAGGCATGGGGAGGGGGGAGGCAACAGGGGTTTGTTTTTTGTTGTTTTTGTTTGTTTGATTTTTGTTTTTTGGAGGGGAAATTGGAAAAGGTGAAATTTACATGTAAATAAAGAAAATATCTAATAAAAAAATTTAGATAGACATATCAAAAAAAAAAAAAAAAAAAAAAGCTTCCATGTAACGCTGACCAGAATGTATATCCTTTGGGTTTTTGCTGGAATACCCTACAGATGTCTGTTAAGTCTGTTGTTGCTTCTGTGGATTTTGTTTAGATGACCTGTCCATTGGAGTAACTGGGGCATTGCGATTACCTATATCTTTTTAGGAAGTTATAAAACAAATAAGAACATTAAATACCAAACACAATATATTTTTGATAATCAAAATATCAATAAAATAGAAAATAAATATGGACTAGAAAAAAGTTATATAGTATATACTCTTCCCCTTAACAAATTGTACAATTTGTTCTTTCAACCCAATCCTACTAAAACAATGAATTGTTTTTTCATTGTAATAAAAATTAATTTGTTCAAAAAAAAAACTTAAGTTAGGTTGGCCTTTGCTCATCAAAGAATGGTGGGACAGGACAGAGGGCAAGGAGGAGAGCATTCTGGCCAGCTAAATAGATCAGGAGATGTAAAAAGTTGCTTGGGTGAATAATTAGTAGCTACCATTAGCATCTGGCTGGCAAGTCCTTCTAACCTTTAAATTAGATCTGTGTAGAAGACAGAATGATTGCTATCATGTTCCTCAAAGTACCTTTGAAGAAACAGGCAAAGAGAGATCCATTATTAGGTAAGTCGCAGATTAGGAAGGGAGGTTCTAGCGGTGGAGTTCAGGGGACATGCTTCTTATAACCTCATGTGGGTATGTCTTTAAGAGGAATGTCACCACAAGGGTAAGGAACGCTAGTGGGTAAGATCAGTGGGGATGGTAGAACCGGTTTCTCTAAAGGTCTTGGGAGAGATTTAAGGACTTTATCAAATTTATTGCATTTCTGGGATTTATTAATTTGTGGATCTCATTGCTAAGTCCTTTTGATCAATAATTCCTATCCATCAGCCTTACTACTTCTCTTTTCTGGAGTGTAGCTTAAGTTGTCTCCCATGCTGTCCTAAATCATTTCTCTACTGTGACACTTAATTCTGAGTTATCATGGTGTATTGGCTGGTTGTGTGTCAATTTGACACAAGCTGGAGTTATCACAGAGAAAGGAGCCTCCCTTGAGAAAATGCCTCCATGAGATCTAAGGCAGCTCCCTGGGCTGGTAGTCTTGGGTCCTTTAAGAAGGCGAATTGAGCAAGCCAGAAGCAAGCCAGTAAGGAACATCCCTCCATGGCCTCTGCATCAGCTCCTGCTTCCTGACCTGCTTGAGTTCAAATCCTGACTTTTTTTGGTGATGAACAGCGATGTGAAAGTGTAGGCTGAATAAACCCTTTCCTCCCCAACTTGCTTCTTGGTCATGATGTTTGTGCAGGAATAGAAACCCTGACTAAGACACATGGCTTCTACCACTCAGCTGTATGACTGGTGCCTTCTAGGTGACGGGCCTACTTGTAGATGTCTGTTGTTCCAGTGTTATTTATTGCATATACTTTTCTCGTAAGAGGTGCTCCTGACACTTGTTGAAAGTCTGTTAGCCCCAAATGGTTTGGTTTTGGACTTAGTTCTGTCCCATGCATGCATGTGTGTGTCTTGGAGACAGTGCCACAGTACTGTGATGATTTTTCTTGATGCCCAGCAAGTTTCACACTCTGCAGCATTCATCCTCCTAAGGTTGCTTTGGCTAGTCTATCCCATTGCAATTCCATCTTAATATTTGAATCCCGTTTGTCAATGGCCACAAAGGAGCTATCTGGAGTTCTGTGGAATGGTACAGCAGCTTTGAAGCATTGCTGTTCAAGCATGAGATGTTTCCCCAACTAGTTTAAATTAAATCTTTAAAATTTTATTTGGACAGAGTGTGTAGTTTACTATTGTTCAAATTTTAAATTAGATGCTTGGGTATTTGCCTGCATATATTCCTATACATATATGCATATGTATACAGAAATATGTACCATGCACCTATGGTACCTAGGTTGGGAAGGAATGGCGTTGGATACCCTGGAGTTTTAGGTGGATGTGAGCTGTCATACGGGTGCTGGGAACTGAACCTATGTCCTCTGGAAGAGCAGCTAGTGCTCTTAGCCAGTAAACCATCTCTCTAGTTCCTTTTCTAGTTCTTTAAATTTATTCATAAAATGTTACTGTTCTAATGGAATATTGATTTCTTAATTTCATTTCTGAATTGTTCATGCCAGACTTATAGGTACACAAGGATTTGCTGGGTTGTGGTGGCACATGTCTCTCATTCCAGCACTCTGGAGGCAGAGGCAGGTGATCTTTGTGAGTCTGAGGCCAGCCTGGTCTACAGAGCTAGTTCCAGGACAGCCAAAGCCACACAAAGAAACCCTGTCTCATAAAACAACAACAACCACTCCCAAACAAAAACAAAGAAACAAACAAAAAACAAACAAGGATTTTTGTGTACTGATCTAACATTCTGCAATTTTGCTGAATTTATGTACTAACTGTTTGTGGATTTCCATTTTTTTGTTTTGTTTTCTTTTGTTTGAAACAGTATTTCATTATGTTCCCCAGTCTGACCAAAAACTTGTTAACTTCATTGTGTAGCCTCTAGAGTTCAGAGATTGAATGACAGGTTAACATTTTGTTATCTTTTAATATAGTTTTATGCTTTCCTTCACCATCTGTGTTCTGTTTGTTCTTTTTTCCCCCTTTGCTTAATTTTTCTAACTAGAATCTCTAGCACAGCTCTCAAGGACATCCTTGTTTTGCTTCTTATCCATTAAGTAGAATATAACTCTATTTTCTTTGACAACTCCATCAGGTTTAAAAAAATCCCTCTTTATTTGTAGCCTACAAAGTGTTTTTTATCATAAAAAATGTATTCTCCCAAATACTGTTTCTGTATTTAATGAGTCAATTATTTGATTTTTATGTTATTAGTATACTTTACAGTAATTTTTAGATATTGAACCATTCCTGCTTTCCATACTTATTATGGTGTTTAATCCATTGTATAAGTTTTGAGTTCTTCTTGAATAGAACAAGTACTAATTTTGTTGAGAAATTTTATATCTATGTTTGTAAAATCTATCAGTCTGTAAATTGATTGTGATATCTTTCTATAGTTGGTTCTCATAATAGACTAAAAGACTCCTTAATTGTCCAGTTGTTCACTACTGAATTTTACTATTCTCAAAATCACCTTTGTTCTGAAACCTTTAACTTTTTCAGTAAAGTCAATTCTGTTGGGGGAAAACCCCAGAATTCTCTTCCCTTATAGAGTGCTTACCCATAGGCAAAATCTTTGATCACTGTTCTAGATTGGGGGATATGGAAAGGGTTTACTTCTCTCAAAATGATGTCCCTGGTTTATAAATTGGACATGGGATAGGGGGAATGACAAGTGCGATGAGGTCCCAGTATTCTCAGTCTGCCATACCTGGGGTAGAATTTCCTTGGTACCAAGTGAAGGGAGGGAGCCTGAGCCGTGCTTATCAGGGATTTAATCTGAGTGCACCAAAGGAGGTGATGGGAAAAGCTGGTGGGCCTGCCTCAAGTGGGAAACTCCTTGAGTACCATGCCCTTGTACAAGGGCTGAGGGCAGTAGGGGGTCCCTCTTCTTGTCTATACCCACCTAGAGAGAAACACACGTCATTCTGCACGATAGACTGGGGCTAAGGAGGGAGGAAATGTATCATGACTCATACGTTCAAAAATGTAAACATGTTTTGAATATTGAGAGGAAAACCATCTGAATATTGAATATTTACTCCCCAGAGTGTCTTTCAT
The DNA here is from genome assembly GCF_008632895.1 of Mastomys coucha. Lineage (NCBI taxonomy): Eukaryota > Metazoa > Chordata > Mammalia > Rodentia > Muridae > Mastomys > Mastomys coucha. The sequence goes on from NW_022196899.1 coordinate 13,495,515, forward strand.
AACTTAGAGAATATCAGTTATTTATTTACTTATTTTTTTTTATTAAACTTTTATTGATTTTGAGGGGTGTGTCATGGTGTGGGTGTGGAGGACAGAGGACAGTTTTGTGGACTAGCTTTTCTCCATCACTTTGAAATAGGTTCTAGGCATCAAACTTGCGCTGCCAATAAAGAGTCTTTACCAGGGAAGCCATCTTGCCAGCCCCCAGGTTTTCTTTAATGAATATATATTAGTAGTATAATTAAAAAAATAAAATTAAGATGAGATACAGTGCCTTGGTGCTTTTAGCACAAGCATGCTTCTGACACACCTCGTTGGGGAACTGCAGTCGCATTAGAGATCAGTGGTGCTATAGAAATGTTTGAGCATCTCGGGTACTCTCTGGCAGAAGCTCGGATGCATGGTAACAGTAGTAGTCATAGTACATGGTATATTTTTATGAATCAAATGATAGAGATTCAAATTTGGCCGACTCTGAACACTGGGGGTATAATTACACATTATTCTAATTCTGTCTCTGCTTCCTTTTCTCTATGCCTCCCTGCTCCTTGCTCCTCCACTGTTTCTGTCCTTCCAAGATGGCCTTGAACCTGTTAGGTCTTCTAGCCTGGCACCAAATTAAATTCTTTGTCTCTAGGTGCTGGGACTTGAAGGTGTGAGCTGCCATGGGCCTGGCTGTTATGTCTCTTACCTTTTATTATTATGGTGATTGACAACTCTGAGTATCTACTGAGTCAAACCATTTTTCTCTAAGTGATAGGCCCTTAATTTAATGAAATACATATGTATATTTACATGTTTAATCAATTATTTATTTCATGTTTTCCTGCTTTATTTGTGTTTAGAGACCTGGACAGTGAACCTGGACAGCATTGGTTTAGATACTCCAAGTCTGTTGTTTTCAGGATTCTTTCTTTGATTTTGCTTCCACATTGTTCCTTATGCCAACACAGCTCAAGGTCCACATCCCATCAGCAGCGCAGTTTCTAAGTTCTTAACTCGAACACTCTGCCTGCAAGTGTTGAGAGTGCACTACGCAGGTAATGGAAGCAGCATTGGCCAGCCTTTACACTGTGGTTCCAGATGTCTGAGGAAGATCAGGAGGCTTAGTGATGCAGAGGATGCTATTAAGAGGGTATCTTAAGACCTCTGAGAAAGTCTCAGTCCAATGAAGACTCGGTCGTGCCATCCTAAGATTAGTTCAGCTCACCCGGAGGGAGGAAGAAGGAGTCAGAGGGTAAACCTACAGGGTAAAAAGCAAAGCCAAGGGACGGCTACTATAAAACTGAGTCCACCAGTGACACGCAGGGGTAGACTCTCTGGCTTGCGGCTTCCTTTGGTAAGCACGTGTCTCCAGGGCCCTTCATCTGTTGAACATCCGATTGATAAAGATGGTCTCATGATCACAACTCATGGGCAGCGCAGGCCAGTCAACGTGCCTACATGTTTAATTCCACTTGTCCAGGAAACCAGTACCTCAGTACTATGGAGTTTTCCAGTTACATGTAAATACAATAAATTCAACCAGCCCCACCAGTACTTCCTCTGGGTAAGATACAGGGGATAGCTGTCGTATTTGTTTGTTAAAGTGTAACTCCTAAGAGGATCTGACGCATTAATCTTGCGAATTTTGCTTTGCTACACTATTGATGTTAGACTTCCTAGTTCTAAAGTTTGATGATAGCTTAAGATGTATGTATACATATATATGTATATGTATATATATTTATAAATAAATATTTATGTATCTATTCAAGTCATAACTGTGTCTGTCTCTTGCTACATATCCAGTTAGTCAGTTACCAGGTCATTTTCCCTGTAAGTACTGTACCATACCATGAAAACATTTGGATTCTAAAATAAAATGTTAAATACATGAAATTTACAAATCTATTTAAAATATTGGGAGAAATGACTTCATAACTTGGAGGAACTAATCGTTTGTAAGCAAGAATGATTATTGCAAATCATTTCGCCTGTTTTGTGTGAATTGGCCAAATGTTACTAAAAGAATAACCAATGATTCATACTTCATTAGAACCTTAGGTAGAAGAGCATTGTTCGTTAATTGCACGTAAAATGTGAGGATGCTAGGTTTAAATTTTCCAACATTAAGTAAATATTAATTTAAAACCAAAGTAGCTGTAAATTGTTCTTTCTCTGCAAGCCCCTTAGGCTTGAAAAGGCATCACATTAACACATTCCCATTACTGGATGAATAGAGGCTTTGTGCAGCCCTTCACTGTTGACGCAGCCCATAGCACTTGTCTAGACAAGGACAATGAACCACTTAGTGCCAAATAGAAAAAGAGCAGCAGGTTCCAAGAACTCGTGGTGTGTTGTGGTTAGTGGAAGCTGTCTTCCACTAAGGCCCCCACTACTCTATCCCTTGCATAACATTCTAATTTAAAACCATGTTTTTGTAACTAAAAAGTGAAATGTGCTGTTGAAATAGGGCAGACAGAGGGTGTTCCATCTAACAGCTTTGGTTATCTGACAATAAAGCCAAAAAGCATTGCTCACAGGATTCCTGACTGCTGAGCAGCTTGGGCATGTGCTTTAGTGAGAGGCTTTTAGACTCTCCTGAGAAGGGAGAGTCTTAACGTTTTCTATAGGGCTGTGTTGAGAGCAGTTGGTTTGTTGTGGCTGTGCGGAAGCTACAGGCTTGAACATTTGCCCGAATTCCTGGAGTAGTCCTTGTTCACAGAAGGCATCCCTCTCTTCATGTGTCTAGTCTGGATCTATGTCCAAGGCAATAATGTGCCATTTTTTTAAAAAGGTGTCTCTGTATGTGGCATGGGTAGGTGTTGGAGGAGCTCTTTTCCATGTAAGTAGTTCAACTGGTGGATTTTGTGACTTTAAGATTTTCAGTGGATATGCATCTTGAAACATTTACCGAGGATCTCCGCCAGCCCAGTGACTTGGGTTCTTTCCGGTCTGTCTGGGCTGGTGTCCAGAGCAGACCTTGGTGCAAGCTCCACAGCCAGCCCCACAACACCAGAGGAAGCTCCACTTCCAGGCACTCTGACACACCCAGGATCAGAGGTGAAGAGGAACCAACATCTGTCCCAACACTGGGAGTAACTGGGACCAGAAGGACCAGGCACACAGGAACTCCACCAGCCCAGTGACTTAGATTCCTTCTGGTCTGTCTGGGCTGGTGCCCTGAGCAGACCTTGGGCACAAGCTCCATAGCCAGTCCCCAGACACACAGAGGAAGCCCTACAGGATCCCAGAATTACAGGATCACAGAGGCAGCTTGACTCTGAGGAGTTCAGACATAAACAGGATCACAGGAAGGACAGGCTCCAGTCAGATTTACCAATGGCAGGTAGCACTAGAAATAATCAGATGGCAGGGGCAAGCGTAAGAAAATAAACAACACAAACCAAGGTCACTTGGCATCATCAGAAACCAATTCTCCCACCATAGCAA
>NW_022196899.1:13499838-13500502 GCF_008632895.1 Mastomys coucha
AAGGCAGACCTATCAGAATTACACCAGACTTCTCACCAGAGATTATGAAAGCTAGAAGATCCTGGGCATATGTCATACAGACCCTACAAGAACATAAATGCCAGCCCAGGCTACTATACCTAGCAAACCTCTCAATTACCATAGATGGAGAAAACAAGATATTCCATGACAAAACAAAATTTACACAATATCTTTGCACAAATTCAACCCTACAAAGGATAATAGATGGAAAACATCAATATAAGGAGCAAAACTACACCCTAGAAGATGCAAGAAAGTAGTATTTCAACTAATCCACACAAACCTAATTCCACCTCTTACAACAAAAAAAGGAAGTGACAATTACTTTTTCTTAATACCTTAATATGAAAATTAATATTACCAACATATCCTAATTGATTGAAATCCAATAATATGAGAAATTAGAAATTTGTGGATTGTCATTCAATGGTCTCTCTAATTTCGTAAGTGGATAAATAGGTTCAACATTGTACAATTATATACACTTTCAGCTTGTTTGTTTGAAACAGTGTCTGGCTTTGTACAACATAAGGGTCTTAAAATCTTGCTTCTCCTATGTCAGCCTCTCTATTAGCAGTATTTTTTATTTCATGTCTTTACACTATACTATGGTTTTCAGAACAGCTTATATATTTCAAAAGTA
>NW_022196899.1:13501044-13502677 GCF_008632895.1 Mastomys coucha
CCACAGTAAGAGTCAAGATTTTAAACTCTACTAAATACAAAACAAACAAACAAAAAGACTTTATATATCCACGTTCATTTAAGAAAATACCAGTAGTAATGTATTATTTTGAAGTATACAGTTAATATGTTTGGAGTTATTTAAAATTTATATTGAGAAAAATGAGTTTTTCCTACTGCTGTAAATGAGCATCTACATAAGACTGTTTAATTGATTGTTGTTTTATATCAAACAACTTTTATAATACTTATTTTTATTGCTATATTATTTTATAAATTTTAAGGAATATGACAAAAAAGGATATTGTAGGTATTGGGGGGGAGTCTCTGGGAGGAGTGGGGGTACAAAAGGGAAACAAGAATGTGATTTAATTCTATTCACTTAAAATATGTTTTTAAATGTTAACAAATTCAGATAAATTGCAATCATGTAACTTTTCTCATCATAATGCAATAAAAGTTAAAAAAAATAAAAGAAAAAAATAAATATTTGCCATCAGCTCCCTCTTTGCTAATGCTCTGTCAATTCCATAGTGACATCGACTTCCTGTGGGTGAGAACCCACTGGTGTGCCCTTTCCTTAAGCCATCTGTATTGGGATTCAAGTTTCCTAAATTAATTTAGGCCCCCTTGGTTGGTCAATGGATTTTTGCTTTATCTTTAATATTATTTTATTTTATGTTTATGGCTCTCTTGCCACATGTCCTGTATGTGTGCCTGGTGGCTGTAGAGGCCAAAAGAGGGTGTCAGATTCCCTGTAACTGGAGTTAGAGACAGTTGTAGGCCACTATGTGGACGAGGGGACTCGAACCTGGGTCCCCTGGAAGAGTAGCAAGTGGTTTTAACTCAGGGATACATCTCTCCAGTCTTAATTTTTTTAGTTGATTATATTTATTGTGGGTTTTGTGATACTAGGGAAGAATCCAGAGCCTCCAACATGCCACACAAGACACAAGTTCTCTCTCTGAGCTCCACCCCAGCCCCTCCGTTGACTGGATTACAATTTAATATTACATGCCATTTTCAAAAGTTAGCCTCAAGTCCAAACCCAGTGTCAGAGAGTGACAGTCTCTGGAAGACTACAGAACATACAACAAAAGTGTCATCGGGCCTTTTGGTTCTCAGGGGTGACTTTAAATCTGGGTACTTGGACTGTCAATCATTGGGGTTACTTGCCAGTCAGTCCTCTTAAAAGTTAATCCTTACCAACCAGTACGTGCTGGGCCTCTGAGCAGCGGCAAGGTATCTGTGAGTCACCTCTAGATGGGGTGGAGTATTGCTGCGCTGTGCTGCCTGATTATATCCTGGAACTAGAACTCAGTAGGTCAGCCTGTCATACAGCATCATAGTTGTTTTGGGTACTTTGTGAGTTCAGAATTCTTGGGTGATCTTATGAAGGGTAAGACAGGGAGGGGGCCCATGGATTAAATGCTTATGAGTCGAGAGGCTGAGATGGAGGAATACATTTAATTTTAATTTTAGAAATAATGGAATGTGACTTTTTTTTTTTTTTGCACCTGAGTAATGAAGGGTAAAATTCCTGCATGTTATACAAATAAACAAGCAATTGCAACAGAGTGGTAAAAAAAAGAAAATGCTTTGGGAAGCATCTGGTTCAGAGAGAGAGAGAGAGA
>NW_022196899.1:13502985-13512144 GCF_008632895.1 Mastomys coucha
AGACAGAAAGAGACAGAGAAGGAGGGAGGGAGATAGACAGAGAGACAGAGAAAGACAGAGACAGAGACAGAGACCTTTTGGAAGAAATGTCTAAGGCAAGAAGAAGCAGCATTAGCTAGAAAGGTTTTGGGAAAGCAGAAGATGAAGAATTGTTCCAGTTAAAGGACACGGCGAGTTAAAGGAACAAAGACCTAATGGTTGAACAGGTATCAGCGGCAGAAACGGAGCATGAGTGGACAAGGAGTTCTAGAATAAGTTGGGGGTTTGTCCTGAAGGCAGTGCGGGGAAATGTGTGTTGAATGGAAGTGATCGACAAGACAAGAGATAGAGTCTGCAAAGACTGCTGGGGCTTCCAAGTGGTGAGAAGGTGGTCTGTCTGATGGATTTAGCAGCTGCAGGATTATGGGAGTGGGCAGAGCCTTGTTGTCTATGTCTGCTCTGAGACACACTGTTCTGTAGCTTTCCCTCGGTGTCTAGTGTTACCAGCAATCCTCGGTAGAGCCTGGCTTGCTGATTCACCACGTCGCCTTCGCTTTTGTTATTACGCAGTGCTCCCCTGTGTCTCATGCCGCCACATCATCTTTTCTCTGCGTGTGCCTTGATCTCTTTGCATCTTGTTATAAGACCAATATAGACAGATTAGATTTAGGTTTTCCTGCTCCAGTGTGGCTTTAGTTTAACTAGCTGCGTCTATAGAGACTCCCTCCCTTAAATTGTTACGTTCTGAAGTTTTGGTGAAGACATGAATTGGGGGAGGCAGATTTTTCATGGAATACGTTTCCTGTAAGTCCACCAAAAGTATGAACTCTGGGACACCAGTTATCTGCCTCGCCAGTCATTTCCCTTTGCTAAGTCACTGCTATGGAAATAGGGGCTAACATAATCTAGAAACATGAACCTTGACTTGTGCAGGAGCTTCAGGAGCCTGTCGTCTCTTATTTGAGGAGAAGTTATATTTTGTCAGATCGTTATCTGTGCTTTTTATAGTTTGCTTATAAGCCATTTGACATGGAAGAGCAAAGCAATGAACCATCCCAGGTTGGAGAGATGGCTCAGTGGTCAAGAGCACTGATTGCTCTTCCAGAGGTCCTGAGTTCAAATCCCAGTAACCACGTGGTGGCTCACAACCATCCGTCATGAGATCTGATGCCCTCTTCTGGTGTGTCTGAACACAGCTACAGTGAACTTATGTATGATAAGTGAATAAATCTTAAAAAGAAATGACCCATCTCACTTCCCTCCAGGTTTATACTGCCTTGGAAGCATCAGCCACAAGTTCACACATCTGGCTGCCCGTCATTTGAATGTCAGACTTTCTCACATTCTGGAAGAGCTCTGTCAAGATTCCAGGAATAGAAAGATCACAACAAACATATCCTCACTTAAACATGTGCTGTGTTCTCTATTGAGATAGTATATGTTACTGATATAACATAAACTATAAGTGTCCATGGAAATTTCTAAGCCATAACACTAGGCAAATACCCATGCTTATTTTCAGAAATTCTAAATATAAAGTTTGCATATTAAATTCTTTTAGGTAGATGAAGTATGTTTAATTTTGAAGCCAGAATCTGTTAACAATTTGGAAGTTTATCAGAAAATTAAAATTGAAAGATTACTTTTATATCATTAAAATATAGTTTTAAATATTGACCAAAATGACACAACTGGGATGTTAGGCAACCAATTTCATTTTTGAATTGTATACATGCTTAGTATAGCATAGCCCTTTCTTGTATGATTTAAAGTGCTATGTCTCACTATCTATAAAAGGAAGATATTTTTACATGTATAATTTGATAAGCAGTTTAATATTTTCCTGGTGTTTAGTTTGGAGCAGAATATGTGTTTTTGTTTACTATATGAATTTTGGCCATGCAGTCTTTGATAATTATGCCTCTTTTGTTGCAGGAAATATTAAAAATGATTATCCCTCAATCTCTCTGCCCGGCCCGACCATATTCTCGCTCTAGTACTGGTACCGACCGGCTTCAACACTAGTTCCCGGCGGGGTCCTGCTATTCTCTCCAGCTAGGAAGATCATCTTGCTAACATGTAACCCCCCCCAACACCCCACAATCAATCTTCTAGCGCCTAGTTACCTGGTAGAAACATGACTCTTAAGGCCGAATTTTCCAATCAGATTTATATATCAATAAGATCACCATTTACAAGATGCCAACACAATAATTTCAGAGCCAAATGATAAAGATAATATTTTAACCCAATTATTCTAACCTTGTGAAAACCTTAGGTACTTGTGGCTGCTTAAAACCACATGGGGTCTGGATTATCGTCCTGTTTGTCTGTCTCCATATTGCTTTCTCTCTACTCCCTGGCCTCCGACCTGTCTCACTCCTCAACTTCTAGCTCCGCCTCTCTATTCCTGTCCAATCACAGGCCTGTCACTGCCCTAATGTGACTGGACAGAGAAAATGCTGCAACGTCTTTTGGAGATTACACATAGAAAGGAATTCTCTGAAGGACCAGGCAAGTTTCCAAAAAGGCTCTTTTGGTCCCTGATTCTAACTCAGCTTCTGGAATTAGATTTCATATCTTCTCAGATTGCCATCAGTGCTATTTTCTTATAAAATTATTGAATTAGAATAGGAGGAACAATGACTTGTGTTACCTCTTTTCAGATTTATGTCACCCCTTGGCAAAGCAGTCAACCACACGCAAATCTCCAGCTGGTCATGTGGCCAGCTGGTGTCCTGCAGGCCCTATGGAGTAGATGAAGACCATTTGTTTACTTTTTTCTTTATACTTCATGTGTTAGTAACTAAATGTGGAGGGAACCATGTCAAAAGTAAAGGGAGGTTGATTGTACCTAATTTGTTGACAAATTCATTATAGAATCCACTTGGAACATGTGGCCTCATTTTTCTTTTTAGGTCTTAGAAAAATATTACTTGGTAATTTTAGAATTTTTTCCAGGATTAATGTTACCATGAATACTTTATATATATATATATAATAACAACCCCACACACTACTTTTTTTTAAAATCAAATTTCTGCTCTGTATTAGGAACTATGCTATCAGCTCATCCATACAACCCCACTTATTCTCTCCAAGCCTAAGTGGTCAGCTTTGTTCCCACATGGAGAAAGAGGGCCATCGTCTCTTCTTTCCATATCCATATGGCTTGTAAGTGAAAAGCCAGGGTCAGCCTCAAGACTATCGGGTTCATCAACCGTGCATGTCCCTACCTTCAGTTCTAAGTACTCTTGAAAGCTTACACAGAATGACATCATTGTACTTTCCCACATTTGTCTTCTCTAAGAACTGTGCCTTATTTTCATGTTTATAAAATAAAATGCTGTGCCTAATGTTTTATAGGATGGTTCTCCATAAGTTCTTGAATAAATGGGTTTGAAATACCCTTCTTTTTCCTGTTTATATTCCTATGTGTAGGGCTAGGAGGTTGCTTTGACCATTCTCCCCTAACACGTGTTCTCGCTCATGAGAGTTACATGCCATCTAAGATTTCAATGTTTCCAGAAACTGTAGGTCCTAATAATCTTCCCTCTCATGTATGATTCAAGAAAAACCTTAGATTTTAGTTTTTGCAATCTTAAGACTATCTCAAAGGCCATGAACACAAGGTACAATGGAAAATGAGTAGCTATAGGGTTAGTGATGTGTCCTGTGTCTACTCTGCCACAGGGCTCGGGCCACTGGTGGAGGCAGGAAGAGGGAATTTTGACTGTGTTTACCCTATGGGGGTGCCAGACAGGTGTCAGGCTATGTGAAGCCACTGGACACCACTCCAGGGGTGGGAGAGTACAGTCTGAGGTCTCAGGGGACTCCTGGAGCTGGCTTGGGGGTTCCCTGAGCCTGCTGGGAGGCCAGAGCCATCTAGTTCTCACACTCTTGAGCACCCAGGTGCACTGGATGCCTTGGAAGAGCTGAGAATGGAGTGGGGGCCCACGGGCTGGATCTAGCCTGGGTCCTGCGGGCAGGAGAGAGTCCTTGGCTTTTCAGCAGGTGACTTGGCTTGCTGGAGGCTGTGGCTGGGAGCACTGAGAGGGCTTCTGAGAGAGATTAGGTGAAAGCCTGTGCCATTGCTTCCCACAGCGGATCCCAATGAAGAGATAGTCCATGGTTTTAAGGCATTTATTGTCATGGTGGAGAGTTGCGATGAGTAAAACCATACCCCACTATGAACATAGTGGAGCATGTGTCCTTATTACATGTTGGAGCATCTTCTGGATATATGCCCAGGAGTGGTATAGCTGTGGTAGTACTGTGTCTAATTTCTGGAAGAACCACCAAACTGATTTCTAGAGTAGTTGTACCAGCTTGCAGTCCCACCAGCAATGAAGGAGTGTTCCTCTTTCTCCATAACCTCACCAGCATCTGCTTTCGCCTGAGTTTTTTTATCTTAGCCATTCTGACTGGTGTGAGGTGGAATCTCAGGGTTGTTTTGATTTGCGTTTCCCTGATGACTAAGGATGTTGAACATTTCTTTAGGTGCATCTTGGCCATTTAGTATTGGTCAGTTGAGAATTCTTTGTTTAGCTCTGTACCCCATTTTTAAAAAGGGTTATTTGGCTCTCTGGAGTCTAACTTCTTGAATTCTTTGTATATATTGGATATTATCCCTCTATCAGATATAGGATTGGTAAAAATTTTTTCCCAATTTGTTGGTTGCCATTTTATCTTATTGGAAAATAAGATAAACAAATCCACAACAGTGTCTTTTGCCTTACAGAAGTTTTGTAATTTTATGAGGTCCCATTTGTCAATTCTTGATCTTAGAGATAAGCTATTGGTGTTCTCTTCAGGAAATTTTCCGCTGTGCCCATGTGCTCGAGGCTCTTCCTCACTTTCTTTTCTATTAGTTTCAGTGTATCTGGTTTTATGTGGAGGTCCTTGATCCACTTGGATTTGAGCTTTGTACAAGGAGATAAGAATGGATCAATTTGTATTCTTCTACATGCTAACTGCCAGTTGAGCCAGCACTACTTGTTGAAAATGCTGTCAACATGTAATAAGGACACATGTTCCACTATGTTTATAGCAGCCTTATTTATAATAGCCAGAAACTGGAAGCAACCCAGATGTCCCTCAACAGAGGAATGGATACAGAAAATGTGGTACATCTACACAATGGAGTACTACTCAGCTATTAAAAACAATGAATTTATGAAATTCTTAGGGAAAGGGATGGATCTGGAGAATATCATCCTGAGTGAGTTAGTCCAATCACAAAAGAACACACATGGTATGCATTCTCTGATAAGTGGATATTAGCCCAGAAGATCAGAATATACAAAGTTCAATCCACAAACCACAAGAAACTCAAGAAGAAGGAAAACCAAAGTGTAAATACTTCATTCCTTCTTAAAAGGGGGAGCAAAATACCCATGGAAGGAGTTGCAGAGTCTAACTATGGAGCAGAAACTGAAGGGAGGACAATCCAGAGACTGCTCCACCCGGGAATCCTTCCCATATTTAGTCATCAAATCCAGACTCTATTGTGGATGCGGGCAAGTGCTGCTATAATATATATATGCAGATACCTGGTACCGACCCGTGCAGGCCCTATGCATGCTGCTTCAGTCTTTGTGAGTTCCTGTGAGCTTTGCTCAGTTGATTAAATAGGCTTTGTTCTCTTGGTGTCCTCCATTCCCCCCTGTCTTCCAAACTCCCTCTGCCCCCTCTTCCTCAGGGTTCCCTGAGCTCTGAGGGGAGGGATTTGATAGAGACATCTTGTCTAGAACCGTGTCTTCTAAGGCGTCCACACAATGTCTGGCTGTGGGCATCTTAGTTCATCTGCTGCAGGAGGAAAGTTTTCTAAGGATTTTATGACCAAGCTACTGATCTATGAGTACAGCAGAATATCATTAGGATTCATTTTATTGTCATTTGTTTTTTTATTTGGTTTTAACCATATGTCCCTGGACTATCTAGTTTCTGGTTCTTGGTCATCCAAGTAGTGTCAAGTATGGGTTCTATCTCATGGAGTGAGCCTTGAGTTAAATCGGATGTTGGTGGATTACTAACAATAAACTTCGTATCACCATTGTCTCAGCATATTTTACAGTCAGGAAAGATTGTAGATCAAAGATTTTGTGTTTGGACTGGTGTTTTATGAAGTGGAAACTTAAGGGTTCTTTGGAAAGTCAGTTGTGTTGGATGGTATTTTGCTGGGGCAAACACATGGAGTGTTTTCATGAAGTGAACACAGGTGAAAGATTAAGACAGACTCATGAAGGAACATTTTGCTGAAGCAGACACAGGAGAAAGGATATTCTCCTAAAACAAGCACATGAAGGGCCATGTGATGAAGAATTCTTTGCTAACAACATGCATATATTGGTTCACCTTACATTGTGTAGTTAAGCTCCATTTGTCAGGACTCCATAGAGAGAAATATAGCAAAAAAAAAAAAAAAATGTGCTACATTTTCTTGCTGCTTCTGAGGACTTGGGCTTGATTGGCAGAGCAATGTCATCTGAGACAGACATACCTGCTGAGGCAAGACAAACACTGAGGCGAGACCTGTGGAGGACACATGCTGTTTGAAGAAAGTATAAAAGGGACTTGGTGGACAGTGACAAGGGCTAGCTGAGCTTGATTTGCTTACAGAGCTAGCTGTGCAATGCTTGTGGATCTCGCATCTTCACTGATCTTTGCTTCTCTGAGAAGTGCACAGCTGAGAACTTCTGGCATTCCTGCTGGTCCCTCCTGATGACTTGTGCTGAGGCTGGGGCATGCCTGTCTCTGCTAGGCAGTGCCACTAGTGCTGACTCTGCTAATCCTGCCTCTACCAAACCGGACTGCCGATGTGTTTGTGAGTGGATTGAGCTGCCACTCCACCTGTGAACTGAACTGCCAATTCCTAGATAACATAAACAGGAATTGTGCAAAAAGAACCATTTCTTTTTTTATTAGATATTTTCTTTATTTACATGTCATATGATTTCTCCCTTCCCAGTTTCCCCTCTAAAAAACAAACAAACAAAACCAACAAGAACAAACCCCTGTTGCCTCCTCCCTCCCCATGCCTGCCACCCCACCCTCTCCCACTTATTGACCCTGGCATTCCCCTGCACTGGGACACAGAACCTTCACAGGACCAAGGGCCTCTCCTCCCATTGATGATCGACTTTGCAATCCTCTACTATACACATGCTGCCAAAACAGTCAGTCCCAACATGTATAGTCCTTGATTGGTGGTTGAGACCCTGGGAGCTCTGAGAGTGCTAGTTAGTTCATATTGTTGTTCATCCTAAGGAGCTGCAAACCCCTCAGCTCCATAGGTCCTTTCTCTAACTCCTTCATTGGGGACCCTGTACTCAGTCCAATGGATGGCTGTGAGCCTCTACTTCTATATTAGTCAGGTACTGTCAGAGCCTCTCAGGAGACAGCTATATCAGGCTGGATTGTCCTTCCTTCAGTCTCTGCTCCATAGTTAATCTCTGCAACTCCTTCCGTGGGCATTTTGTTCCCCCCTTTAAGAAGGAATGAAATGTCCACAGTTTGGTCTTCCTTCTTCTTGAGTTTCTTGTGGTTTATGGGTTGTTCTTCCTGTATTCCGAACTTTTGGGCTAATAACCATTTATCAGAGAGTGCATACCATGTGTGTTCCAAAAGAACCATTTCTAAACAGGTCCACTTCCCCCATATCTTTTCGTTTCCACCATTTCTGGTGTTGGGGATAGCATACCACGACAGGGACTGCCAACATCAGGCCAGGATGGAGACATCTCAGAAGCGTGTGGCAGCTCCTTGTATAAAAAGATGGCAACTGGGACCCTGAGAAGCAGGAGACACATCCCTCCATGGGACCCACAATCTGAAATAAGGGATTGCCTGCAGTAGGCCAGGATGGAGACATCTCAGTAGACCATGGCAGTTCTTTGTAAAAAAGAGTTGTTTCCATTTCTCCTAACCTTAGCCCTGGACAATGGCTGTATACATTTCATTCATGCATGACTGCTTTTAGTTGGCCATGGTGTGTATAATTATTCTATTATATCTGACTTTCCTACTTCTTTCTCCTTCTGCTCTAGTGAATTCTGTGAAACTAGATGTTTCTTGATGTAATGATTCTTAAACAGTTAAAAATTGACACATAGGGGCATAGCACAGTACAGTCCTAATGGCCCAGGTGCATGCTGTGTGTTCTCATCTTGGAAACAATGTAATAACTAGACAATGGTAGTTTCGGATTAATGTTTGACTTGGAAAGAAAGTTTGAATAAATTATTAGAAAATGATATAGAGCCAATATTGGGAACCTCAAGAAAAGAAAAAGCTATTGAAATTATGAAATAAGTTTTGCACAACATTTAAGAGTGGTTCCTGGATAAGCAAGTATAGAATGCATAAAATTATATATTAGTAAAGCTAAGTCAAAACACTGGGACTCTTTGGAGAGTCATCGTGTGCAATGTACAGAAGCAGAAAGCTAGCAGAACTGTTGAGTTAAGGATTAACTTGATTCTTTCTGGCCACTGCCTGGCAGTTTTGTCCATGTCATTTATCACTAGAGCTTCACAAGAAAATGCAAGTAGCTGACCTCAGAGCTCCGAGCTCTGAAGTATAATAAGGTAAAAGTTAAAGTTTAAATAGTGATAAGATTGTAATTATTATTATTTTGGCTATAGGCCTGGGAATAGGGGAAGCTTGAAACTTTGGGGAACAGTTGTAATTCTTGATTCTTTGTGAGATGTGTTTATTCTTTTAAATTTGATTTGGCAGTGATTATATAATGTCTTTTTTTTCCCTACGTGCTTTTGGAGTATCAATAAAAGACTAGGGCAAGAAAAAAGGGAAGAGAACATGTGAAGAGCAAGTGGAGATCGAGGGAGGTGAGAGTAAGGTGCACATGAGATGAGTGTAGAGTGAGCGGAGAGAATGTGAGAGAGAATGTGAGGTGTGTGAAGAGTGTGTGTGAGTGAAAGGAGAAATGCATGTGGTATGTGTGAGGTATGTGTGTGAAGAGTGTGTGTGTGAGTGAAAGGGGAACACAGAGAGGTATGTAGGAGTGTGGAAGTTCGACAAAAGAAAAACACACCGGAGAAAAGCAGAGTGCACAAGAGAATGCAGAGTGTGTGCAGCCTCAAGCTGCAAGCAAGCGAGCAAGCAAGAGAGAGAGAGAGAGAGAGAGAGAGAGAGAGAGAGAGAGAGAGAGAGAGAGAG
>NW_022196899.1:13512154-13512497 GCF_008632895.1 Mastomys coucha
GAGAGAGAGAGAGAGAGAGAGAGAGAGAGGGCCGGGGGAGAGTCATTTTAAGCCTTGAAAAATTGCCTGTCAGTTTGTACCTGAAAAGTAGTCTGTGTCTGTTTATTATGTGCCTTCCTGATATCCCTGCTTCCAGTTGAAAACTCTGATCCTGTGTTGAGGCTGGACCCCCACACTCTGGTGGGTATTAGGCTAAAAGGGAAGTTAAAGCATTTAAGAACCATCATTAAAAGTAGACATTGACACATATGTCCTGAACTGAGTATTAAAATGTCTTATTTTAGATATTTTCTTTATTTACATGCCAATTTCTCCTTTCCCAGTTTCCCCTCCAAAAAACAAA
>NW_022196899.1:13514795-13524476 GCF_008632895.1 Mastomys coucha
TTAAAAGTTTGAGAATAGCATAACTATATGTATGAAACCTTCATTAAAAATAACATTGGTTCAAACAAACAAACAAAAAAAGTAGACATTGAAAAAACTAAAGTTACAGTTTACATTTCTTTTTAGGCAGCCTGCAAAGCCCCTTTTTGTGTCAAAGACACTACAACATGAGGGGGAAGGTTCTATGTAGGTACCAGTTTGACCTCTTCATATTCTATGAGTTTAATGGATGTTATCACCCCACATGGGCCTTGCTGTCAGTTTGTGGAGAACAACCTGTTGTCTTGGCAATGGTTTGTGTTTGGGGATTTAGATGAGACCCTTTGAGCTGTCAACTCAATTGGATGAATTGGATGAAACCCCGGTACTTGAAGCTTCATTTGGTAAAAAGAGGTGGCCAGTTTGGACTCCATCTCCCTCACTATTTGGAAACTTTGTTAGGATTGCCTTCATATAGTATACAAAATTTCTACTGCACTAGTCTTCCATATTGCCTCTCTAATGCACTTCAATTCTATCTGTCTCAATTTCTCATTCCCTCTCTCAAATTCTCTTCTCCTATCCCCTTCCCTCCTGATTCTTCTGTTCTTGTCTCCACCCTCCAGGTCTCCCATAAAATCTATTTTGTTTCCTCCTCCTAATGAGATCCACATTTCTCCCCCTAGACCCTTCCCCTACTCCTGACCTGTCTGGGTTTGTGATTTTAGCTTTCTTATAATTTATTTAATGGCTAGTTGCCAGATACAAGCATATGCACAGTGTATTTGTCTTTCTGAGTCAGAGTTACCTCACTCAGGATGATTTTGTTTTCTAACTCCATCCAGTTGCCTGAAAATGTCATGATTTAATTTTTTTAAAGAGCTGATAATACTCCATTGTGTAAATGTACCACATTTTCTTTACCCATTCTTCTGTCAAGGAGCATTTCAATTTCTAGCTATTATGGATAGAACAACAGTTAACATGGTTGAGTAAGTGTCCCTGCCTTAGGTTAAGGCATCTTTGGGGATATGCCCAAGGGTGGTATAAGTGGATTTTGAGGTAGATTGATTCCCATGTTTCTGAGGAACTGATTTCCTTAGAATTCTTATTGCCTATGACCTTTTCCTTTATGAAATGACCATGTTTAAATCAATAATGTATAGAGTACTTCTTAGCCTTGGATTTCGTTTGTTTATTCAATCATGAAGTCATAGTTAAGGTATAATTTTTGTCACATTAAAATACTGGAATGAGATTTTACTAATATTTGAAGAATTTTGAATTGTGTTGATGACAACCTCAAAAGATGAAGAAAAATAAAAAAGATTATTTAAATTGACAGGTTACTTATTGTACTGGCTGGTTTTGTGTGTCAACTTGACACAGGTTGGAGTTATCACAGAGAAGGGAGTTTCAGTTGGGGAAGTGCCTCCATGAGATCCAGCTGTGGGGCATTTTCTCAATTAGTGATCAAGGGGGGGGTAGGGCCCCTTGTGGGTGGTGCCATCCCTGGGCTGGAAGTCTTGGGTTCTAAAAGAGAGCAGGCTGAGCAAGCCAGGAGAGGCAAGCCAGAAAGAAACATCCCTCCATGGCCTCTGCATCAGCTCCTGCTTCCTGACCTACCTGAGTTCCAGTCCTGACTTCCTCTGGTGATCAATGGCAATGTGGAAGTGTAAGCTGAATAAACCCTTTCCTCCCCAACTTGCTTCTTGGTCATGATGTTTGTGCAGGAATAGAAACCCTGACTAAGACACTTATTTAGGCTTTGTGTAATATGTACAAGTTCTATTCTTTGCTTATTTTGCCTCCAGAACACACACATGCACACACACACACACACATACACACACACACGCACACGCACACGCACACGCACACGCACACGCACACACACACACACACACACACACACACAAACTTACTTGAGATATTTCCAACGTGTATAGTTGAGAATTATCTCTTTCCAGCCAGGAATGTTAAGGTTTTGTTGATAATTTGTAATGGGTTTGACATTTGATCTAATGTGTTTTCTAAATTGTTTATTCCAGGGGTGATAACTGGACTGTAGCTAGATAAAAATCAATTCACTAACATGCAAGAAATGAGGTTCAACTCAGAAGAGGGATCCTCCACCTAGATGCCACCAGGAAGGGACAGGGTAAGGCAGGCCCACCAGGAAGGGACAGGGTAAAGCAGGCCCACCAGGAAGGGACAGGGTAAGGCAGGCCCACCAGGAAGGGACAGGGTAAGGCAGGCCCACCAGGAAGAGACAGGGTAAGGCAGGCCCACCAGGAAGGGACAGGGTAAAGCAGGCCCACCAGGAAGGGACAGGGTAAGGCAGGTCCAGGTTGGCCATAGTGAAGCTCTAGAAGAACCAGATTTGCACTGAAGAGGGCACAGTTGAAAAGAGAGGATTCTAGCTGAAATCTTTCAAGTTGCCCATTGAAAGGAGTCTGTCTACTTAAAAATGGTCTCTTTTGTGCACCACTTTTCTAAAAACAGTGTCTGCTAATTAATTATAACTGAGTTCCATGGTGGAATTTTCCCATCTGTATATAATATATTTTGATCACATTCATCCACTTCACCCTCTCTCATCCCCCTTTATGCTTCCTAATCCCTTCTTCCTGACTAGTTCTCCTAACACTGCTCCCTTGATCATCCAGTGAGTTACATTTGTACTAGAGCTCCTTATAGGAACATAGGTGAAGGGTTACCTATAGAGACAAAGGCACCTTATCAGCTGCTATAGCACTGAAGAAAATCTCTCTCCTCTTCCCATCACCTAGTAACGGTGTAAGTCCTTAAGGAGAGTGGGATCCCATGAGCTCCTCCCTCCTCTAGACCAGGATGTGGGTGGGCCCAGTCCTGTGCAGATAATCACAGATGCCTTGAATTCAAGTGTGCAAAGGCCATGCATGTCATCCCCAGCAGCCGATGTCCTCCATGCCCCACCTCTTCTCTACATCTTACATTCTTTCTGCCCCCCTTTCCACACTGTGTCCTGTCTCTTTGGGATATAGAAGCTGAGTTTACGGATGAGCATTCAGTTGTCACTTATTCTCCTCATACTGATCAGCTATGAGCCTTTGAGGTTATGACAGACGACTAAAACAAAGAAGCTTCTCTGACCAAAGTTGACAGCAGCAGTAATTTGTGGGTATAAACACAGATACACAGAAAGCAATTTGATGAGCTCATCATCTATGCTTATCAAAATAACAGCAGCAACTTCCCCACTCGGGCCTATGACATACTCAGCCATGGCCTTTTGACTAGAGTTACAATACCAGAGAAGGACTCCTTCTCATGGAGCAGACTTCAGTTCCAGTTGGAGAGCAGTTGGTCAGCCCCTCTTAGACATTGCCATTCTTATCCCCGTGGCCACATCTGGCTTGGCTTGTGGATAATGTTGCATGCGAGATCCAGAGCTGAGTGAGATTGTTGCTAACAGGTCTTCACCAATGGCCTTGGTTGTAGAGATCCTGCTAATACCATGAGGGCCCATATTTCTTAAATTGATGGTACTTTCTGTTAAGTACCATTTATACAGATATTCTGATTAATTGATTTTATTTGATCATTAACCACCATTACACAATTAGGGACACCAAAAAAAAAATGACTTAAGTCAACAAGTTTTCAGAGTAGGAAGAGAAGTGGCTGTGCCAAGTAGCACAGCTTCTTGTCATAACCTTTAAGACAACAGAAGCTTTTTAGCACTTAGTCACCATCACAAGATGCAGGAGAGCTTAATACATGCTTATAACCATGCCACCGAGCTCATCATTAAGTAGGAAAATGCATGGTGCATCTACCCTCGGCCTCCCTAAGATATACTGTTTGATATGTGCAAATATCTACTTTCTATGGTAGATATTATCATCAAACCATACTGTGAGTGATAAAGTATCCTGCGTGGACTCCTTACAAGCAAAATTACTGTTCTTAACTGCCACACCACAGTTGTTTTCTCTCTCAAATGATTTCTATCAACACACTATCTGAATGAATAGGTATCATGACTCTCTTGATCCTTGACTCCCAAGTCCCCGGTTATCTTTGCTAAGCACCTCTTAAAGGCAAAAGTGTAAGGCAAAGGGAAGACTCAAGGATAGAATACTAATATTTAAGCCCCTACTCCCAGCCCTGAATTGTGTTTACTGATGCTAGGCTGTGCAGGTGTGGGTCACACTGTAAGTGTATGGTAGTATTGACTCTGCAGTCACATTTGTCCAATTCCTTCAATGATGAATGCCCAAGGGGACGTGCTTATCAGAACCCAGAAGCCAGTGCAAATTACACACAGCACGTGTGGGCTGCTCTGTGGTCTCCTTAACTCTAGAACAGTCCTTCCCCGTGTCAGCGAGGAATCTCACACTCTTTTGTTTTGTGACTCTGTCTTGTTATTTCTGCAGGTGGCTTTTCAGAATTCCCCAGGGCCAAGTATGATATGAAAGCAGTACCTAACTTCTTCTGTCTAGCTGCTGCCCATGTTTTCTATGTGGATGATTAATCTTCTTCTTGTCTTTTCAGGATCAATAACCCAATGACCATCCATCCCTTTACCTGCTTGCCCATTACCCATAACTAATGCAGTTTCTGCCTAAGGAGTTTAACCCTGCACTTCCATTCCCAGACCATGCTTATTAACATTAGGGCATGCTGGTGTGTGCGAGACAAGAATCTAGCTTAGATGTACTGACCGAAGCCAAATACAGTCCCTTAGAGAACACAGGGCATGGCCTCTGTGGTGGTTTGAATATGCTTGGCCCGTGGGTAGTGACACTATTAGGACACGTAGCCTTGTTGGAGGAAGTGAGATACTGGGGGGCGGGGGGCGGGCTTTGAGGTCCTATGACTAACCTCTGCCCAGTGTAGAAGATTCCCTTCTCCTGGCTGCCTCCAGAAGAGAGGGTCTTGTTCTGGGTGCCTTCTGATCAAGATGTAGAACTCTCAGTTCCTTCTCCAGCACCATGAACCTCTGAAACTAAGCCAGCCTCAGTTTTATAAAAGTTACTTTTGTCATGGTGTCTTGTCAGAGCAAAAAAAAAAAACCGAAACAAACAAACAAAAACAAAAAACCCAAACTAAGATAGCCTTCTCAAAGAATCCCCCTACAGACAGGTTTTCACTCCTGATCTGTAAATATATATCTGGACACAAACCTATAACACCTCTTTCACAAAGAACCAGTAATTTCAGACACAATTTCTAAATTCAAATTGAGGAAAAATTATAACTTTCCAGGAGCATAATTGAGCTTAAGATGCACCCAATGTACGTTACTAAATAGACCGTCCAAAGCATTTGTTTTGGGTTACTTTATTCCCATTTAGCCTTTTTTTTTTTTTCATTTAAGAAAAATTGTTAAGTTCTTGCCCTTAAACCTTCACAATTGAAAGGCCTGTTGAAATGGTGTTTATAAAGACGGATTGAGCATTTGGGATCCGAATGTAAATTCCACCATCTACCTCAGGGTGTACAACTGCTCATAACTTTGAGACTAGAAGGTTTTCCAGTCTCAACACATTTTTTTGTTTTTGTTTTTTTTGTTTTTTGCTATTTTGTGGTCGATTTTCTGCATCACAGCAGGCTAGGGATGGTGTCCTTCTCACGCGCCCTCCCCACAGTCCTGAACAAAAAGCTTAGCCTTCATATCTTACGCTTCTGCAAGCAGAGAACACTGCTGACCTCTGATCACACTTCCTACTTTCCACTAGCCTTCGTTTTTATGGCCCTCCCGTCTTGACTGTTCTCTACGCCACCCCAGCTTATCACGTTACTATTTAGTTTTCAAAGACAAAAAAGCCTGATGCCATTTCGTGGTCCTCACAGTTTAATACGACTGCTTCTCCCCACTAAGTCCATGCTGCGGTCTAGATACTAAATCTCCCCCAAAGGTATGGTGGAAGGTTTGTGCCCCAGAAAGTTGTGCTGTTGGAAGGTGGTAAGGTCATGAAAGCATGCTCTTGAAGGGGTCGCTGAAACACCAGCCCCCTCTCCCTATCCTTACCTCTATTTGCGGGCTGCCATGGAGTGAACAAGTTTCCTACACAGACACACTTTTCACCATGATCTACTATCTTTCCCGTTGTCTGAAGGCCGTGAGATCAAGTAACCTTTGTCTGGAACCTATGGGAAATCACGTAGAGAAAGTAAGCTGTGGCACCAGGGCCTGAGTCAGAGTCCCCAGCTGGAAGCCCCGGGGGACGCCCAGGAGTCCTAGGGACTTCCCCCACCCAAGGTAATCAGAGCTTTGAAAGCTTTCCCCTCAGAGCGTAGAAACAGGTCTTTTAAATAAAAACATCAGCGATGCTTTAATGGCTACAGACTCATCATTCAGTATTCCAGGTACGATGGCCAATGAGTTATTTTCATAAATGTTATATCCACTGTTAGACGGGGGAGCTCTGAAAGCAGTGGGATATAGCATGGTTAGACCGGCATGTTCAGGCTAGACACCCGAGTCTGCATATTGGTTCCATTGTGTATTAGCTCTGTGACCTCAGCAAGGGGCTTGATGACCCCTGATGCATCCATTTTTTCATTTAAAAACTGTAAGTGATAAAACTTGTAAGTAATGAATTCAACAAAATTATAGTTAGTCTTCTGGGAGACTCAAACACATTTGAGTAACTTGGAAAAGGTAAACATATTAAGTATGCTACTATCACATACTTGTAGTAAAAATGAGCCTTGTTTAGTCAATTATATCTGGGTTGGGAGGAAGAAGTGAACCATAAATAGGTGATGGGGTGTCCTGCTTGAGGCTGTTGTGATGGTTGTAGCTCCGCTGACTGGACATTTGTCTTGTGGTACCCTTGAAAGCATGGCTACAAAGGGCCTCTTGTACTATATACTTTGTTTCATAGTAAACTACTTTAAACTTCAAGAAAAACAAAGAAGAAAAGAAAAGACCCTACAGGGGATATTAATATATTGTTCAGCAATCACATCCTTTGATGCTTTATGCAAATGAATTAGAAATATGTCCACAGGAAACCCTGTGTGTGGACGTTATAGAAGCTTTGGTCCTAACAAACAAAACATGGAAGAAGTAATCAATATTTCACACAACGAATGAGTTGATAAACTGACAATAAATCCAAACAGTGGAACATTGCCCAGCACTCCAAAAAAGTGATATATTAAACCACAAGAAGATATGAGGCAATCCTAAATGCAGGTCACTGTGCAAAAGAGGCCAGTGTGAGAGCTAAGTACAGCATGCTTCCAGGATATGGTATTCTGGGGAAGAAAAGACTACGGAAGTATTGAGTACATCAGTGAGTGCCGGGGGGAGGTCTGCTGAAGCAGCAGGAGGGATATACAAGCAGCACACAGAGAACTTTTAATGCACTAAAACTGTTCTACATGATACTATTTACATTAGTGGACACATACACATACATTGATACATCTATCAATATGCATAGAATGTAGACTACAAAGACTGTAGAACTTGTATGTTGCTAAGTAATAATGTATTAGCAGTATTGTCTGATCAAGTATAACAAATGAACCTCACTGCAGACTGATATTAATAATAAGAGAACTCTGCGCCCACGGAGGGCTAGCACATATAGAAATTCTCTGTTCACTCAACTTTCTTTTTCTGAAACTGGAAACGTCTCTAAATTATGAAGCCTAGCCAGTAAAAGAAAACAAAATCTACAGGCTTTATTAGCTCTGTTGTAGAATGATCTATCTGACTAAGCCAGGGTAAATGCTATGCTTACATATTGATCTCCTTGCCATGGACCTATTGGTTTGCTTCAAGACCTGTATGGACAAAAGGAGTTCTAGGACAGCCCGAGTTGCATAGTGAGAGTCCGTCTCAAAAGAAAAAGTGAAATGCACATAAAAGAACTGTCCCAGAAAGGAAAGGCCTGACGCTGCCCAGCTACAGTGCTCTGGTTTTCGTTCATTGTGTCTCTGAGTAGACTGGTGGCTCAGGGTCACTCTGAGTTCATGCCTTTGGTCGAGCTTACAAAGACTTCTTTGTGGTCACTCATTATCTCCTAGGATTATGACAATTAAATGAGTTCATATAAGCAAAACATTCAGGGGTCTGAACATACACACAATGCATCATTCTTGTATGGGTAAGCTCTACAGTTTAACATTTTTAGTAATTATATTCCAAAATTATGATTGGTGGTAGGGCGACTCTAGATAACAGTAATGGATGTTATGTCTCATTACGGTAAAGCTAGAAGAAAGGGTTGTGAGCATTTTAAATGCAAAGAGATGATAAATGTTTGAGAAAATATACTTTCCTTGATTTAAGTGTCATATAATATAGGTACATGTTGAAACATGATATGGTAATCTACACATATATGACAATTTATAAGGTAAAAATTAAAATTGTGAGTGAAATTCCATGTCACATTATATAGATACAAATACAGCCTTTGCTCATTAACGCCTTGCACATAATACATTTTGTTTACCAATATTTTCTAAAGCTCTGCAATGTGCTGAGCACTAGGCTGTTAGCTATTTATAGCTGTTAGAATAAAGTCCCAATCAAAACAATGATTCCAGCATTGAGCGCATTTTCTATGTTCCAGCCTGCATTCTCTTGGCTCATCCCTGGGCCTTTTTCTTCCCAGGATCCAGTTTCCTGATAATTTTTTATTTTACTTCTCCAGGCAATGTCTGGTATTTTGATATTACTCATTACTTCTGTTGTGTTTTATAAAAAGGAAAAGGAAGAACCAGGAATATGTTTGGTAGAGGCGTGGTGTGGTGAGGTGGAAGGAGGTGCCTCTGCAAGACCATACTGAGACATCCCTTCCCCCTGAGGTACCAGTCATACTATGGGTATAGTATGGAATACAGTTGTTTAGGGCATGGGGAGGGGAGCTGAAGAGGGAGTAGAGAGGGGAGAGAGAGAGAAAGGGAGAGAGAGAGAGAGAGAGAAAGAGAGAGAGAGAGAGAGAGAGAGAGAGAGAGAGGAAGAAGAAGAAGAAGGAGAAGAAGAAGAAGAAGAAGAAGAAGAAGAAGAAGAAGAAGAAGAAGAAGAAGAAGAAGAAGAAGAAGAAGAAGAAGAAGAAGAAGAAAAAGAAGAAGAAGAAGAAGAAGAAGAAGGAGAGGCTGGCCATGAACACGTGGAGAGGGAAGTGGAGGGGAATGGGGAGAGAAGGAATAGAGAAGGAAAAGAGTAAGAGGGTGAAAAGGGAGCAAACAACCCCTTTTATACTGAGTCAGGCATACCTGGCTATTGCCAGGTAACTGTGGGGTGGGCTGTAGAAGGAATACTAACAACTTCCTCACATACTGTTGGATGATACACCATATCACAAGACAGAGAAATCTGGTGCAACTTAGAGTCACCACAGAAGTTTAGGAGAATTAAATAGAAAGGAAACTGATCAATGAATGTCTTCGTGTTACTACTGCAGGGATGAAACACCATGACCAAAAGCAAAGTGGGAAGAAAAAGGCTTCATTCATGCACAGTTCCATGTAACAGGTCATCACCAAAAGCAGGAATTCACGCAGGGCAGGAACCTGGAGGCAGGAACTGATGCAGAGGCCATGGAGAGGTGCTGATTATTGATTTGCTTTTCCCAGTTTGCTCAGTCTACTTTCATTTTTTTTTTATTTTTTTATTTATTTATTTTTTTAATTTTCTTTATTTACATGTAAATTTCTCCATTCCTAGTTTCCCCTCCAAAAAACAAAGAA
>NW_022196899.1:13524988-13528233 GCF_008632895.1 Mastomys coucha
ATTGTGTAGATGTACCACAATTTCTGTATCTACTCCTCTGTTGAGGGACATCTGGGTTGTTTCCAGGTCAGTCTACTCTCTTACAAAACCCAGGACCACCAGCCCTGGACTAGGGTGTCCTTCATTAATTGTTTATTAAGAAAATGCCCTACAGGCTTGCTCACAGTTCCATGTTATGGAAACAATTTCTTAATTGAGGTTCCCTTCTCTTGGATGACTTTAGCATATGCCAAGTTCATATAAAACTATCCAGCCCAGTCTGTATAGTGGATTATTCTTCTCCCTCCCTCCCTCTAAGGAACTATTTTGGGTTATGGAATTCCTGTATGGTATGTCTAGATGACCTTTTATGGAAGAGGCCCTCTAGGTCTCTTCCTGATAGTCATGCCTTGTGTTGGGTTCTCATCCTTCCAACCTTCCTCTCTCTCATTTTTGCTGTCCTAGATTCCACAACTAAGTAGACATTAGCTATGAAGTTCTACATTAGATTTTATTTTCTAGGAAGCTAGAGTAAGCCTTGCTCATATGCCCACGTCCTTAGTCATCGCAGTTACCAACCCTTCTACTTAACTGTTCTATGAGGTTGTTTCTGTCCCTTTTCATACCCACACATGTGGCACGCACATTCCATGCATTGGCATACATCCCCATACGTGTGGCAGTTTCTTTTAGCTCAGTACTCTCCTGACAATGGTTCAATTTGATTCCATGGATTCATCCCAATCTTGGTTTATCTGAACCCCCTTGTTATCTTGAGTTTCCTTTTCCAGACTGTTCTGTTGCTTTTTCTTTGGAGGGATTACTTTTATCATTAGTACACAGGGCTCAGCTAAGACTGAACTTCCTGCAGCACCCAGATCTGGGCCAATGGAAGGTTCCGTTCACCTAGACACAGGAACTAGAATGGAGTTAGGCTTACTGGATCAGTCCAGACAGCTAGTTTTGAGCTCTATGTAGAACTACTGAGAATAAAACTCTCTTTCTATGCTTGAAAGAGAATGGAAAGTAGGTGAGTCTGAACTCAAGAGTTTGCCTGGGAACAAAGCCAGATTGGAGGGGAAAACAGGTGGTACCTGGTGCCAGGGAATCCACCCGTGCCTCACATCTTTGGGTTTTCTGCGTGAATAAATTTCATTTCGGGTTCTCTGTTCGGAAACAGAAAGCATAAACACATCTATGCTTCTGCCTTTCTCTGAGCTCTGGACCTTAATAGCAAAACCTGGTTTTCAACACAATTCGTAGAAGGCTTCCCTAGAACCCTGATTGCCCAGTCAGCCCTTTACCTCCATTGCTTTGCTGGAAAAGCTCCGTGAGGCATTCGGTGGAGCTGTGGCTCAGGTTACTGGCACCAAAGGCAGATACACTTCACATCTGCTCCTCAACTAGCCATTGCACAGCCCTGCCTGTCGTGTCACATCTTGCCTCTTTCTTTTCCCTTTTGACCCGTGTTCCTGTCTGGGTGTGTTGCCAACCGTATGATGCAACTTCTCAAATTCTTCATATCGTCAGGAACTTTTCTGGGCATTCAGGCATCTCCTTCTTAATAGAGCAGAGCAGGTGCAGTTTCTGGCACCCTACCAGACAGGAAAGGCTGGGGGTCCAATGCTGAGTTATGGAGGGAGTGGGGGGAGGAAGGGGTGGCTGGGGGGCGGGGAGCTCTTGCGGTACTTTCCAGTCTCACCATGCCCGCCTCTTGACTTACTGTTTCTCATTGACTCACGTCCCAGTCTTTCCTAACCCTCCTCCTCATACAGTTTTACTTCTACATTTTTGGCTTCAAGCATTCATTTGGCCCTGGATAACATTTCCTCATGCTTTCTTAGCCCTCCGGAGCCTCTACTTTCCTCCAGGTTGCCCTCCCCACTGCCCTTCAATGTCAGTTAAAACAGTTCATGACTCGTTAGTTGTGGACCAGTATAATATGCAGAACCTGGACATTACTGAGATCTAGTTAGACCACTGTGTCTCCTAAGAGTAGGAGATGTTCCGACAGTCCTGTAGTTCATTTATATGTTTATATATATATATATATATATATATATATATATATACATATATATATATATGTATATATGTATGTATATATATATATGTGGCGTATGTGCACTTATGGGTGTTTATACATGTGTGTGCACTTGTGTATGCATGGAGATCAGAGGAAGGCATTGCTTGTTCTTCTGTCATTTCTCACTGTGTTCCTTTGTGGAAAGGTCTTTTCCTGAATTGGGGTTTGAGATCTTTGGCTAAGTTGGAAGCCAAGAAACCCCAGTGATCCCTTTGCCTTTTCTCTCTGTAGTCCTGGAGTAACAGATGCCTTGAAGATCATCCTTGGCTTCTGTGTGAGCATTGGGACCCACACTCTGGTCTCTGTGCTGGTACAGCAAGTGCTTAACTGCTGAGCCACCTCTCCTATCCTGTGCTGTACTTCAGGGACAGCATAATCGGTTTGACTGCCCTGCATCATAGGAAGAGGTGGTTGTAATATCACTAGGCAATAAGAGAGTTTTCGTCTCCTTTATAAAATATTGTGTCTCTGACTACAATGTTTCTGTAGTGTAGGGTGTATTGTAAAATAGAGTTTTTTATTCTGATGAGACCCAGGGTCAGCATTAGGGAAAATGTGAAAGCACCTTTCCTGCCAGGTGTCTAAAACCTCTAGAGCACTGGTTCTGAACCTGTGGGTCTCGGCCCGTTTTGGTGATCAAATGACACATAGATATCTTGTATATCAGGTATTTCCATTATGATTCTGAACAGAAGCAAAATTACAGTTATGAAGTAGCAACAAAATGACTTTGTGGTTGGTGGGGGGGTACCCACAACATGAGGAATTGTACTAAAGACTTGCAGAATTAGGAAGGTTGGGAACATCTGCTCCAGAGGATGTCTATCCCGCTGTGTTCTCAGAGGAACAACCTTAGTTTTATGATCTGAACACACCAAAGGGTTTGTCTCTTGCTTATGAGACTGAGTGACCAGCATCTGAGTTAGGCTACAATACCCAAGCTGAAAAATATTCCTGCTCATGCCATGGGGCAACTTCTGTCTGACAAGTTAGCCCCACTCACTTGAGCAATTTCTGGACCTGTGTTATGGCTCGTACAGAAGCCACACTCTCAGTGTACAGTTCAGAAACTTCTTAGGCAACTGGATGGTAGAATTCTGGTAGACCAAACAATAAAATGTAGATCGACACTCGGAAAATAAATTGTCCTTCTATATGTAAGCCTCTGACTAAGGTATGG
>NW_022196899.1:13528243-13554210 GCF_008632895.1 Mastomys coucha
CCACCAAAGAGCAACGATTAAACAAAATTACAAAACAACAAACTGGAGAAGATGATGAAGATAGGAACAATGTTACGGTCCCCAAAGAATCCTTATGTAAAGAATCTCTAAGGTATATCAAGAAGATGAAAGAAAATCAGTGGAGTTTAAGGTAGAAGGGCATAAGACTGGAGACCTTGGAGAGTTCAGATGGAAATCTATGTGACAAATGAAGCCACCAAAGTCAGAGAACTTCAGAAGTTTGAAATCCTAAGGTCTTTGTTATGTATATGTATGCAGAGAGTGGATTGCTGAAGCCATTTGCAGGGTATGGCTGAGTGTAGCCCTCCTGGGCAAGAATGCAATGTTGTTTTTGTTTTTTTTTTTAATTTATTTATTTAATTTATGTATGTGAGTACACTGTCACTCTCTTCAGAAACACGAGAAGAGGGCATCAGACCCCCTTACAGATGGTTGGGAGCCACCATGTGGTTGCTGGGAATTGAACCCAGGACCTCTGCAAGAGCAGTCAGTGCTCTCAAGGGCTGAGCCATCTCTCCAGCTCCAATGGGTTTCTCATTAGAGTCCGTGTGAAGCGTGAGATACAGAGAAAGCAAGTAAGACTCAGGATTTTGGCCCAAGAGGCTGGTCCATGGTTTTAGCATTGAATAAGTCTGGAAGGGGAAAGGATGACCAGAGACCTTTCTGTCCAGCTCTTCGCCTCCAGCCTTCACCTTCTTTTCTGGTCCTTTTGTTTTGGGTTTTTCAAGACAGGATTTCTCTGTATAGCCCTGGCTGTCCTGGAACTCACTCTGTAGACCAGGCTGGCCTCAAACTCAGAAATCCGGCCTGCCTCTGCCTCCCAAGTGCTGGGATTAAAGGCGTGCGCCACCACTGCCCGGCTTTCTGGTCCATCTTTAAGGCATCGTGTGAAAAAAAAAAATACACTCCCCAGCCTCTCTTTCACACAGCAGTCTAGTGACCCTCAGCCGAGGAGTCAGTTCTGTCGCTTTCCTCTTAGAAAGCTGGGTTCTGACCTGCTATGGTGATGCATACCTTTCCTTCCAGAGCTTAGGAGGCAGGCCTAGCTGTATCTCTGTGCATTTGAGGCCGGCCTGGTCTACACAGTGAATTCCAGGAGATCCAGAGCTATAGATTGAGGCTCTGTCTCAAAACCAAAACTCAACGGAAGCTGGGTCCCCACACATCTTCTTTCTGATGATCTTTCTTTCCTTCCCCCACATAAGGTTAAGAAACTATCTGTAAGATAAAAGGAAGGAATAAACCTCAAACTTTGCCCCCAAACAAGTACCGACAAACAGCGATCATGTGAACGCTCAGAAAGACTCCCCTTCTGGCCATGTTTTGGGATTAATTGGCTTTGTGATGAATCATGCTTTCGGTCTGTTAAGTCTTGCCCCTGGGCATGTGGCCCTGTCGATGTAAGCCAGAGACAGAGCACTGAATCTGTTTCCGCGTCAACTACCGTAACTTCTAGACAAAAGAGCGCTCCACTGAAAATGGGTTGTGAGACCAGTCTGCACCTCCAGACATCAGGTCTATGGTGCCTGGGACTCAAAGATTTTTTACCTGCTTTTCTTTAAGTGGTTGGACTTTTATAGTACTGGGAATACTTCCTGGTCCTTGCAAACTAATCTTCATATCTCTCCCTCTCATAGCCCCGAGAGTAAGCCGGGAGCCAGCTCCTGCTGCAGAGAGAAGTGCACAGGAAACGTCTTCAACAGGGCTGTAGGTCACCCACAGCATTGAGGTTTCCGTGCAGTGCTGTGCATTTCGTGTAATCTCTGCTTAAAGTTCATTGACCCTGCCACGTTCCTTCTAGTGCAGCGTGAGGCCCTCTTCCCAGCCCCTTTCTACAATGTCTATGTTTTTTCTTTTGCTTTTCATCAGCCTGTGTCTCTCCCTAACATGACACTGCTGCATTGCCTGAAAAGTGGTCTGTTTCATAGCCCCCATGCTTGTGTGGTTCGAGCATCCAAACTTCCGGCTCCCTATGAGATAGCAGAGACCCCTAGTCCAGCACCAACCCGCAGGACTCTTAGTATATGCTTTGCTCTCCCTGTCCTGGGTTCCTGCCCGTCTGTATTCTGTGAGCCACACGCCCACAGTTCCTCTGCTTGTGATGTGTTTATGCAAAAACTGCTTCTTGTGGTGGGCTTGCTTTGCATGCTCAGTTCATGTGGTTATACTTCGTCATATGTTTTTTATATATTTGGTGACATTTTGGTTGGGTCTCTTGGGTATGGAATGGTTCAGTAGTACTTCCTCTCTCTGAAATGTTTGACATGATCATGGGACTTGTTTTGCACAAGGTAACATGAACAGAAGTGACATTGTTACCACTGAGTGGAGACTTGAAGAACCATTGTATGCGTTGACATACCTTCTTTTTCCTTCCGTGGCTAGTGCCACTCATCAGAAATCCAATAGAAGCCACGTATGAAATTAAAACATTTCAGTAGTTACATCTCAAAAGAAAAGGAAAAAGACAAAATTAATCTTAACAGAATAGTTTATTCAGCCTAATTAAGTAAATTAGATAAGTAGTAAGTTACATTTTACCCTTTCGTTTATTTTTTTTATTTCTTTTACCCTTTCATGTTAAATGTAAGATTTAATGTATATTCACAATTATTTCTCTAGCCAGATGAGCTACATTTTAGCCTCCATAGGTATATATGGCTAATGACTAAAATTATCTTTGTTATCCATTGATAATCGATTCCAGGAAGGCCAGCAGATAAAATCTGCCGATGTTCAAGTACTTCATATAACTGTGGCAGAGGGTTTGTATACAACGTATGTCAAACTACTCTCCTGTACATTTAATCATCTCCAGATGACTTTATAATACCTAACACAGTTAAATGTAGGGTATACTCTATACTGCATCTAAATAATTTGCTTTGTACAGGACCTTAATATATAGCAAAGATTGACTCAAATCCCCCTCAGCCTCTTGAGTATTGGGAGTATAAGCATACATCACTGTGCCCACATATTTTCTTGTAGTTTGTTTTGGCTTAATTTATTTATTTTTTTAGCTGGGTGTGATGGTGCACACTTTTAGTCTCAGGATGGCAATATCTCTTAATTAACTGTCCCCTTGATTAGAATAAAAGGTCCTTTATCTTTTTTTTTGTTTCATCTTTAAGTTCATTTTGTTAGCTATTAGGGTAGTGACACCTGCCTACTCCCTGGCCCCATTTGCTTGAAATGCTTTTTTTTAAACATTCTTTCAATTTAAAGTGGTGACTGTCTTCAAAGCTAATTTTAATCTCTAACAGACAGACTAATTCTGTTTCTTATCTATTCAGCCACATGTGTCTTTAGAATAGGGAGTTGGGGGCCATTAGTAAAATTGTTATTTATAAAAATATCATTGAAAAGTGTGTGTTGGTTGTCATTGTTTATTGTACACTCTTTGTGTTTCAGTGAGTATGGCTTCACTTGTTTTCTTCCTACAGTCTCTTGGCTTTCAGTATACTCCGGAGAGCTGCTTTTGTGAACACAAAATCTTCTGGCCTGTTTATGTCATGGAAAATAATTCTTACTCAGTCGACCATGGCAGATTGTTTTGCTGGGACCAGTAGTCGAACTTGGCAACTGTGATATTTTCAAACTTAGCGTACACTGATCTAGGTTTTTCTGGCTTTTAAACTTCCCATTGAGAAATGAGTTTTTATTCTGATGGATTTTCCTTTATATGAATTTTTTTTCTCGCAGCTTTTGGTATTCTTCCTTTGTTCTGGATACTTAGTATTTTAACTATACTATGCTATAGGGTGTGTCTTTTATGACTACTTATTTTTCTTGATTTGTATGCTTCTTGAATCTGTAAGGGTATATCTTGCCTTAATTTGAGGAAAATTTCCTTCTTTTATCTTGTTGAATGGTCTAAGACCTGGGATTTTTTTTCTCTGTTGTCTATGCCTATAATTCAAAAGTTTGTCCTTTTTATGGTATCCCACCATTTTTGCATGTTTCCAGTATATAATTTTAATTTTTTTCATATTTTTTGCTTTTGTAATTGAATTCCTCTACCTTGTCTTCAAGTCTTGATACTCTGTCCTCTACTTGATCCGTTCTATGTGTAAAGTTTTCCCCTGAGTTTTATACTTTGGTTATTGAGCTTTTCAATTCCATATTAATTTCAGCTTGAGTTCTCTTAAATATTTCTATCTCTTTGCTGAATTCAGTTTTATTTTGCCCTGCTTTTATTAAAAATTGATTTTTTTTCTTTCATACAACATACCCTGATTACAGTTTCCTTTTTCTTTACTCCTCCCAAATCTTCCGTAGCTCCTCTCCCAATTGGATCCACTCCCTTTCTGTCTCTCATTATAAAGGAACAGGCTTCCAGGGAATAAGATTAAAATATAAAAAAAATAAAATATAAAATATAGTAAGATAAAACAAAAACCATCTCATTAAACTTAGACAAAGCAAACCAAGGAAAAGAGCCCAAGAGGAGGCATGAGAATCAGAAACCTACTTGTTCGTATGCTCATGAGTCCAATAAAATTACTGAATGGGAAACTATAGTATATAATGCAGAGGACTTGGTTCAGACCTGTGCAGGTCCTGGGCTTGCTGTTTCCATCTCTATGAATTCATATGAGCCTTGTTCAGTTGTTGTAGAGGGGCTTGTTCTTTTGGTGTCCTCCATTGCCTCTGGCTCTTACTTTCTTTCTGCCTCCTCTTCTTCAGGCTTCTCTGACCCATTGAGATCTTTGTTTTCCAAGGTCTCTCTCTTTCTCTACATAATGTCTGGCTGTGGATCTCTGTAATTTTTCCCATACGCTGCAAGGGGAAGCTTCTCTGATGGTGGCTGAATAAGGTACTGGATTATCTTTGATATTCAGCAGTCTGCTTGTGTTTATAGATCTTTTCATTAATTTCATTGAATTGATTGTGTATTTCTAAGAACTGGTGGTTTTAAAGTCTTCCTTATTGTGATTTTGATATGAGATCTGGGCATATATATTTGGTATGAGATACTAGGCTTCTGTTTTGAGTGAGAATTTGGGTTTTGTTTTTATTGTTGGTCAAGCTTGGTTGATTTAAGGTCAGATATGAGGTGTTGGTAAATTGATCTTTCAGATGGTGAACAGGGGTGATTCATCTCAGTGGTAAGAAAGAAATTGAGTGAATGATATTAATGGCTGAATTGTTTGGGTTAATGCAAGTTTTGCCACTCAAACTATGCTTGGGTGTGTGAGGATGGTGAGGGTAGTCTGGGGTTTCTAACATTCACCAGGCTAGGCCGGAATGTAGGTTGTGCATACAGTAGAGGCAAGCCCTTCAGGATTGAGAATGGCGCAGGCAGGAGAGGCTCCCTGAATGACCAGGTTGGGTTTGGCACACTGATGTGTGTTCTGGATGAGAGGTTGGCTATAATGCAAAGAGGATAAAGTCCAGAAAATTTGCCAGACTGGACTGGTGAACAGAATAACAAACTCAGGCTGACCTAGTCTAGATGTTGGATTTGGAATGGCAGGTTAATGTCAGGTGTGTGGAACAAACTGGGCTTTTGCACACAGGATGTGCAACGAGGATCAAGTTGTTTTACAATGTAGCCTCTCATGTAGCCCAGCTGGCCTTGAACTCAGTATGTAGCACAAGGTGACCTTCAATTATTGATCCTCTTGCTTCCATTTTTTGAAGTACTGGGATTACAGACACATACCACCAAACCCACCCAAGCATCTTAAATAAATCTT
This sequence comes from Mastomys coucha, assembly GCF_008632895.1. NCBI lineage: Eukaryota > Metazoa > Chordata > Mammalia > Rodentia > Muridae > Mastomys > Mastomys coucha. The sequence continues at coordinate 13,533,967 of NW_022196899.1, forward strand.
TTTAGAAAGCAAAACCAGCTGGGCCGTGGTGGTGCATGCCTTTAATCCCAGCACTTGGGAGGCAGAGGCAGGCGGATTTCTGAGTTCGAGGCCAGCCTGGTCTACAGAGTGAGTTCCAGGACAGCCAGGGCTGTACAGAGAAACCCTGTCTCGAAAAACCAAAAAAAAAAAAAGAGAGAGAGAGAGAGAGAGAGAGAGAGAGAGAGAGAGAGAGAGAGAGAGAGAGAGAGAAAGAGAGAGAGAGAGAGAAAGAGAGAGAAAGGAAGCAAAGCCAGTGATCATGAGGAAGAAGGGACTGGTGAACTCTTCCTGGAGTGCATGAACAAGTGATAGTGACCAGAGAAGTGTGTTCCTGAAGTAACAGAGTCAGCTCTGCTAACACAATCCAGATGCCTAAGCATTACAGGGGTGTTTGTACAACAACAATGGGACGCAATTTCCAGGTCCTCATTGATCTCTACCAGTAAGCCTCTAGATTCTGATTGTATCCGCTCTGCCTTGCCTTCATATTGGAGAGCAGTCCCCAGCACCTGACCTTTACCATGGCTTGCCAGTCTGTGGAGGGAGCTAGTGATGTGGTAACGGCAAATGGTACTGATTATGCAATGTGTCTGATTGTGCAACCATGGCTGAAGCCTCAGTGGACCTTGACACAGTTGATATATACTGTGCATTTCTGGACTAAGATCTGAAAGAACAGACAGTTGTTAAGTAACCTTTTATGAAATGCCAAGGTTCTTGAAAATTCACGGAGCTATGTTCTCTGGAAACTACCCCACTGTGTTGTTTCTCGACTTTGGATCACCAGAAGCCCTACTGTGACCTACTGTGCAAAAAGATGCAACCACTGGACATAGTAAATTGGTTTATAAATGAAAAATGAATTTTAGTTAGATCAATAACAAACTCTTAAATTCTAAGCCATACTTAATTGAACAGAGATTATCACCTGATTGAAAACTGATGAATAAAATACCACACCATCCGTATTGACAAAAGAAAGTTTGAAAGTTATGAGATGAAAGCCCTTTAGAACTTTTTGGAAAAACTCAGGTAGCTATACACAGATGCTATTTTTTCTTAAAGTCAATACTCATTTATTTTAATTTTTTGTATTTTTATTAAATGTGTACTCTTTGGTTGGTGGTTGAGTCCCTGGGAGCTCTGAGGGTACTAGGTAGTTCAAATTGTTGTTCGTCCTAAGGGGCTGCAAACCCTTTAGCTCCATTGGTCCTTTCTCTAACTCCTTCACTGGGGACCCTGTGCTCAGTCCAATGTATGGCTGTGAGCCTCTAGTTCTACACAGCTGCTATTAAGTCAGCTAGGAAGCGAAGGCTTAGGGTAGACATGATCTTACTGGTCCAGACAATGGTTTAGTTCACATCATGGCCATTCACGATGCTTCCAGTGTAAATGCAGTCATGAACCTTGAATGCCACAAGTGCCAAAGCCCACCGTATTTACAGATAAAAAGCTCATCAGAGACAGAGAGTGACACAGGATTACAAATACCTTAGTGAAAGACAATAATAGCCTTGGGCCTTAAATTGTCTGGACAAATATTCTAAATCCTTTCACCTGCTAATATTAAAAAAGCAGACGCATATATTAAATGTTAGGCTTGAAAATATATATAAATAATATCATACAGACTAGGCAGGTTATATTTAGAAATATATATGTAGTATATATATACATATATATACATATACATACACACACATACATATATATGCATATAACAACAATCAATGAAGAAAGGGGCCATGAATTTGCATGAATTTGAAAGAGAGCAAGGAAGGTTATATGGGAGAATTTGGAGGGAAGACAAGGAAGGGAGAAATGGTGTAATTCTATTATAATCTGGAAAATAAAAGAAAGAAATTTCAAATAACACAATGGAAATGACTTTTTGCTAACTCTACCCTTAGGCTAGATCATCTCCCAGCCATCATTGGAGAAGCTTCTACTGGCAGTTCATATTGAGTCCCTCAAGGTCTGAGTACAGAGAACAAAGCTGTGGGGAACTCCTCCCTAACTCAGGCATTCATTTTGAATCATAAACCTCACCTGAGAGCTCAGGAACCTTTGCAGAAGAGATTATAAGAGTCAGAGGTGGTGCTTAACCTTCCAGAAACCATTTTCCAGACGAAGCAGGGCAGAGGCAACTGTAAACTCACAGTGATTGTGGCAGCATGCACGAGAGCTATGCGAGTTCCAGCCGGAAACAGTGCATGGGGTGGGGGCAGCACATAATCCAATCAATAGCCAAGCGGTGGGGGCAGCATGCCATCCCATCAACAGCCAAGCGGTGGGGGCAGCACGCCATCCCATCAACAGCCAAGCACTTGATATTCGTTGGGAGAGTGGAGAATCAGTCTTTACTTTTTCTTTTTTGAAATGATGTTACCTCTGGTAGGTCAGCCATAGGCAAGGTAAGGCCCAGTCTTAAGACTGTCTGGACAGCACAATATGGACTTGATGGGACAAGAAAAAGAAGAGACAAGGAGGAATTAGAAACCTCAGAGATGTAGTGAAGTAGGGGACATTGAGAACATGGTAAGAAGAGGTGTTGAGCTGGGTGAATATGTTCAAACTACATTTAATGAAATTCTTAAAGAATTAATGGAAACATTTTTATTAATTAATTACTTTATTTATTTAACACCCCAAATTTTGCCCTCCCTCTCTCTCCCCGCCTCCCAGAGTTCTGCACCTCATCCCCCTTCCTGTTCAACTCTGAAACTTGCTGTACGTTGCTGCATCCCCCTTCCCTGGGGCATCGAGTCTCTACAGGATTAGCCTTAACTTCTTGCACTGAGGCCATACAAGGCAGTCTTCTGTTCCGTATGTGCCTGGGACCAAAGACCAGTCCACATATGCTTTTTGGTTGGTGGCTCGGTCTCTGGGAGCTTGGATGGGTCTGGGTTAGTTAATACCTCTGGTCTTATTACAGGATTACCATCCCCTTTAGCTCCTTCAATTCTTCCTCTAACTCTTCCACAGGGGTCCCTGACCTCTGTCCAATGCTTGGCTCTGAGTATCTGCATCTGTCTCAGTCAGCTGTTAGAAGGTCAAACCTCTCAGAAGACAGCCATGCTTGATGTCTGCAAGTACAAGATGGCGTTAGTAATAGTGTCAGGGTTTGGTGCCCACCTGTGGGATGGATCCCATGTTGGGACAGTCGGAACTGGTTAGCCATTCTTTTAGTCACTGCTCCATCTTTGTTCTTGAATTTAGACAGGAGCAATTTTAGGTTGAAAGTTTTGTAGGTGGGTTAATGTCCCCATCTCTCCATTGGGGGTTCTGTTTGACTACTGGAGGTGGTCCCTTCAGCTTCCATGTCCCTACTGTTGGGTGTGTTGGCTAAAGTCACTCACATTGAGTCCTGGAAGCCTCCCCCATTGAGGTTTCTGGGACTTTTTAAAGTTCCCCCTACCCTCCACTCCTGGCAGCTTCGTATTTTCATTCATTCTCCTGACCCCCTCTCCTTTCCTTCCTCCCCCTATACCTAACCTATCTACCTCTTCCCTTTCCTCTTTTCCTATCCAGATCCTTCCAGTTCTGTCTCCCATGATTACATAAAGCATTATTAAAAACATATCAGAAAGTAAGACGGCTGAATTTTTTTTTCCAAAAGTAATTTTATACTGGAAAATATTTATGGAAAGTTAAGAAACCTTCCCCATGGATAAATGGGATAAATTAATTCCATATTCTAGATTTTAAGTGTTTAATTTTATATGCTATCTGAAATTAACATTATAATGGCATACAAGTCTAAGTTGTTTTCTCATTGGTTATCCAATAATCTCATTTATTTCATGGAGTATTTTTAAAACCATAAAGTATGGGTCTAATTTTTGCATCACCAATTCGTGATATAAATACAATCACTAGAGAAATCATTCAGTGCTTTTGAGTCACTAAGATTGAGCTAGTTTCTTGCTCAGTGGCAAGGAAATACAACAGTGGTTTTTTTTTTTTTTTTTGAATTAATTATTTAATCACAAGCTCTTGCTCTTCTACTCATGGAAACTGTTAGTTATACAAAGTCTGAACCTGTCTGACCTTTTGACTTCCAGCCAATAGAACATAGTAGAAGTGATGATGTCTTCATTTTGAGCCTTGGTCTCAAGAGTCGGGTGTGTTTGTGAAGAAGTGACTCATCCCTGCTGGCCCCAGAGCTGACCACAGACTTGAGCAGCCCAGCTATCATCAGCCCCGCCCCGCCCAGAAGTCCCCGCCCAGAAGTCCCCGCCCAGTTGGCCCCAGGCTATACTGCCAGCCCAGGGAATTCTGCTCTAGAAAATGAAGTGATTTGTTAAACAATAGTTACTGTTACAGAGGGCATATTTTTACTTGGCTGCCCACCAAAAGCAAAATTAAGAAATATTGGTTGTTTTGTCCAGTTATAGAATGAGGTTATATCTTTTATACTTTATAATTCTGAGAATGAAACCAATAACATAACTGATTATTTTTCTTGGTGAAAATTTCCATGGGAACACATAAATACTTTTGTGGCATTTCTATTATAAATTTAAATCCTCAATTCAATTATGAGGAAATAGATTAATCCAAGGCCTGACGATAACTCAGTGGGTAGAGTCACATGCTGCTAAGCCTGATAATTCAAATTCAGTACCTGGGTTCCGTAGGACTGACTCCTGTAAGGTGTCTCTGACGTCCAAATGTAAGCTTCGGTGGAGGACACACACACACACACACACACACACACACACACACACACACATACATACACACATACACCACAATAAATAAATGTAATAAAATTTAGAAAATAAGCAAATCCAACTTGAAGGACATTCTTTAATTAGGTTAGAGTTATAAAGAAGGTGGCAGGGAACAGCAAGAACCCAGCTGAGGACACGTGGTAGCAAAATGCAGCACAGGCCTCCACACTGGATCCTTTTAGTATAAAGACGATTTGGGGATACTGGACAAATATGGGCAGAGTTCATGGCAGCAGGAATGTGTGGTTGGATTGTGATTATGTAAGAAATATTCTTGTGTAAACAAAGAATTATGTGATCAACGGTCTGGCGATTTTATGGACTCATGGCTTTTTTTTTTAATAGTTCAATTAAGAAAAGTTAAAAATAAAAACAAAATTTAGAAACAATAAATATTAATACCAGGGTAGTTATGGCCCCATAAGATGATGATGATAATAATAATAATAGTAATAGTAATAATAATAATGATGATGATGATAACAATAATAATCAGTTCTTCTTTACTTCAGTAATTTGTTTATGATTATTAGACTTACTGGCCTTAAATAGTGCCTAGGGTCCTATTTCCTATTATTTTCCCACTTATGTTTACTTATTTTATTCATTTTGCTTTGTTTTGCCTTATTTTGGGGAGGGGCAGTGTCATGGGTCCTGGATTACAGTTCTCTTCATTGTTTAAAAAAATGTAAGAAAAATTCTAATAGGTATGTCAAACTGAAGCACTTAGCCAGCTTTCTTAACCTGGAACCAAACACAATAAAATGCCTACGAGTCAGAAATATCCTATGCATAAGTAGATAGTGGATAAAATGTTTAAACATCACACTTTGATGACCAAATATGTAATATGGTAATTAGTAAACTATTCATTTGCATGTAGCAAGCCAGATATAACTGGTTTTGTTGTCATTGTTTATCTCAGAATGGTCTGCATATGAAAAGTATGACCTTCTGCTAATGTTATCCGATTTGAGACTTATTCATTATTCTTTATAACTAATGCCGTAGCTTAGAAGAGTTTTAAGTGTGTTATTGAGTTTTAAAGGAAAAATATAAAACTGTTCTATAGGAGAAATGACAAGATAATTATACTGGAAAAAGTATGTTGTGTGGTAAAATCCAAGAGACCGTCTAATAAATGTAAATTACAGAGATATATGGATTGTGCCTTTATACTGAAGTTATACAAAGCTATAATCATTTTAACTATTAAGTCTTTATAAATAGATAATTTAGTAAGATGGTATGTTGTCCTACAAGTGTCTATGTAATATGCAATTATATCTGCGTTATGTAATGTTACAGTTATTTATTCAGCAAGCCAGTAAGATTATTTACTAGCAACTAGGATGGCTGTCTGGATACATATATCATTTACAGATAATAATTTTAGATAACTTACAAATTAGAAGAAAGAAGATTGCATTTTTTTTTTTATTTATGGGAAAGTTTCTTAAGGTTAGAAGAAGAAGCCAATAAGGACCAAACATACAGATGTAGATACAGTAAAAGCATACAATTCTCTGTGTGTAACTTTAGGTGCCATGTATGTAAAACATAAAGCCAATATGAGACAAAGTGATAGGTAGTAAGTTCCCAAATAAGATGAAAAATAACTAGAGGTGTGGGAGAAGGACAATGTGTTTGTAAGAGACGAGAAATAATGAGAGAAGAGGTACGAACAGTGGCCAGAGAGGTGAAAATCCTAAGTCCCAGCAGTCAAAGACGGTCTGCTAAGCTGCAAATGTCATTAGCAATAATCATAGTACTCAGTGATGATGAAGGTGTGGTGGACTAGCCTTAGAGGAATGTCTCTGTGAAGTAAATTTGCATGCTGACCCATAAATATGAATAGGTTTGGGGGTTAAGCAGTCCTCCAATGCAAAGGTGATCATTACAAAAGTGTTTATAATGATAAAAGCAGTGTCTGTGTTAAACTAAATACTGTGGCCAAGCAAGCTCTGGCAATAGCACTTCATGTAGTAATAGGCAGACGTTAAAATGGAGGCACATGTGAACAAAGGGGAGGGTAGAAACCTCAACATTGCATGCCTTGTGCAATTACAGGTCACTGTCATAGAAAAACCTATGTAAACAAACAAGCCAGGAGATTATTCATCAGGATGTTAACAGATGTAAGTGCTAAGGAATGAGAGATTCTCTAAACAATGTTTTCCCTATTTTCCCAAATTTAAAAAATATATTGACATTATGATTAAAAAAAAAAATCAAGAGGAGAGATGATGCTTGTAGTTGACTCGAAGTATTTCTTGTATAAATGTCACCTAAAGTTCATGTGACCTAAGGTTCATTCACCGCATGTGAATTGGGTACACATTCCAAAGCCCAGCTGGATGGTTGTAGACCACAAGAAGAAGCCAGGACCCTCATGAGAGCTGATGACAATGCCACCACAGAGGGAAGCCAAGTGTCAACGTGCAAGAGGAGATCTTCCATGTGGTCCTAGCTGTGAAACACTGTGGGGCTTTACAAATCCACCCAATGCTCACTGGTCATGAAACCAGCCTAGTTTATTTTCAACACATGTATGCCTCTGGCTTCCCAACCTTTCATACAACTATGTTCATGGCGTTTATTCCATTATAGAATTACTAATTAGAAAGGAAATCCATCAGTCAATCAAACAAACAAACAAAAACAGAAAATCTAGCAGTTCTGCCATCCACTTTTTTTTTTTGTTTTATTTTGATTGATTGATTGATTCTTCTCTCATATATTACACCAAGACCACAGTCTCCTTTCCTTATTTTTTCCCAGTCCCTCCCTGTTGCCTGTGCCCTGGACTACTCTCTGCCTACCCTATTTGCCCTTGGTTGTTGGAGGTGAGGAACACCTGAGAGAAACACTGCACAAACTCATCAACACTGCTCCAAGCTCCTTTAATATCCTCCACCCATACCCCATCGGTCCCAAGAAAAAACGTCTCTCCTAAACAGCAGTTCCTGATTGGCTGACATTGTCTGCACCAGCAATCCTTGGCTCTTAGGCAGTCTTCAATTATTAGGTCTTCCTGCAGGAGATGCTTTTGTGGCTAAGCAGCCCTGGGCATTTACATAGAGGTGGCCCCTTCATTCTTACTATACCTCCCCTCCCCCCAGATCCATTCCTCCTCCATTTCCCTCAGAAATACAAAACAGGCCTCTCAGGGATATCGACCAAACAGCATAAGGTACAAGAAGACTAGGCACCTTCTCTCATATCACGGCTGGATGAGGCATCCCTGTGGGCCAAAAAGGCAAACGGAGTCAGAGCCAGACCCCAACTCCGACTTTTAGGAGTCCCACAACAACACCAAGCTACAAGGAAGTGTAATGAATAGAAACAGGACCTTTTTTTTTTCTACAGGAGGGCCATTTCAAATGTCCTCAATGCATTTGGGCTGGTAGTATCAACAATCCAGGAAGTACTCGGCTTTTACGTATAGTGTTGCTGCTGCATGTGGTGGAGGGTGTTTAAAATGAACATAGTACAGCAGGAGTAATTTACATTTGGCTTTATAATCCTATCATCAAAATACCAAGGGAGAAAGCATATCATATTTTCTTTCAACTGTATCTTTTGCAACTTGAGAGTCAAGTTCAGGTTTCTTGACGTACCTCTGAGTATTAAATCTGAATTAATTATTGTGTCCAATTTCCTCCATCTACTCCCTAAGACAAGTGCAAACAAGCAAGCAAAGGTTACACCGTGGCCAATAGAAATGATATCAAGGGAATGCTCAGACAATACAGTGATCTGCTGGTAGGAATTTGTTCACTGAGAAGAAACGAAAAGGTCCAAGGGGACACAAATTAGACCTTGTTGGGTATCCCCCATGTCCTGTTTGATTCACACTTTCCAGGTATGAATTAAATCACATCAAGAAAAAATTTCCCCTAACTATGAAAAGAGGGGGTTTCTTCTTTATTTTCTTATCATCTTTTCTTCCCTCAGGAGAAAGTGGGTGGGCCAGGTTCTTATGCAGAAAAATGTTTTTTCATGCCTGGTGTGAGAAATGACTCATGAGCAAACAGAGAACTCTCTGAAGTTGAGCCTTGCCAAAGCATGTTAACTCCTTGAAGTGTTTTATTTCTTGTGATAAGTTCCCTGTAAGTAATAATGAAGGAAGAATTAATGAAGAAATTTCATCATTTTGACTTCTAAAAACTCTAGACTTTTCTTCACATTGCCTTTTTGTCTTGACCATAATTATCTATGATATATCTTATTAAAGGACACCAAAAGTTGGTCCTAGACAGGAAAATAAAAAGGCTTCTCATTCTCTTTATTGAAAACATAACTGAATGGTTCCCTCCCCTTAAAATAATTTTTTGTAGAGGTCTATTCATTGCATAGTGCCTCAAAAGTAAAGAGAGAAGAAGAAACTGAAGTTCCGATATTCTTTTGAGAGTATGTGCCTGGTAATTTAAGCATCTACCGTCCGGTAGGCTTCAAGGCTTCACCATCTCTCAGCAGTAATGGCTTCAAGGGCCTTTGGAAGACACTTATTTGAGTCACAGAGCTACCAGAAGGCTAATTACTGAGGTGGTAGCCTGGTGTCTATTGTGGGTTAATTGCGACCATCTGATACATGGTAATTTAATCCAAAAGAATAATAAATCTTAATCATTCTCTGTGTAGTCATGATCCCTTTTAGCCCCTGGCTGGCCATCTGAATGCTTCAAGAAGACTCATATTTCGTATAAGTTTTGGACATGTAATTGAAAAAAATCTGTCTTTTGCTTAGCTTTTTAAAGTATAGTATTATTTTTTAATTATTAAAATCATTATGGGACTTTGAAAAAAAACCATTATGAAAATTTCTTGATTGTTTTTATTTAAGTGTGTTCATAAAAAGCATTTAAATTTTTAAATTAGATTTATTTTAGTTCATGTGATGAACATTTTGCCTGTGTGTATGTGTGTGCACCAGGTACATGCCCAGTACCCATAGATGTCAAAAGAGGGCATCAGACACCCTGGAACTGGGGTTATAGATAGTTATAAACTACTGTATGTGTGCTGGGAATGGAACTTAGGACTTCTGTAAGAACAGCGTTCTAAACTGCTGAGCAATCTTTCTAGCCTTTCAAAAAGCTCTTGTATTCTAAATATTTATCTTTATATCTACAAGTGCAGGTAGTTCTCATTCGTCACCAAAGAGCTACGTTTTTGTTTTTTGGTATTTTTTTTTTTTTTTTTTTTTTTTTTTTTTTTTTTTTTTTTTTTTTTTTTTTTTACAGTAGATGAAGGCTTTACAGAGGTTTCCAACTGGTCAAAATGCAGAGAGTGAATGACCCTCGAGTGCCCAGCAACAGTTGATGCATCTAGATCAGTTGCGATATTTCATTTTACAAGATGTAAGTGGTTGGGGACGGCTTATTTGTACTTCTTCTTTGACACCATCTTCAGGCTACAAGTCGCCTTTGAAATAAAGACACGAGTATTGAAACCGCTAGCGTATACAATTCAGAGCCCATTCAGGAGTGTGAAAGCCAGAGCTGGGGATATAGCTTACCTAAGGTGCGTTAAGGTTCCAGGCACAGTCTCTTAGATTGTTAAAAGAAAAGAGATGAAAGTAACCATACTATGAGATCTGTGTGATTGGGTAACATTTTTTTTTTTTACATTAAGAAACTCAGATTTACAATGGTAAGTTTAACAGAAAAAGATACTCTTAAAATCTGTTTTCCTTCAAATTAATTTTGTCTCTAACTTTTTACTTTGAGAATTACCGAGAGTTAACTGAAATATGACTTTAAGACTTTTTTTTTTTAAATTTATTAGTCTACTGTTCAGGAGCTTTTGTTCTTTAATGACAATTTTTAAACAAGTCTAGGCTTTTTGCAATTTCAAAGAAAATGTGTTTGATATTCTGTTTCTAACTGACCACATATACTTCTCAGAGTGACGAGCCTGATACTGTGTCCACTGGCTCATTTATCTCACCAATGAATTTGCGGTGGTCCCTGGAGATAAGCGGCTGCCTGGTCCTGTGCTGCGGCTCGCAGAGTACTTAATCTTCCTTTTATTAATTCTTATCTAATGTGGTCTAATGTAAATAAGCTAGGTCTTCATCCAGTGTCCTAAATCCGAGAAAACAGAAACAGAAGCCCCAAGTTTCTAGTTCGGAAGCTTGGGGGGTGGCAGCCTGGAAAACAAGCAGAGGAGCAGACCGTTTCTCCTGTTAGCTCTTGGTTCTCTCTCAGAAGGTAGTTCGGAAGCTTGGGGAACAAGCAGCCGAGCAGAGCATGTTTCCTGTTAGCTCCTGCTTTCCCACTGCATCACGGATCCACTCCCCGCAGACTGTACTCCAAATAAGGAGTCTGTTTGCTCTTCCTCAGAACACAGCATGCATCTAGTCCTCACACAATTGATTCTTTCAATTGTGCTTATCGGTAGTCACGATCACACCTTTTCTGGAATTGTCCCATCGGCATCTGTCCTAGGAGTCATTACAGACCCTTTGCGGGTCTCAGCATTTCCAGAACATTCCAATGTGTACGAAGAGGAAGGAAGGGTTCTGTCTGGGGACTCTACAGTACCAGAGAACTCTTGGACCTCTATCAAGCATGCTTCCCACCAGACTTGTTGACCACCAGCCTTCCTTACCAAACCATGAGATGTTAAAGAAAAAGTGTCATGTGTTCTGGGCATGTTGTCCTCCACCTACCCACACTCACACCTACACTTGTGCGCCCTTCTGGGGTGTGGTGGCCTTTGAAAAGCTAATGGAGGAGCGATGACTCACTCACCGCCTTAGAGTCTCCCTCCCCACCCAACACACCCTCTTTTGCTTTCTCTTCCCATGCTTATTCCTATTCCTGTTTGCTATGAGTTGGCTGTGAGTATGGCTGCTCTCTTTATCACTGGGCTATCTACGAATGAACTTTGGCTTTTTTTTAAGTTTATTATTTTTTTTCCTTCTAATAAATTTTTTATTAGATATTTTCTTTATTTACATTTCAAATTTTATCCTCTTTTCCCATTTCACCTCCCCAAACCTCCCTATTCCATTCCCGCTCCCCCTGCTCACTAACCTACCCACTCCCACTCCCCTATCTTGGGATTCCCCTACACTGGGGCATCAAACCATCTCAGGACTAAGGGCCTCTCCTCCCATTGATGTCCAACAAGGCCATCCTCTCCTACATATGCAGCTGGAGCCATGGGTCCCTCCATGTGTACTCTTTGGTTGGTGGTTTAGTCCCTGGAAGCTCTGGGGCTACTGGTTGGTTCATATTGTTGTTCCTCCTATGGGGCTGCAAACCCTTCAGCTCCTTGGGTCCTTTCTCTAGATCCTTCATTGGGGACCCTGTACTCAGTCCAATGGATGGTTGTGAGCCTCTTCTTCTGTATTAGTCGGACACTCTCAGAGCCTCTTAGGAGACAGCTATATCAGGCTCCTGTCAACAAGCACTTGTTGGCATCCACAATAGTGTCTGGGTTTGGTAACTGTATGGGATGGATCCCCAGGTGGGGCAGTCACTGGATGGCCTTCAGTCTCCGCTCCACACTTTGTCTCTGTATCTCCTCCCATGGGTATTTTGATTCCCCTTCTAAGAAGGACCGAAGTATCCACTCTGTGGTCTTCCTTCTTCTTGAGCTTCATGTAGTCTGTGAATTGTATCTTGGGTATTTGGAGCTTTTGAACTAATATCCCCTTATCAGTGAGTACATAGCATGTGTGATTTTTGCAATTGGGTTACCTCACTCAGGATGATATTCTCCAGATGCATCCATTTCCACAAGAACTTCATGAATTCATTGTTTTTAACAGCTGAGTAGTATTCCATTGTATAAATGTACCAAATTTTCTGTATCCATTCCTTTGTTGAGGGACATCTGGGTTATTTCCAGTTTCTGGCTGTTATAAATAAGGCTGCTATGAACATAGTGGAGCATGTGTCCTTAATATATGTTGGAGCATCTTCTGGATATATGCCCAGGAGTGGTATAGCTGGATCCTTAGGTAGTACTATGTCCAATTTTCTAAGGAACCACCAAACTGATTTCCAGAGTGGTTGGTTGTACCAGTTTGCAACTCCACTAGCAATGAAGGAGTGTTCCTCTTTCTCCAAATCCTCACCAGCATCTGCTGTCAGCTGAGTTTTTAATCTTAGCCATTCTGACTGGTGTGAAGGTTGTTTTGATTTGCATTTCCTTGATGACTAAAGATGTTGAACATTTATGTAGGTGCTTCTAGGCCATTTGAGTTTCCTCAGTTGAGAATTCTCTGTATAGCTCTGTTCCCCATTTTTAAATAGGGTTATTTGATTCTCTTGAGTCTAACTTCTTGAGTTCTTTGTATATATTGGATATTAGCCCTCTATAAGATATAGAATTGGTGAAGATCTTTTCCTAATTTGTTGGTTGCAGTTTTGTCCTATTGACAGTGCCTTTAGCCTTACAGAAGCTTTGCAATTTTATGAGGTCCCATTTGTTGATTGTTGATCTTAGAGCATAAGCTATTGGTGTTCTGTTCAGGAAAATATTCCCTGTGCCCATGTGCTCAAGGCTCTTGCCCACTTTCTTTTCTATTACTTTAAGCGTATCTGGTTTTATGTGGAGGTCCTTGATCCACGTGGACTTGAACTTTGTACAAGGGGATAGGAATGGATTGATTTTCATTCTTCTACATGCTAACCGCCAGTTGAGCTCCCACCATTTGTTGAAAGTACTGGCTTTTGGAAAAAAAGCCACTGGATGGCTTTAACGCCTTTGTCAGAGATCAAGTGACCATAGGTGTGTGGGTTCGTTTCTGGGTCTTCAATTCTATTTCATTGATCTACCTGCCTGTTATTGTACCAATACCATAAAGGTTTTTTCTTTCTTTTTTCTTTTTGGTTTTTCAAGTCAGGGTTTCTCTGTATATCCCTGGCTGTCCTGGAACTTACTCTGTAGACCAGGCTGGCCTCAAACTCAGAAATCCGCCTGCCTCTGTATGTGCCACTACTGCCTGGCTACCATGCAGTTTTTATCACTACTGCTCTGTAGTACAGGGTCAGGGATGCTGATTCCCACAAAAGTTCTTTCATTGTTGAGAATAGTTTTTGTTATCTTGGGTTTTTTTGTTATTCCAGATGAACTTGGAAATTGCTCTTTCTAACTCTATAAAGAATTGATTTGGAATTTTGATGCGGATTGCACTGAATCTGTAGATTGCTTTTGGCAAGATGGCCATTTTTACTATATTCATCCTACCACTGCATGAGCATGGGAGATCTTTCCATTTTCTGAGATCTTCTTCGATTTATTTCTTTAGAGACTTGAAGTTCTTGTTGTACAGATCTTTCACTTGCTTAGAGTCACATCAAGATATTTTATATTATTTGTGACTATTGTGAAGGGTGTTGTTTCCCTAATTTCTTTCTCAGCCTATTTATCCTTTGTGTAGAGGAAGGCCACTAATTTGCTTGAGTTAATTTTATATCCAGCTGCTTTGCTGAAATTGTTTATCAGGTATAGGAGCTCTCTGGTGGAATTTTTAGGGTCACTTAAGTGTACTGTCATATCATCTGCAAATAGTGATATTTTGACTTCTTCCTTTGCAATTTATGTTCGTTTGACCTCCTTTTGTTGTCTAATTGCTCTGGCCAGGACTTCGAGTACTATATTGAACAGGTAGGGAGAGAGTGTGCAGCCTTGTCTAGTCCCTGATTTTAGTGGGATTGCTTCAAGTTTCTCTTAATTTAGTTTGACATTGGCTACTGATTTGCTGTGTATTACTTTTACTATGTTTAGGTATGGGCCTTGAATTCCTGATCTCTCCAAGACTTTAATCATGAAGGGGTGTTGGATTTTGTCAAATGCTTTCTCAGCATCTAATGTAATGTATTTTTTTTCTTTGAGTTTGTTTATATAGTGGATTACATGGATGGATTTCCCTATATTGAACCATCCCTGCATCCCTGGATGAAGCCTACTTGATCATGATGGATGATTGCTTTGATGTGTTCTTGAATTCGATTTGCAAGTATTTTATTGAGTATTTTTGCATCTATATTCATAAGGCAAATTGTTCTGAAGTTCTCTTTCTTTGTTGAGTCGTTGTGTGGTTTAGGTATCAGAGTAATTGTGGCTTCATAGAATGAATTGGATAGTGTTCCTTCTGTTTGTGTTTTGTGGAATAATTTGAAGAGTATTTGTATTTGGTCTTCTTTGAAGGTCTCATAAAACTCCGCACTAAACTCATCTGGTCCTGGGCTTTATTTGGGTTAGGAGACTATTAATGACTGTTTCCATTTCTTTAGCAGTTATGGGATTGTTTAGATCATTTATATGATCCTGATTTAATTTTGGTACCTGGTATCTGTCTAGAAAATTGTCCATTTCATCCAGATTTTCCAGTTTTGTTGATGATAGCCCTTGTCGTAGGATCTGATGAGTTTTTGGATTTCTTCCATTTCTGTTGTTATGTATCCCTTTTCATTTCTGATTTTGTTAATTAGGATACTGTCTCTGTGCCCTCTAGTTAGTCTGGCTAAGGGTTTATCTATCTTGTTGATTTTCTCAAAGAACCAGCTCCTGGTTTGGTTGATTCTTTGCATAGTTCCTTTTGTTTCTATTTGGTTGATTTCAGTCCTGAGTTTGATTATTTCCTGCCTTCAACTCCTCTTGGGTCTATTTGCTTCTTTCTGTTCTAGAGCTTTTAGTTGTGCTAGAGGACTTTGGCTTTTAAGATCATGTGCCTAGAAGTGAAGTAATGGCTCTAGCATGGCTAACCCTGTGACACGTGTTGAATTGCAAAATAAATATGACTCTTTTTCCCTTTAGAAAGTGATGTTTCCTCATAAATGCCAGAAGCAGTTATCTCTCAAGGAAGAAGAATTTTATTTTTATAACGACTTTTGCAAAATTACTAATAATGATATCAAATTGCTCAGATATGCATAGACATCCACTATTGTTTGCCCGTCTCATGTGACAGGGGCAGATAGGCTTGACTCGGCCATTGATGTAACTGATGTCTTTTGCTTGCTCAGAGTCACTTTACAGAGAAGCTGGTTTATATGTTCAGAACAGAAGTGAAGCTGCCTTGAGGTAGACTGAGAGTTAGCAGCTCTTCTTCCTTCCTTCCTTCCTTCCTTCCTTCCTTCCTTCCTTCCTTCCCTTCCTTCCTTCCTTCCTTCCTTCCTTCCTTCCTTCCTTCCCTTCCTTCCTTCCTTTTTCCCTTCCTCCCTCCCTCTCACCCTCCCTTCCTTTCCTTTCCTTTCCTTTCCTTTCCTTTCCTTTCCCTTTCTCTCTCTCTCTCTCTCTCTCTCTCTCTCTCTCTGTCTCTGTTTCTCTGTCTGTCTCTCTCTCTCTGTCTCTCTCTCTCTCTGTCTCTGTTTCTCTGTCTGTCTCTCTCTCTGTCTCTCTGTCTCTCTCTCATTCTTTCTCTTTTCCTCCCCCTCTGTGTGCTCCCTCTCACCCTCCTTTCCTTTCCTCTTTCTCTCTCTCTTTCTCTCTGTCTTTCTCTGTCTCTCTGTCTCTCTGTCTCTGTCTCTCTGTCTCTGTCTCTGTTTCTCTCTCTTTCTCTGTCTCTGTCTCTGTCTTTCTGTCTCTGTCTCTCTTTCTCTGTTTCTCTCTCTCTTTCTCTCTGTCTCTGTCTCCCTGTCTCTCTGTCTCTCTCTCTGTCTCTGTCTCTGTCTCTCTCTCTGTCTCTGTCTCTGTCTCTCTCTCTCTCTCTCATTCTTTCTCTTTTCCTCTCCCCCCCCCCCCAGTCCCGTGTGTGTTAACCTCATGACCATTGCAGTTTCTATAGCCAGTCTTCTGGGTTCTACCATGAATAGTTTGTATGTTGAAAAGTTTGACTTGGTAACCTCCTAAGTACACTCTACAAAAAAAGTGACACGACAGCAGATCTCTGCGAGGTGGACTGCTGAAATGCAGGTGAACCTGTTTGTAGTTTTATGATTCCTTCTTTGTGGTGCTCTGGGGTAGCCATTGAATTCAACTACAGCACAGCTTCTGGGAACCCAACAGGGCCCCAGTGTGCTTTCAGAAGCAGGAAAAAAAAAAAAAGACAAGTTAAGCTATTCTGATTTCCTATCAAATTCTGTCTTCCTCCCGTCCTTTTCTGCAAGCATGTCTAAGTGTAGAGTCATCGGTCGAGGCAGCAGGAGAACAGTGAATGCATAGACTTGAGAGATAACAGGTGCAGAACCCATGAGGGTTCTAAAGACAGGATTACTGTCCCCTTGGTCCAACTCCAATATATTCAGCACAGACAGTGCAATCCTTCCCCTCAGAGAAGGGTTGACAGGGTTTCAGAAATGTGAAGACTAAAAACTTTATTATAAGCCCTTCAACAAGAATCAAACATTCCAAGGCAAGCAGAATAAAACACCCAGCAGCATAACAGACTGGGGAGATGGGAGTCCAGGCTGTGTCACAGTGGAGACAGTCCTACAACCATACCAATCGTTGCCACCAGGTTCTGGATGGAAACAACCAAAGATTTTGAATTGCCTGCACATTCATGGCCAATTATCTAGAGTTACTTCCCTGTTTATAGCTAAGTTACATGTGTAGTTAACTCAAAATACCTCTTTGTCTAAGCAACCTCATCCTCCCTTGTGATCTTTTGCCAGGTCCCTGGGTTAACCATTTTCCATATAAATTGTATACATAAATAGCTAATCTGGGCGGACAGGAACTAACTAGCACAGTCAGGAGACGGACACAGCATGGTGTCAGTTGCACAGAAAGCACTTAGTAGTCAAGAGGCCAAGGGAAGAGACACATGCTACAAGGGGGAATTGTCTTGAAAATGAAAAGAGGAGGAACTAAGGGAGTGCTTAGTGGATATTGAAGGAACAGATCCATAGTGCTCACAAACTGTCATAGACACCGCACTTTGTTTACAAGGTCTTAGGTAGACCAAGTCTGCAGTTCAGAGCTGAGAGATGAGGCCATCTGAAGCTTGGACTATGCTAAGGGGAACCTCTGTGCATGTGTTCTTCAGACTGAGGGTGGTAGGATGCAATGTTAAGAGAAAAAAAAAAAAGCACATCTGTTTCTATCAAAATTTCTTCATAAATTATAATTCATTTTGACCAAAGGAAAAAACTTTTTGAGATGGGTTCTTTGTGTAGCCATGGCTGTCCTGGAATTTGCTCTTGTGGGCCAGGTTGGCCTCAAGCTCAGACATCTACCTGCCTCTGCTTTCCAAGTGCTGGCATTTAAGGTGTGCACCGCCATGACCCGCCTAATAAAACTTTTCTTAGCAATAAAGATTTATAACCCTAGGAAATGTTCTTAAATTAAAAAAAAAAAGTATAAGAACCCAACAAGATAAATATAATCTTCCTTATAATAGTGTGATTTGTAAACTCAGCCTTTGAGGTTTTTTTTTTCCAAGGTTTTGAGTGTCTCAGAGTTTATCTGGACATAACATTGCTAGCAATTCAATATTACCCAGTCAAATGATCAGAATGGCTTCTGAATGCCAGTGATCATCTTTTCTTCACTTGTACCATGTGGTGTTCTAAGCAGACAACTTTCATCTCATCCTGCTTTTATTTTGAATAGGTTTCATTTTGCAGATAATGATTATTATTAGGTATGTTACATATGATCCTTTAGGGAGGTACATGATCCA
Organism: Mastomys coucha; assembly: GCF_008632895.1. Taxonomy (NCBI): domain Eukaryota; kingdom Metazoa; phylum Chordata; class Mammalia; order Rodentia; family Muridae; genus Mastomys; species Mastomys coucha. The sequence continues at coordinate 13,552,312 of NW_022196899.1, forward strand.
CTGTCTCTGTAAAAGGTATGCGAAATATTGCTCTCCACCACTGGAAAAGAAAGGGAAGGAAGGGGAGGGAGAGGGGAAGTAGTGATGTAAGGCCTATTATCTGTGTGGGGAATAAAGTCTAGGGTGCCTGTTGGGGAATCAGCTACTAAGAAAAGTAGACCCTAAACGACAACATTAAAGTTCTCATTACCCATACTGGAGATTAAAATTCAAGACCATATGTTCTGGATTTTTCTAGGTACTTTACCATGTGGAGAAATAAATAAAAGTTCAGATGATACTGGATTTGTTGAAGATAATATTGTTTTATGCTCTGGCAGCACCGACAACGAAAGTGCTTTTTGCTCAAGAGTCTGGGGAGGAAAGGGCTACAAAGTGGGTGCCAGTGACAACTGACATTACAGATTCTACTGACTATGGCCCAGGAGTCCTGCAGATCAAACTGTGGTGGGAAACTGTGATGGGAAGCTGATGGGGCATTGGATGAACACCTAGAAGCATCAACTCTTCAAACATGCACAGACTCAAATCCTTTGATAGACACTACAGTCATATCACTCCCCACCTTTACCCTTTCCACTCATAGGTTGACTGAGCTCTTGCCTTATGACCCTGACAAAATGCCTGGATTTCATTCCAACCATTGTTAATGGGTGACATAATGATACTGCAAAAGGTAGCAGCCACGTGTATTTAATTTTATTACATTTTACTATAAACTTATGTTTGTAGTATGAAATGAGAGAATACACTTTCCTCATTTTTTAAATTTATCCTTTTGATCTTCATTTAACCTCTTTCAAAATGTGCTCAACTTAGTTAGCAATATTTTTATCCATAGACTAAATATAACAGAATACCTGCCTCTACATTACACTTAACAAATTACAGAAGTGTGTGCCCAGATCAGGTGTAGCCAAAACAAGGCTTTAAAAACACATTTGTGTTTAGTCACTAAAGAGGTGTTTCTGAAAATGTGATAGCTAAATAAATAAATAAAGGCTCTTTCAAGGTACCAAGTAGGGTGCCACAGTGCCCAGAGCTGATCCTGTGCTACAGTGCTTCAAAACCAAACAGCACCAGGAGAGAGCTGGTCTCCCAGGAATGCAGGCGCACCCATGAGCACAGGTAAGACCACCACTTCTGCTCTGAGGGACCTGCCCAGAGACCTCAGGACACAGGAACCAAGAAACAGCCAGGGACAGGATTCTTCAGGTTTGCCTTGGAGAAGACCCTGTGCCACAGCTCCCTATATCCAAATTCCTCCCAGAGAGAACTGGTCTCCCAGGAATACTGACACACAGGCTTACAGGAGGGAAAAACCACAGTCAGAGACAGCAAGACCAGCAAACCACCAGAGATATCCAAATGGCAAGAGGCAAGGGCAAGAACATAAGGAACAGAAACCAAGTCCATTTGGCATCATCAGAACCCAGTTCTCCCACCACAGTGAGCCCTGGATATCCCTACATACTAGAAAAGAAAGACTCTGACTTAAAGTCACATCTCATGATGATGATAAAGAACTTTAAGAAGGATATTAATAACTCCCTTAAAGAAATACAGGAAAATACAGGTAAACAGGTAGAAGCCCTTAATGAGGAAACACAAGAATCCCTTAAAGAATTACAGAAGAACACAACCAAACAGGTGAAGGAATTGAACAAAACCATCCAAGATCTAAAAATGGAAACAGAAACAATAAAGAAATCACAAAGGGAGACAACACTGGAGATAGAAAACCTAGAAAAGAAGTCAGGATTCATAGATGGAATCATCACCAACAGAACACAAGAGATAGAAGAGAGAATCTCAGGTGCAAATGATACCACGAGGATAAAAAACTCAGGTGACAGCAGATGCTGGAGAGGTTGTGGAGAAAGAGGAACATTACTTCAT
>NW_022196899.1:13554838-13555484 GCF_008632895.1 Mastomys coucha
GGAGCTGATGGGTTTGCAGCCCCTTAGGACGAACAACAATATGAACTAACTAGTACCCTCAGAGCTCCTAGGGTCTCTACCACCAACCAAGGACTGCACATGGATGGGTCTGATTGTTCTGGCAGCATGTGTATAGTAAAGGATTGCAAATTCATTCATCAATAGGAGGAGAGGACCTCGGCCCTGTGAAGGTTCTGTGCCCTAGTGTAGGGGAATGCCAGGGCCAATAAGTGGGAGAGGGTGGGATGGCAGGCATGGGGAGGTAGGAGGCAACAGGGGTTTTTGTTGTTTTTGTTTGTTTGTTTTTTCGAGGGGAAACTGGGAAAGGAGAAATTTACATGTAAATAAAGAAATTATCTAATAAAAAAAAAAGATTTTGGTAGAAAAAAAAAAGAAAACTTCCCTAAGCTAAAGAAAGAGATGCCCATGAACATAAAAGAAGCCTACAGAACTCCAAATAGATTAGCCAGAAAAGAAATTCCTCCCTTCACATAATAATCAAAACACCAAATGCATTAAACAAAGAAAGAATTTTAAAAGCAGTATGGGAAAAAGGTCAAGTAACATATAAAGGCAGACCTATCAGAATTACACCCGACTTCTCACCAGAGACTATGAAAGCTAGAAGATCCTGGGCAGATGTCAT
>NW_022196899.1:13555607-13572872 GCF_008632895.1 Mastomys coucha
AGCAAAACTCTCAATCACCATAGATGGAGAAAACAAGATATTCCATGACAAAACAAAATTTACACAATCTCTTTTCATAAATCTAGTCCTACAAAGGATAATAGATGGAAAACACCAACACAAGGAGGGAAACTACACCCTAGAAAAAAGCAAGAAAGTAATCTTTCAACAAACCCAAAGAAGATAGCCACACAAACATAATTCCACCTCTAACAACAAAAATAACAGGAAGTAACAATCACTTTTCCTTAATATCTTTTAAAATCAATGGACTAAATTCCCCAATAAGAACGCATAGACTAACATACTGGATATATAAACAGATCCAGAATTTTGCTGCATACAGGAAATACATCTCTGTGAAAAAGAGAGATACTACCTCAGAGCAAAAGGTTACAAAACAATTTTCCAAGCAAATGGTCCCAAGAAACAAGCTGGGGTAGCCATTCTAATATCAAATAAAATTCAACCAAAAGTTATCAAAAAAGATAAAGAAGGACACGTCTTACTGGTCAAAGGAAAAGTCTACCAAGATGAACTCTCAATTCTGAACATCTATGCCTCAAATGCAAGGACACCCACATTTATAAAAGAAACTTTGCTAAAGCTCAAAGCACATATCGCACCCCACACAATAATACTGGGAGACTTCAACACCCCACTCTTATCAATGGGCAGATCATGGAAACAGAAACTAAACAGAGACACAGTGAAACTAACAGAATTTATGAACCAAATGGATCTAACAGATATTTATAGAACATTTTATTCTAAAGCAAAAAAATATACCTTCTTCTCAGCATCTCATGGTACCTTTTCTAAAATTGACTATATAATTGGCCACAAAACAGGCCTCAACCAATACAAGCAGACTGAAACAATACCATGCACCCTATCAGATTACCACGGACTAAAGCTGGTCTTAAATACCAACAAAAACAACGGAAAGCCCACATACACATGGAAGCTCAACAACGCTCTACTCAATGATAACTTGGTCAAGGAAGACATAAAGAAAAAAATTAAAGACTTTGTAGAATTTAATGAAAATGAAGACATATCATACCAAAACTTTTGGGACACAATGAAAACAGTGGTAGGAGGAAAACTCATAGTTCTGAGTGCCTCCAAAAAAGAAACTGCAGAGAGCATATAGTTAACAGTACACTTGAAAGCTCTAGAACAAAAAGAAGCAGAGACACCCAAGAGGAGTAGACGGCAGGAAATAAACTCATGGCTGAAATCAACCAAGTAGAAACAAAAAGAACTTTACAAAGAATCAACAGGACCAGGAGCTGGTTCTTTGAGAAAATCTTTCTTTCTTTCCTTCCTTCTTTCCTTCTTCTCTTTCTTTCCTTCCTTCTTTCTTTCTTTCTTTCTTTTGTTCTTTGTTTCATTTGTTCTTTTTCTATTTTCTTTGTTTTTTTTTTAATCAAATATAGTCTAACGGGAGTCAAACTGAAAAAGGAATCTTCAGTTGAGAAAATGTCTCCATCAGATTGTCTAGGAGGCAGAAGATCATTGAATGTTTTCTTGACTGATGACTTCCTATTGAAAGGGCCCTCCCTGAACAGCTGGAACAAGAAATCAGTCTGCACAAGATAGTCATTCTATCCCTTCATGACCTCTTCCTCAGTGCCTGCCTCCAAGTTCATGTTTAATTTCCTGTGCTGACTGCCATTCATAATGTACTGTCAGATAGAAGATGAAATAAACTCTTTCCTCTCCAAGAAAAAAAAGAAAAGATACGAAGTAGCCATTCATGAATAACCCCATTGAAAAAGAATCCTCATCACTAATAGGAAGTCTGAAGAGTATGCAGTGGGAAAGCACATACTAACTGTGGTCATACCAAACACTGAAGCCTAGTCTTTTTTCTTCTTTTTAGGCCAGATCACGTTCCGTGGATACTGATGACCAAAATAGATATAAAACCATTTTGGCAAGGACCAGAAGTGTGGAGGGTGGAGAGGGGTAGGGGGTACAAGTGTGGGCATGGTTGTTAGAATGTCTAGGGCAAGTATTGTGAGCCATCGAACAGTGCTTGGGTCCATAGACTGAATTCGCCCTTGCCAGATTTAAATTTTTGTTAGGTACTAAAACTGAACACAGAGTCTCCTACTCTCCCACAGGCCTCATCTTGACAAGTAAAAGAGGTTGTCTGTGGTCAGAGAAGTACTCTTTGTATTCAGCATATCCTAGGTACAGTTTCCTTACCTCAGGCAATAATCTATATCACAAGTTGTCATAAATATTTAACATGATGATACATGTAAAGCGCTAGACTTAGGACTTGTGATTCATCAAGCACTCAGTAAAGTGACATTTTTGCACACTCACTCTGTGCTATTACTCTTCCTTTGTTATTCCTGGCCATAGAACCCCAGTGTAACGATTATTTGTGTTTTTAAAACACCTAACCATTTATCATGAAATAATAGCAGACGGGAGTTAAAATGTGTGGGAGGATTTACTAAGCAAATATCAGAAACAGTGGACCATGAAATATAGATCACAGTCTGCATGTCTACTCCCCGATGACTGAGTACACAGCCACATAGTGGTGCAAGATAGTTGTCATTACACAGCTTAAGGTGACATTGGGTTACCTCTGAGGGTTGTTCTCAGTGGCATAAGGGGACAGTGAAGGTCTGCAGTGTGTGGGTTCTCAGGACAGCCTCTCTTAATTGGGATCAAAGGCTTATGGGTAAGTTCTTTGGCAAAGGTGGGAGGCGGGGAGTTTTCCAGCCTTAGTCCCTGAGTAGGGGGCAACAGCCTCCGTGGACTCTCAGGGCAATGATTATCTTAGGGTTGTTGAGAACAAGGTCTCCAGAGGCATCTGGATACATTTCCAGCAGAAAAGGACCCAGGGGGCGAGGAGAAACAGGTGTGTCTGTGAGAGAAGATTGGAGCATCTGTGGGCTACTTCTCGGAGCTATCCCGGATGTAGATTTTGAGTAAATGTCTGACCTTGGCAAGATGCTGAAACACACACATATATATATATCAGAGGTCCAAAATAAAATTAAATACATTTGGAAGAAAAAAGTTTTCTTAGGCGTACATTTGAAACCCTTAAGTCTTAGTGAGAGGGGTCCCAATCCCAGGGAACAGGAGAGGTCCACCCAATGGAATAGGTAGTAAGTAGGAACGTAGGCTATTAATTGACAGGTGTCCTTATGCAGATGGAGTCTGGTCTCTGAGAAGTAGATTTGACTGTTTCTTGGAGCTTATAAGTTTGTAAAAGAGATAAAGTTGTCAACAGCATGAACATTCTTTAAGATGAGCTTAGGGAAGACAAAACCATTCTGCTTTTTTCTTCTGTCTAGGAGACTCAATATATATAAGTTTAGTAAAATGAGAAACACTTTTAAGTTTACATTTAAAAGACAATTAAAGGAAACTCAAAACCTTGACCTTGTGAATATGATAGTCGATCATACAGATTTAGCATGAGAAACACCTTGAGTCTATGGTTAGAAGATAACCAAAAGAAACTTAAATTTGTAACTATGATAGTGGATAGTGTAGATTTAGCATGAGAAATACTTCAGGTCTATAGTTAAAAGGAAGCCAAAGGAAACTTAAAGTTTGAACTTGTGATTATAAAAGTTGGATTGTATAATCGAATGCCTTATTAGAGCTAGGCTAATTTATAAGAACTCTATCGGTAAATGTTAGGACAGTGGTATAGCAAAGGGAGGAAATATTAAGCCTTTGTCAATGGAAACTGAGCTTAGATAAGTAAGTAGCAGAAGGTTGTACCTGTGAAAGGTTACATCTGACCCTATGTGTCCTTTATGGTGAAGTCTGTGTGTTAGTCAAACCTGCCTGCCATCTGGATAAGAGACCTGGTAGTCTTAACTAGTTCACAAATTGACTAATAAGCTAATACAGTTGTGGATTACCTTGAGGTGATGAGCCAGAGGTGTGTTTTCTAGCTGTCAAGCCTCAATGAGCTGTCAGTGTAGTCAGAAATCTGGGAAGAATAAATTATAAGCTAGATGTCATATATTAATTAAAATGACAGACGTTGGTGAATAATCCACTACCCAAACAGTTTTCCCAAGTTCCCTACTGTAGCTTCTATCGCAACTTGGGCAGAGTCAGTCTGGCTGAAGGTATTTACTGTGCAGTAGGAACATGGGAGAAATGACTCACCTTGTCTTAGGCAATATGAGCCATTTAATTCTCTGGGTGTCCTCTGTCCACAGTTTAGACCAAGCCCTGGCAGCAGGCAAGGCAATGGAGCAGTGTTTCTTAGTGGTTATCAGACCACAGTCCAGGCAGTCTTGTTGCTGTGCCCATGTCTTTTCGGAGACCTTGGGGTGGGTCTTTGGGACTCTCAGTCTATCATAATAACCTTAAACATTTAATGTTATATTTAACATATTTCTAACAAGATTGAAAGCTAGTATGTATTAAGCATATCTGAGTTATACCATCTGTGTTTAATTATTTGTCCTAGAATGTATCTAGTAAATAAAGAGAGTACATTGTCACTTAATAATAGTAGCAAAACCAAGGCTACAGGTATATTTAAGGCAGTGATCTTTAACTGTTTTTTACTGTTGTAAATCTTTAAATTAACATTAAAATCATTATTTATCAAGACAGGGTAGGAATCAGAGACCCTAAGTCAGGATGTTCTAAGGTGAAGAGGCAGTGAAGCAGTAACTGCCCATAACAAAGATGGAAGGTAGCCATGGGACTGCCTTTAACCATGATGCCACTGAAGCTACAGCCAGTCATGTGACCACCCTTGGCTAAGATGGCCCTGAAACGTTAGCTCTACCTGTGGAGGAAACTCACATGTTGTACATTAGAATGGAACAGCAGAAGCATGGCTGTGTATCTTAGAATGGAACGGCAGAAGTATGGCAAAGACAAACATAAGGACGAATCTAAGCGGCACAGTGTGAGGGATGTGAGGGGTGCTTGCTCAGCGTTGTGGTGGGCGGTGGCTGCGGGAGAGAGTAGGTAAGCAAGACATGGCAGCCTCCAGAGCAGGGCAGGGTGAGAGAGCTGCGAGCGGGGTGGGCTAAGAGAGTGTGGGAGCGTGGAGGCATAGTGAGTTGAGTCAGAAATAAGACCTGGAGAGTGCTGTTAAAAGTCAAAGGGGCAGCCTGGCGGTGGTGGCGCACGCACGGCTTTAATCCCAGCACTTGGGAGTCAGAGGCAGGCGGATTTCTGAGTTGGAGGCCAGCCTGGTCTACAGAGTGAGTTCCAGGACAGCCAGGGCTATACAGAGAAACCCTGTCTTGGAAAAAAAAAAAGAAAAAGTCAACGGGGCAGAGAGCCAGGAGCAGAGAGCAAAGGCGCAGGGGTAGGAAGCAGAAAGCAGAAGCTAGTCAAGAAGGCAACTGGAAAGCAGTTACAATGAGCAAAAGAGCAAGGAGTTTCGGTGGAAAGTGGAGAACAAGTTGGTTAGCGTGAAACCTGTACATAAGAATCTTTCCATTTTTTTTGGATCGTTGATGATAATTATAAAGATTTTTTTTTTTAGAATGGTAGGATCAAAAGTGTCCTTAGGTGGCCTCTTGGAGTCATTGTCTAAGGAATAATGGGGCCAGACCTGATTGTCAATGTGGATAACTTTGGAGACCTTTAAGTCAGGTGCTACTTTTAGAGGTTTGAGGTTTTCCAGGAGACATCCCAGTGGGGAGCCTGGAGACATCCCAGTGGGGAGCCTGGAGACATCCCAGTGGGGAGCCTGGAGACATCCCAGTGGGGAGCCTGGAGACAAGGTCAAAGACAAGGCACCCATGGGATGAGCAGAAGCTAGTGAGTTGTCCATTCCGGTGTCCTGAGGACAAATGCAGTAGGTAGAAAATAGCTGAGCCAGATCACCAGGTTGTCATGCGGTAAACTATGGGGCTGAGTCCAGGCCAGCGCCTTAGCAGAAAAGAGGAGAATGGTTTACCCAGGCCTGGAATTTTACAGTAGCAAGAAAGGAACTGTGCCAGGAAAGAGAGAAAAACCTTACCCAAAGGAAAGCATCCTAGAATGAGGAGTCAGCAAGAAGGCCAATCATAAAGATCATGTATAACTTTGTCCCTGGAACCACTAGAGGGTGACCAACCCTCTCTTGGGACCAGGAGCTCTCTACGCTGACCAGGGCAGCAAGCTTACCAAATCACCAGTGTTTGGATGGATAGGTCTAGTGAACCATCCTATGGCTTGGAACGCTCATGTGGTGGCAGGTTTGTAAATCTGAGTCACGGGAAATGTGACTCTGTGAGTTTCTAAGTCCAAGTCTCATGGCACCGATGTTGTATTTTTAAAAAGACCACTTGATATGTTTTGTAGAGTGCATTATGTTGAGGTGGGAGGGGTGCCTTGGTGGGCCCATGCTGAGGCATCCCTTTCTCCTGAGATACCAGCTTTATGGCAGGTATGATGTAGAACAGACTTTATTTAAAGCATGGGAAGGGGAGTTGAGAAGGAAGTAGAGGTAAGGAAAGAAAGAAAGACAGACAGATAGACAGACAGACAAACATACACACATACACAGAGAGAGAGAGAGAGAGAGAAAGAGAGAGAGAGAGAGAGAGAGAGAGAGAGAGAGAGAGAGAGAGAGAGAGAGAGAGAGAGAGAGGAAAGACTGGCCAGGAACTTGTGGGGGAGGGAGAGGATAGAGGGAGAAAGGGAGTTTTAACTGATTTAAGCAGACATTTATTTATCTATTTTCTGATATAATACGTGTACAGGTCTTTTATAATTTTCTGTAGCAACTACAGGAGACGAGTAGTTGTCTAACATTCATAAGGCCCTGGGTTCCATCCGCAGCACCACATGTGACAGTATACATGTTCAGAAGTGAATGAAAACCAGCAACACAGTAATCCACAGCTGGTTTCCATGGCTTCCAGAAATCCATAGCTAGCTGAGGGTGAATTGTGAGGGATTGTTGAAGGCAAAACACCGCATCCAGCTTACTCTTCGGCATCACATGATTTTCTTCAGAATTGACTATTTTGCCTCCCTTGGTTCCAGGTTGGCCTTTGGCATTGAAAACCGATCCCTTAACCACATTGGGTAGATCTGGAAGCTTTGAAGTTCGATGTACTTTCTACTAATGTTCGCATGTAGGGTTTGCCAAATAAATTTTGAAGGACAAACTTCAAAGATGGGCGGGCATATTTATCACACTGAGGACAGAACCATTGAGATGGTCCTATGTCCTTGAGATGTCCTTCGAAGAGATGTCCTAAAACTGTCATCACTAAGGGAAAGATTATGCTAACAAAGGAAGTTTCAACGTAAACTTCTAAAATATTTGAAGAGCTGTGACTAGCCATGAGACGATGAAGCTGCTGTAGATAAAAAGATGTGCAGACTTAGTGCTGGTGAGATGGCTCAGCGGGTAAAGACACTTGCCACAAAGCCTGATGGCTTGAATTTGACCCCTGGAACTTACATGATGGAAGGATAGAACTGACTCCTGCAACTTTTCCTCCAATTTCCACACATGTGCCCTGGCATGCACCCCCTTCACATAAATAACCAATGTTTTTCAAAAAGAGCTTATTGGTTTCTTTCCACATCTGATGGTGAGGCCCTATTGCTAAAGAAAACATGTACAAATCCTATTTAACATGGAGAAGTCATTTGGTGCCTAACTAAAGCCATCATCTTTATTGGTTATAGTCAACACAAAAGGAAGGCAAGCAAGGTTTTTGTTTGTTTGTTTGTTTGTTTCACATAGCTTTGTTTGAGCATTTTTCATCTGACTGGTCTTTCATTTGTACATTCGTATACTATGGTTACCAATTGTGTTTTTGTAGTTTTTGTTTGCATGTTTCTTGTGAATTTTTGTCAATTTTTAAAATTAAATTATTTTTTAAAAATTTGCCTGTTTGTTTTCTAAATAGAGAGTAAGAGAAAAAGGTTAGAATTGGGATGGGTGGGAAAGTGAGGAGGTTCTGGGAGGGAGCTGGGGAGAGGAACTGTGATTAGAGTATATTGTACAGATTTTTTATTTAAAAATTTTTTTTACAAGCTTAAAAATTATACATGAGCATAGTAACAACAGACCAGCTTCAATTCCTGCTTTTTCACTAAGTACATATCTTGGACCAAATTGTGTTCCTTAATTTAAATTTGTTAGGAGTACTACCTCCTTAATTTAGTATCCATTCATTTAGCAATACCAAAATGTTTCTTTATTGAGAGCTCATTAGAAGCCAGATACCTACTGGGTGTTATATTCTCCCTCAAGGGTTTCATTGTATTGGTGCAAAGCTTATTGATTAAAAGTGTGTAATAATGTAAAATAATGCAATGTATAGTGAAACTATCTTGATACTAATAAGATTAATAGGGTGCCACCATACCTAAAAACATTTCTATTTTTTCTATTTGGGAGAAGACATTTTACTCTTACTCCATATGAAATTTTCTTAAGCTTAAAAGGCATCTCAGCCAAAACTTGTCTTTTAGTAAAACACAAAGAGAGGAAAAACAGCAGAAATACATTTACACATTCTATAAAATGATAGCAGCAGTTCCTTCCTTCCTTCCTTCCTTCCTTCCTCCCTCCCTCCCTCCTTCCCTTCCTCCCTCCCTTCCTTCCTTCCTTCCTTCCTTCCTTCCTTCCTTCCTTCCTTCCTTCCTCCCTCCCTCCCTTCCTCCTTCCCTTCCTCCCTCCCTTCCTTCCTTCCTTCCTTCCTTCCTTCCTTCCTTCCTTCCTTCCTTCCTTCTTTCCTTCCTTTGTTCCTTCCTTCCTTCATTTCTCTCTTTCTTTCTTTCTTTCTTTCTTTCTTTCTTTCTTTCTTTCTTTCTTTCTTCCTATCTTTCTTTCTTCTCTTAGAAAAGAGATCTCAAGAGACACAGTAGAAACACAAGTGAACGACAAGAGCTACATGAGCTGATTTGTCCTCCTCACCTGGCCAATCAAACTTCTAGCCACGGGGGTGGGGGGGTGGGGGCAGGAGTGCGGATGGGCACAAGGCAGGGAACGGATGTGTAACACAACAGGAAGGTTGTCCAAGGGGGTGTGGAGACAATACCGATGTGCCACTCCCTGCAGTTGTAGCGGCTGTGGAACATTTCAGAGGGAAGCCCACAGGTGAGCCCAGATGCTTGAGGCAATCCCACAGATCTTATGTGTCTTGGGTGTGAGGTAGCCCAAAAGGGAAGGGAAGAAAACTAATGCTTGTTGAGCTCTGAGTATGAACCAACAGCTCACCCTTTCTCATTTGCATTCACATGTCAGCATGGTGTCTTACATGCAGGGCTCACAGCAGCCCAAGAACAAGTCCAAGTGTTTCATATAGAGATCATACTAGGTAGCTCACACGTGTGTTACATGGAAACAGGCATTCCAGTTTGGGTATCCAGTTCTGCCAATTACCAGCCTGAGGCTTGGAGAACTAGTTTAGAGTAGTGGTACTTTGAGTATTATTTTCAGTGTTGTAACCATGTTTTGTAGATGCAATTGTAGATAAAAACAGGGTAAAAAGATGGCCTGGAGTTTGGCTAAAGAGGAAATTCCATGTGTGAATGACAGTTTTCCCCAGAGCCCCAAATCTTCATTCATCATTCTTGATTCTTTTGTAACCAAGCCTATCAGCATACACAAACACATGAGTGCACGTGTGCTCGTGCTCACGCGCGCGTGCACACACACACACACACACACACAGATTATATACTGCTTCTTGGGTAGAAGTTGAATTGAATTCTATGCTGTGCATTGTGCGGGTTAAATGAAATAACATAGGAACCAGCTCACTCGGTGCTGAAGCTCAGGAAAGCATCTTACCTCCTGGTGCTTCTTCTTAGGAAGACTTCGCAAGCACCAGGTTGAACTGTCATATAATTGGCTTCTAAGCTCAACCCTTTACCCAAAAGAGGCTTGGCTAATAGCTCAAGTTCCCAGCCTGGGCTCCAACTCTTACCACTTAATTCAGTGTGACCTAGCATAAGCTTCAACACAAGTTTACATTTAGCTAAACAAGGGGGGGGGTGTGCACCAAAGGATTTTTGTATATACCTCCAACTCTGATTTTAGGTCAGTTTTGATATAATTTATCAGATTTGTATTAGATCTTTTCTACTTCCTCCAGCCGACAGATAAACTCTATTCCATTATTGCTACAAGCAGGGCTGCTCTTACTAAATGGCCCTTTAATTACTGGGTGGCTTATGGCCTGAGAATGCAAGCTTAATATTAACCTGGGCAAAGCAACTGTGCCAATTTCGTCAGTGGTTATAAGAGCTCCTGTCTGCCTCAGATAATGGGCCAGGGAGCATATTAAGAAACATTAACTGAAGTCCCTTCCCTCAGGAAGCATAAGGAGACATACAGAAATCTGACACTACTATGAGGGAATATGTAATTAACTTCAAGCACAACAAGAGTTGGGACCAAGGAAACAGTAAGACCTTTCTGAACTGGAATAACCAGAAAGGCTAATACAAGAGTCAGGAGTTCAGACACAGAGGATGCTTGTTTAAGAGGTAAGAGACATTCAACACTCTGCTGCCAGTGCTCGTCCTGTATTCTGAGAGCCAAGGGGTAAGATCTGAGGAGCTCTTTACATTCCCTATTGTCTTTGCTGATGCGATGCTTGGGGTCTGGTGATGCTAGGCATCTTCTCTTCCTTTCCCAGAAGTTCTTACTGTCATTGCTTTGTGCAAGGACAAGCGTACACCGTGAGTTACTGCATTTACACACATGTGCCTGCAGATGATGAAGGTGTATTTGGGGTTCCCCCATGCTAGATTACATTTCACATCAGAGTTCTCTGTTTCTCTCCTATAGAGAGTGTATATAGAGCCTTCTATGAAACAGGCTTCTGGTATGTATTTGGTGGGAAAACAGAGATATCTATACTCTCAAACATAGGAGCTACATATTGGAGGGGTTTCCTTATTTGAAGCTTTCAGTGACACCAAGACTGTAGCAATGATAATTCTTCTACTTTTGAATTTTGTTTTATTTAAATGTTAGACCAATCCAACCTCTTGCCCAAACTCTGAAAAACGTTGTCTAAGTGCCACTGGCAGGATTTCTCATTCAAAACCATTGATAGAGCCACTGCCAAAACTTGCTGGAGCTGAACAAAAAGCCCGAGGGTATGGTTAGAGGGAAAGTTATGCTTGGGTGACAAGCAAATGCCAGGAGGATTAAGCTTTTCAAACTCACCTTTGAGATCAGATAAAGGTACTTTGACTTTTAAAAGACAACATTCACTTTATCAGTTTAGTAAACAGCTCTTAGCAACATTGATAGTCATCTTTTAATGAGCAGCAGGGTTTTTTTTTTTTTTTAAAGTCTTACTGGAAGTTAAATGTAAATCATTCTCTCATCTTACTTTAGCTTATTGCTTCTTCCATGGTATTTTGCTAAAATGGTCTGAAAATACTTAGTGATATGTACAAACAAGCCAGAAATTCTTAACTGTGGTCTAATGAAAGCAAATAAACAGAGTTTACAAAATAATTCAGAACTCTGAAAGGGGCAGTGTCTGAGGTGTAAATATAGATCTCTACAAACAAGAAGCTAGTAATCATATAAGTCATCCCTCATAAGGGTCACAGTGAAGAATAGAAAGGGGGAAAGTATTGTCCAGATTCAGCAAACCTTATTAGCCAATTGTAAAAATAATTCTCCCCACAGAGTCCCAGCGTGATGATTTACTGGCATTTGTATCCCATCCAATGCGTACTCGCACGCCTTGAGCACAAACTCTATGGAATGAATACTTCTCAAACACGTCGGACTTCTAGACACATAGCTTCCCGAAGGTGAAGGACAAAGCTGCCGTTTGACAAGTCCAGCCACTTGGTCTCCAGGGTAGGTGACGTAAGTTAATTACATGAAAGCATCAACGCCAACCGTGGCGGTCTGAATAACAAAATAGCCACGGCAGATTCATCTGTTTGAGCACTTGGTGCCCGGCTAGTACTGGTTTGAAAGGGTGTGGAGGTGGAAGCCTCTGGAGAAACTGGGTCACTTGGAGAGGCCTTGGGGTTTTGTAACCCAGTTCTACTTCCCGTCTGCTCTCAGATTCTTGACTATAGAAAGAAAGTGACCACTGCATGATGGTCCTGTTGCTATGCTTTCCGCACTATAATGGACTGTATCCCTTCAAATACGACGTGAGGGGCTGGATAGATGACTCAGCAGTTAAGAACACTGGCTTCTCTTCCAGAAGATCTAGGTTCAATTTCTACTACCTACTTGAGAGCTCACAAAAATATGACCTAAGATAAACCCTTCTTACCCATAAGTTGACTTTTGGCAAATATTTGGCCAGAGTATCGAGGAAATAACCAGCACACCAACATGTTATGCATATATTTGGCTGCAATTTTACTACAGGGCCAGTTACTCTCTATACTTGTTCACAAGGCCTAATTTACTATTCATTCATTCATTTTTTTTTTTTTTTTGATTTTTTGAGACAGGGTTTTTCCCGTATAGCCCTGGTTGTCCTGGAACTCAGTCTGTAGACCAGGCTGACCTCGAACTCAGAAATCCACCTGCCTCTGCCTCCCAAGTGCTGGGATTATAGGCATGCGCCACCACTGCCCGGCTACTATTCATTCTTAAACAAAATTTGGAGCTTATTAAGGAAAATTTTTAACATGTAAGCAAGGGTATAGGGGTGTGTAGAGACATGCTAAAATTGAGCAGTAGTACATGCCCTACATTTGGCATGAGTTTCAAGAGAGAGTCACCATAAGGCCTACTTTCTTGCTTTCGACTTTTATGAGATATTCTAGAAATTTTAAGATAGCTACTAAGACTTTCTTGCATTAGTTTGATATGAATTTTTATTATGCAGGAAAAATCCAAGATATTTATTAAAATGGTTTCAAAAGATAATAGCAATTTCATTATGGAAGGGGACTTTAATTTGTTCATGAGTAAAGATCATTTGCAGGAAGAAGCAGAGCTGTATTTTATTGTTTATTATTTTTTCAAAAACATCATTGCATAATTCCTATTGAAGTTATAATATAATTCTCCACAGAAATTGAAAGGACAATTTTAAACTCCATATGGAAACACACCCCCCTACCCCCCCCCACACACAGAGACACATACACAAAACCAAACCAAGCCCCAGGATAGCTAAAACAATCCTGAATAATAAAATAACTGCAGGAGGTATCACCATCCCCAATTTGAAGATGTGCTACAGAGCTATAATAAAAAACAGCATGGTATTGTTATAAAAATGAGCATGTTGATCAATGGAACTAAGTTGAAGACTCAGACACAAGCCCATGCACTATGGACATCTAATTTTTAATAAAGAAGCCAGAAATATACACTGGAAAAAGCCAGCATCTTCAACAAATAGTGCTGGCCAAACTGGATGTCTACATGTAGAAGAGTGCAGAAAGATCCATGTCTCTCATGCACACAACTCAATTCCAAATGAATCAAAGACCTTAACTTAAAAACCAGACACACTGAACATACAATATATATATTATATATTTCATATATATACACATATATGAAAGAAGCCTAAGTGGAGTAACTAAATAATGGAAGAGACAAAGCCCCATAACCAAATGAAATTTCCAGTATCAGGAATAGGTTACATCTAATTGTTGACCAATTCAGCCTATTTGCCAAAGCTATTGGTTGCTCTCCACAATCTGCTGGTAAGACTCTATTACTGAAGACAACATCTATGCATCTCATTGAACACAGGGAAATCGAGCCTGTGCTTACCTAAAGTCTTCACCCCTGCTGACAAGTATTCATGGTTCTGGAAGGTACTGTGCATGCTACCAGATAATAAAAGTAAATACCAACCCATCTATAAACCCAGCAGTCATACAGAGGTGACCTGTCTGCACGATATATGCTGCTGCAATAGTGGCACAGATGTTTTGGAAGTAACCACCCAATATCTAATTGGATTTAAGGCCCACTCCATGACATGAAACCCAGGACTTACATGGCTCACATGGCCAGGAACCTGAGACTAGATAAGACCAGGAGCATATGGAAAAACAATACTATCATTCTGTTAAAGGAACTTAGCAATTAAATAACACCTAAGGATATTCTACTGAACCCATACAGCAGTGTCTTACTCAGCCATTATCAGAGAAATTTTCTCGGAGTAGTTGGGAACTAATACAGAGAGCCACAACTGAACAATATACAGAGAGCAAGAGTTCTTGTAACACCCAGCCCTAAATGATATGTCTTCATCAAACTCCTCCCCTCAGGGTTATGAAGACTATGCGGAAGATGAGGCAGAAAGATTATAAGAGCCAGAAGGGATGGAAGATAACAGGGAACTGTTTTTCTGGATTCAACAGGACTAACATACACACATGACCTCACAGAGTCTGTGACAGTATGCACAGGGCCTGCAGAGGTTTGTTACCATACTAGAGGTGGTGGGACTGGGAGAGTAGAACCCCAAAATGGAGTGGACTAAGGTCTCATGCAGAAGCCAACTGTATTCAGAGCATCACACAATTTATACACTGAGGGTTAAAAAGAGTCACATGAGTGAAGCATACAGTCACATAGACAAGCCACCTGTGACAAAGTCATGTTTTCCATAAAGGCATATAAATGAAGAACAATAGCCAGTTATAATGAATAATTTGAAACGAACTCACCCCTGTCTACTACACCTGGGGGGAGCATGAAAACACATTCCAAGAACAATTCCGTGTTCTGAAGAAACTAAAGTCAAGAGACTCTTTCTTGTCTTGTTTTCTTGTTTTCTCACAAGCACTAAGAATTCTTGTAAGACTCCATTCTTGGAGGATGTTCTGAGATAGGTTCAAGCCCAGTGTGGTGCCAGCACAGATAGGGAAAAACCATCATGAACTCCAAACCCTAATCCAGAAGCGATCTCTAATTGACAGCTTTTTGCAAAGGAAAACTTAGTTTTCTCCAATAAAGTCTCACTGAGTATACAAACCACACTTAAGGACAGGGTCCTTCCATAGCAGAAGATAGTTAACACAAAGTGAAATCATTGGTTTTTATTTTATTTTTGTCTCATATTCTTTGTTTGAGTACTATTTATTTGACTGTCTTTTGACCACACATTATGGTTTTGAATTTTGGTGGTGGTGGTGGTTGTTGTTGACGGTGGTTGTGGTGGTGGTGGTGGTGGTGGTGTGTGTGTGTATGTGTGCGTGTGTGTGTGTGTGTGAGATTCATGAATACAAATAGCTCCTGAGCAGGTGGTGCCAAAGTCGTGTAGCTAAACTCATCGCTTCAACTTGTGAGGTTGAACAACTTTAAATGTTTGGTTTTTTGTTTGTTTTTTGAGAATTCATTTCATTTCACTATCTCATTTATCAGAGGCGCTACTTGGTTTCTTAGTTTTTTTTTTTTTAGTTTTTTGAATATCATAGAAATCAATCCTCATTCAGATGCACAGTTAGCAGAGAACTTCCCTCATGTTGTTGGGTTGTGTCTTCACTTGATTAACCCCTTTGCTGTGTAGGTTTTCATTGTACAAGGCCCCATTTGCCAATTGTTGGCATGATCTCCTGAGTGAGTTTCTACATAGAAAGTGCTTGCCTGAGCTTATTTCTTAAAGTATTTCCCCCACCCTTCCCTCAAAGGTTTCATATCTTATATTAAGGTCTCTGGTACATTTGAAGTTGATTTGTTATGCAGGATGAGAGATAGAGATCTAGTTCCATTTGTCTATCATACATGTAGGTATCTAGTTTCCCACCACCCTTTGCTGAAGAGGCTATCTTTCCTCCAGTGTATTTTTGCCATCTTTGTTAAGGAATCAGATGTTTAGAACTGTGTGGGCTTACATTTATTCTATTCCGTTCTATCAATTTGCATGTCTTTTTCGTGCCAGTACCATACTGGTTTTGTTACTGTGGCTCTGTAATACAAGTTGCAACCAGGTATGGCTAGAGACACCATAGCCATTATCTGTTTTCCTCAGTATTGTTTTGTCTATCAGGGATATTTTATTTCTATATGAATTAAGGTTTTTTTCCCCTATATTTGTGAGGAATGGCATTGGACTCTTGATAGGAATTGAATTGGCCCTGTAAGATATTTTTTTTAATTAGCAAAGCCATTTTCACAACCTTAGCTCTTCCAACCCATGAATATTAAGAGGACTTTCCAGCCTCTGATGTCTCCCTCCAATTTCTTTCTTCAGCGTTTTAAAGTTTTAAGTAGATGCCTTTCATTTTCTTGATCAGTTTTTTTTTTTTTTCAGCGTTTACCTGGTCCTTATTTTGAGCTGCAATACCGGCCCAAGCCCCTGCCATAGATTAAATTCAGTGCTGACTCTTGACGTATTGCTCTCATTTACAGCCCAGGAAACAGGCACGGGGCAGGGATGGGGAGTTGAGGGGAGAGATTCTAAGATTTATTCTGTTGCCAGGGAGCAACCTGCCCCCCTCCCCATCCCACCCACAGGTTCTATTTCAGCTCCCATCTTCTGAGGGCAGCCGGGTGCCCCTTACCTATGTTCCAGGGCTGCAATCAGAACCCTGCCTCTTGTTTCTTTGTGATTTCTCCACCTGCCTCACTGACTCACGTGGAATATGGTGCATACAGTTCACCTAGGGCTGAACCCTCATTATCTGGGGTCAGGGCACTTACTTCGTCACCCTTTGCCATGGCTGTGATCGCCACCCTCTTTGATTGGTTGGGAAGGCGAGACTCAAAGAGGACAAGTCTCCTACAGAGATGTGACACAGTCAGCAGAAGCTGACCTTTCAGAAAGCTTGATTGTAGGATGTGTGCGTTGGGTCATTGTTATGCACGCGGCATAAAGGGGATCAGTTCTGTCCTTCTACCATAAGAGTTCTGAGGGACCAAACTCAGGCCATCACGCTTGGTGGCAAGCACCTTTTGGGCCGTGTTGCCAGACCCAAAGTATGGCCTAGCCTGGCCTTGAACTCATAACCCTCTTGCTGCTTCCCCTTTAGTGTAGCCAACCAGCAGTGACACTCGAACCCTTTGTTTTTCGTTATTGTTGTTATTCGGAGAGTCTCTTATAACCAGTCTGTCCTGTAACTCACTATGTAGCTGAGTATGATCTGGAGCTCCTGGTCCTCCTGCCTCCACTTCCCAAGTGCTGGGTTTCTCCCCACCCTGGCCACAGCCCAGAAGGTGTCATGGCTCTGAAAGTCCAGTACATGGGCACTCTCTTGATCTCTGAGGATTCTCTGGAATCCTATTCTGGAAGGATAGGTTAGGTAGGTTGAAGAAAGAGAACAGACCCAGTCACGAACATCCCCATCCCCCTCCCCCTCCCCCTCCCCCTCCCCTCCCCGTCCCCC
>NW_022196899.1:13573073-13636568 GCF_008632895.1 Mastomys coucha
TCCTCCTCCTCTTCCTCCTCCTCCTCTTCCTCCTCCTCCTCCACCGCATCTCTCAGTTCCTCCTCCACTCTATCTAATACTGCTCTGGTGTGAATTGAGAAGGCCTCCGTGGTATGTGTTTTGGGCAACAGCTGTTGAGGTTGCAAATGGACCCCCAGCCTTTAATCCAGAAATCCCTAGCGATCCTCCGCGCACCCTGAAATTTCAGATGTCTGGCTGTGTTCGCTAACCTTTCTGCTGTGGCAAGAAAACACCGTGACCGGTGCAAATTAGAGAAAGAAGGGTTTGTTTAGGCTTCCAGATCCATAATGGTGAGGGCAGAGAGGTAGCAGGCTCGACTGCTGGAGATGGCCACTGGAAACTGAGGCTCGCACCTGGACCAACATTTGCTGGGGCCTCCTTGAGACGGAACCGCTTTGTAACCCTGCCTTATTTAACCTCAAAACTGCTAATCATGAATGAAGCTCTCTGCATGGCTATGGAGGAGCTTTCCAAACTTGGCGGGACTCAAACAGTTTCACGGTTGGGCTAGCTAGGGAAATGCTGAATATTGGGATCCAGTTCTCATAGACGGCTTGCACATTCAGGTCATTCCTGTAATCCCAGCACTCAGGAGGCTAAAGCTCGAGGATCTCCAAAGGTTCAAGACTGGCCTAGCTCACACAGTAGGACCCTCCTCAGAGCCGCTGGTTCTGAGAGAGCCACGTTCCTTGAATTTCTTGATTTGTTTGCTACTAAGTGAGATCAGGACGTGTCTGTTGGCAGATGGTGTAACAGCATACCTCACCTCGGCAGCCGGTCAGTCACTCAGCAAACATTTTCTCTTGGCCATGGTAACTCAGATCTTTTGCACACATCTTCAGAACTCTCACAGTCTGTAGTCCAACTCCCAGCAGATGTGAATGGAAGTCCAAGGATCTAGCAGTTGCTCAGCCCCCCAAGGCAAGCTGGCAAAGCAGAAGCAGCTTCTTCGTCAGTTTTATTCCAGCATTTTAAAAAGAGCGATTGAGAAGATGTGGTTTAAGTGGCTTATGCCTGGGCACCATCATTGATGACTACATTCAGCTCCTCATATGCAGTGTGTGAAACATCAATTGCATCTATGTTCAGCTCATCATATGCCTTGCACGAAACAGAAGAACTAATGAGCAACATCGTCTACCTCCTATTAGCACAGCTGCAAAGTCTTCAGAATGCTCTCCCCTAGGGTCAGCCCCTCCTGCAAAAATGGTACATTGATTTTTAGTTTCTTGGACTGTAAAAAAAAAAAATAGAATCTGACCTCAAATTTCTTGAACTGGTTCATTTTTAAAATAGCTGTTCTACTGATTTGTGGTACCTCTTTTAAAAATCGAAATTCTAGTACAGCAAAGGTAAAAGGATAGGTGGGCACAGGAGTCACATCTCACCGTTTGTGGAGTGGATACTATGCACACAGTGGTTCCCTTGTTTCTAGTAGTGATGCCCCGTTCTGAGAGCTGGAGGTGATGCATGGAAATCAGCGACTGTAAGAAGAGACTTTCCGTATCTTTGAGTACCTTTGCTCTACTGGACTTGACATCAAGGGTTGATTCCCTTTTCCTGCCGTTAAGGGAAACTAGCTTTAGGTTAAGTAAGAGATCCGGTTCCAAGGTGAGAGTGTCATGGGACAGTTCTCATCCTGGACCATACAGCAGAGCTGCATGGCTGCAACTTATGAGTAGGATGTAGGCGTTCTGTTATTGTAGACTATGGACAGTTTGTTACGCAGGATTGCCACAGCAAGAGATGATTAAGACAACTAAGAAACGGTTTCAAAGAACTGAAGTTGAAGAAACAGGTAGGGGACGAAGTAAAGGGTCCTCTGGATAATGATTTGCTTTATTTAAAAGTGAAATTATAGTACCTCAAATGGCACTCCCATGACTCCGGTCTGACACCCTTTGTGCTACATCTGATATCTAGTTTTAACATTTACTGGCAGTGTTAAAACCTAGGCAGTAATTATAGCCCTAGACAAGGCCCAGTAAGGAAGAAACTCCTTGGGAGTGTGACTGAGATAGATAATGCAGTGAGTGTTAGAACATTTTATGTTCTAGGGAAAGATATTTATGAAGAATACACATTTTAATGACACAGTCATGACCGTGTCTTTCTGATAGAAGCTTGAAGACAATGACTGAAGTTGACACCTAAGAGAAAGACTAATAATCTCCATCCATACAAAACAAGACTGAAAAGCTACTCGTTCCTCTTTGGAAAAATAAGACTGGACCTGTTTACACAACTAGATAGAGATGAAGCTGCTTTTATAGCAAAATTGTTTGAATCTTCCAGCAGTGGCTTAATTAATTAATAGTAGCACTGATATTTATAAGCTTCATGTTTAATATAAGCTTTGTAGTTGATTTCGTGCTAAGAAATATATAAGAAAATATCAAGGTAGAAAAGTGATTCAGACTTATCCATGGAGGTAGTTTAAATGGGACTTCATCTGTATTCAGGTGACTGCAAACCACCTTAAACAGGTTTAACTTGTTTAAGACATTTTTGTAAAAAGATATTTATTTCTCACTTTTCTAGCATTTACTAGGGACAATCATGCCACAGTTCTACTTTACAAACCTGTCAGGAAAGAACACTTAAATTGACGTTCATGTGAAATATAATTACTCACTTTTCTTCCTGTACAACATGTTCCTCAGAGACAGGATGACAGGCCAAGAAGTACATGATATACCACCTGTCATTAATAGCAAGCACATGCTTTTGAAAGCATTTCACAATAACGCTTATTCAAAAGCATTATTTTTGAGTCTTCGGCTAATTTATAACACCTCAGAAAGGATTGCCTATTTTATAGCAAAGGTGTGACAGGAATTTCTTGGGTAAACTAGTTCAAAATTTTAATCACAAGTACGTAGTCTACATTTAGCATGTGCAAAGCTTCATTTCTTCCCGTGATTCCCAAAGTTGTCCCTCTGTCAGAGTCATGATTATTCTTATGAGGAGGATTTAAATGAGTGACTCTTTATCATATTCCTAAAAAAACAAAAAAAAAACAAACAAAAAAACAAAAAAACAAAATCTCTAATCCTTCAAGGTTCATCACAAGGCTGACAACTGAATGAAAACTTTCTTTAGTACCCCATGCATATGTGATTTCTTCCTCCTTTCAATTCAGTTTGTATCTCATTAACTTGATAAGGCAGATGGTGCTAAAACTCACAGTAAATTATCAGTGGGAATTTCCACTGTGCTTTAAGTCATGCTTATGGTACGGTCAGCATCTCTTCATAGCAGAGCGGAACTCCTGCAGAATCAGTATAATTTCCACAGCCCACAGAGAAACCAAGCATGGATTTGAAGGATACTAAATACAAAACAAAGACTTATTTATGTTCATTTAAAAAAAGCTAGTAATGATGTATTATTTTAAAATATATAGTTAATATGTTTGGAGTTATTTCAAATTTATATTGAGAAAAATGTATGTATTTTCAGTATTGCTATAGACACCCAGTTTCAATATTTGATTTACCTTGGCAAAGAGTGTGGAATTTGACCCCCTACTCACTCGGCATGTTCCTTGAGGTAAGTATCATTATGTATATATGTCCATACCCCTACCCCACATTGTAGTAGTAGTAATGGAATAGTAAGTAGTCAACAGATACTGTATTTCCTGTGCTCCAAACAAGAGCTTTTTCTACAACTGAGAGCCTTTTTTCAGGTATTAAAAACAATGACTTCATGAAATTCACAGTCAAATGCTGGAACTATAAAATGTCATCCTGAGTGAGGTAACCCAATCACACACACACACACACAAAAAATCCATACATGTGGTATGTACCCACTGATAAGTGGATACTAGGAAAAAAGCACGGAATACCCAAAATAGAGCTCACAGACCATACGAAGCTCAAGAAGAAGGAAGACCAAAGTGTAGCTGCTTCAGTCCTACTTAGAAGGGGAAACAAAATAATCATGGGAGGTAGAGGGAGGGAGAGAGTTGGGAGGGAGGGGGGGCAACATTTGGGATATAATTAATTAATTAATTAATTAAATTCAAAGGATGAAGAGATGGATCGATGGGCTAAAGCACTTGCTGTGCAGGTATCAAGAATCTCTAGCACCAAACCAACAATAAACAATAAAAACAACAATAACAAAAAAGACCCAGATATGGCTGGGTCTACATAGAACCTCTCAGCACCGGGGGCCAGGGAAGGGTAGATTTTGGGAGTTCCCTGATTAGCCAGCCTCGTGGACACAGTGAGCTTCAGCTTCATCTAGAGGCCCTGTCTCAAGGGAATAAGGTCGCCTCTGGCCTCCATGCGTAAGTACGCCTTCAACCCCAACCTGCAGCAAACACGCACCCTGAATTCTGCTTGAGTGTGCAATGGTACATTATCATTGAGGAATGGGTATGGTTTCTGTGAGTGGATGAGGGAGGTCTCACATCCTGGCCAAGAGCTTCTGGATTCTACAGGCATACTTACATTTCTATTGAGAGAGAGCAGTTTTGTTTGGAAAAAGGCCTGGCTTACAAGGCTCTCCTCAGGATGTTGAACTGTCATAACGTGATTCAAAAGAGACGGCAGCTTCAGCGTCCCCAACACTTGATTAAAATCTCTACCACATGGTTTGTTCCTAGCGACAGCCTGTTGTGTAGACTGCGCCCTGGCAACTGTCCCTGTGCTGTACAGCGGGTCACTGAAGTAAAATGAATGTAAGCACCGAGAAATTCATGCACCAGTTGTGTTCATTTATTAAGTTTCTAAGGTATCATGCCGGGACAAGCCCAAGGTATGGGAGTAAAAGTATTTACCAGACTAATAATCGAAAGTTATACTAAAGAGAACGCAGCGTTGGCAGAAACACTGGAAAACTTTTTCAGAGAATCTCCTGTCTGGAAGGGCATGGAGCCCTTTTCCTGCAGTTCAGGACAGTTTCCTGGCCTGGTCTCCCAGTTCTGTTTGTGGGTCACAGGAGGGCTGCTCTCTGTCTTGTTAGGTAATAAAGTCATAATACTCTTGCCCTTCTTGAGAATGGCAATTTGGACTTAGGACACAATATAAAGACAAGTCTCACTTGTTCAGACTTGAAGCAGGTAGACTCTGATCGCTAGGAAGTGAGGATTTTGCTTTTTAATTTCTTTTTCTTAGCATTTATTTGTTTGATTATTTATTGTGTCTATATAACATCGTAAACAGTGCAAAAATAGATGACAAGAATCGCGTTTAACTTTAGAAAGTCCTGAGTGGACAGACATATACTCAAGCATTTTATCAGGAAAATAAAAAGCAATTTTCAAGGGAAAAAAAAAACAAACAAAAAAAGAGTGGACTGGAGACCTAGCTCAGCAGTAAGCTACTTGCTTAGGATATGAAGGCCTGGATTCAATCTTGAATACCACAGAGATAGGAGGAAGAGGAGAAAGAAGGATGAGGAGGAGGAGGGAGAGAGGAAGGAAGAAAAGGAAAAGATGAAAATAAAATCTAAAATCTAAGTAGAAATAAAATTCATTAAAGGGCAAATTGTTTTTTCAGTCTCTAGTAAAGACTTAGGTTCCCACCCTCTATTTCACGGGCCTTGGAAAATGTCCTTAGAGTGTTTTGTAGCTCGGGCCCAGTATTATGGTGTGCAAGTGTGAAGTCTTTCACTAACCAGAATTTTTCTTAAAAACTGTCCCAGCTTAGAAGAGGGGCTTCTGAGTTCCCCAGCTTTAGCTGAGGAGTTGTTAGCATTTGATAGCTTTCTTTGCATATGTTGTTCCTGGTATGCTGTTCAAGCCACAGTAGATGGTCCCATACCCATTCCCACGAACTAGACATAGGGGCCTATTAATCATCATCATTGTAATCATCACTGTCATCACCATTATCATCATCATCATCATCATCATCATCATCATCATCATCATCATCATCATCATCACCACCATCATATATGATGTCAAGTCCAAAGAGGTAAGGTTGGTGGGACCTATGGAAAGTTGGAGGCACAATGCAGCATGGATAAGATCAAAATACACTATATACACATGTAAAAATTTCAAGGAATTAATGAAAATAACATTTTTAAAAAGATGTCCCAGAGCTGGAGAGATGGCTCAGCTGTCAAAAGCCTGTGCAGAGAGAGAGCTGAGTTCAATTCCCAGCACCCCATAAGTGGATCAGTAGCCAGAGCTTCAGGGCATCTAATACCATGTACACACCCACAGAATTAAAGATTGAAAAGTAAATAGATTTTATCCAGGTGTGGTGGCACATGCCTTTAATCTTAGTACTCAGAAGGTAGAGGCTAGCCTGGTATACATAGCAAGTTCTAGGGCAACCAGAGTTACACAATGAGATACTATCTTTAAAAACGAAAGGTGTCTTGCCATATTTTAATGTGCCCTTTCCTCTGTATGTGAGAATCTCTGATATCTCTCAGCATATTCAAACTTTATATTTTCAAAATTTTTAATTGACACAATTATTATATGTAAACTGTTCAAAGATAAAGACTTAAAAGAAACCTGCTGATACTTTGATCTTAAACTTCTGATCTGCTGAAGTGTGTGAAAATAAATCGCTTGTTGCTTAATTAAGAAACCAAACCAAACAATGAAACCAAACCAAACAACAACAAAAGAAAACAAAAAAGAGAGAAAAGAAATCCTGGCCCAGACTGCCTCCCTCTTAAACCAGAAACATTGATGGCCCATTTTAAGTGTTGAAACACTTGAAGTTTTGCTCAAATTCTTGGGAACCTCTGGCTAGTTCTTTAGCATTTATGTGATCATAAACCCCCTGGAGAGCTTGCCACATATACCGTTATCCTTCACACCTGCAAGAGATTGGCTCCAACATTCCTAAATCCTTAGTGGCTCTAGTTCTTTATTTTCATGTACATACACACACACACACACACACACACACACACACACACACACACACACACACTAGTTTAAATTACCCATAGAGTGCATATAATATTGAAGACAATGTCAGGATATAGTTCTTATACTATATAGTCTAGGGAGTAATGGCCAGTACGTGTCACTACAGACAGATTTTAGATACTGTCCATCTGCAGTGTGGTTGACTCTATGATAGGGAGCCCATGTAATCAGAGGGCTGACTGCACACACACACACACACACACACACACACACACACACACACACACAGTAGGTGGGTCTCATCTTGGTGGTCTGTAGACCAACACAAGTAATTCCTGGTTGTGTTAGCATTTAGATGTTGGCAAAATTGGTATTTTCCCCACAAAAATCCACCTTCAAGTTGAGCAAAACCCTTTGTTGTCCTACATCATTTACTATAAATAAGAGTCAACCAACAGGAGTATAAGACCTTGAGCATCCCTCTCCCAGGGACTTATTGCTACACATGCACCACGTGAGGCTGTGCCCAACTCCAAGACAGGTAGTATTTGAGATGCATTACAGAGACAGAGAAACAGTGGGATCCACACTCCGTAGAATATAATTTTCTGGGTGCTTAGTCAAGATGGGACACAGCTGAGGAACATGTTTTCCCCTAGAGGCAACAACTGGGAAAAGGAGCCTTGACCTTGATATGAGTACACTTATGTAAGTAAGGTCATTATTTAAACAACTTTTGGTGGGTTGCTGATGAGTGCAAGGTGTATGGAAACATTTCTAGCTACGATATGGAATTAGACACATACTTCACTTCTGCACTGAACCTTTTAAAGATGAGTGATGAGAAGTTGTTTTGTGTTTTCATACAGAAAGGTCAACTTTTGATGGGAATGAAAGTCATTAGCTGGGATTTAATTAAGTCAGTTGTATATTTTCAGTTAGGCTTCAGAATAAAACTAAGGCATTAATACCAACCATTCCCCTGACATCATCATCAGACATGATCTTTGATGCTTTACTTCAACCTGTTATATAAAATACTGTCAATCATTGTTTTCTTATGAAAATATGAGTTAATTTAAAGGAAAATATCAAATAAATACTGTTTCTGGCAACATTCCAAAGATGACAAACAAATGGCCAACAGTGGAGTCCAGGCTCCAGGAAACTTTACTCAAACACATTTTTGTGAGTTTAGTATATTCATTTTTTTTAACCACTTTTCTACTGTTGAGCTTTTAATGTTTCTCCTCTTACAAGTAGTGTTACAAACAACTCTTACATTTGAATATTGTTCATGTCCATATTGGATTCCTTAGGAAATTCACAGATGTGGAATTGAGTGGAAGGGTAGTAATTAGATCAAAGTTTGAAATGAAGTGTCCATCAACCATTCCTTTTAGTTTTTATGCAGGCATTTAGGAAGTTAATAAACAACACTTATAACCCATGGGAATGATTTCTTCTTTATTCCTTAAAGGGTCCCTTAATGCAGTTACTTTTAATTTTTTTTCTGGCACCAAATGGCAACTCTGACCCAGGGCAAGCTCTATGTTGCAGAAAATGGTTGGCTGGAAGATCTGGGTTACAGTTAATGCTAGCCTTTCCACTTAATTAGCTCCATGATCTTGTGCAAGTCATAACCACTTTAAGCTATAATTTTCTCATCCATAAAATTGTACTATACATAAAATACCTCACTGAGATGTGATTAAATGAAATGATCTATGTGAAAATGGTTTGTAAATGTTGAAGCAGGATATAAAATGTTATTTGTTGGTATCACAAATGTGTGATGTGTCCCCTCACCTCTGAGATACTCTGGAAGATACAAGCCATCTCATGCAGTGAAGATAACCCCTTCACATCATGGGGAAATATCTACAAAAGGAGATGGGGACACGAAGTACATCCTAGGAGAAATCTGTTTCTCCGCTGATACTCTTTTCTAGTAAATGCTGGAAAGTGATGTGTCATTGCAGTAAATAGGATTGGTAGCTTTGACTTTGTTACTCATCACCAAACCTGTGAAAACATCAATTACTTGGAAGTTACATTACTTGCTCTTCTAGAAGTGGTTTGGTGGGCCAGGATTTCTGAGTCCAGGTTAGGACAAGCTCTCCCTGGCATCTATAGGCTGTTAGAAAAATGAGTGGTCTCTATTGAGAATGCTCAATTACTGCAATGCACTTTATTTGGGTAGCTTCTTGTGATGGACTGAGGCAGGGTAGTCTCTTGAGCTGCCTGCCAGAAACCCCTGTTGTTGATGAACTCTGGACACGAGAGCAAGATATAAATGCAATGTGTCCAGAAAGGTTAGAGCACAACACAGAGGGCCTCTGGGCTCTAGTTAGCTCAGACCCTTCACCATCCAGGGTCTCCATGCTGTTATGTGTAAAGCAGGCGAGACGCATGGTCTTTGTCTTAGTTAGAGTTTTACTGCCGTGAACAGACACCACGATCGAGGAGTCTCTTATAAAGGACACCATTTAACTGGGGATGGCTTACAGGTTCTGAGGTTCAGTCCATTATCATCAACGTGGGAAGCATGGCAGCGTCCAGGCAGGCATAGTGCTGGAGGAGCTCAGAGTTCTATATCTCGTTCAGAAAGGCAAACAGGAGAGTTTACTGGCATCCTCAGGCAGCTAGGAGAAAGCTCTTTCAAAGCCCATCCCCCATGGTGACACACTTCCTTCAACAAGGCCACACCTCCTAATGGTGCCATTCCCTGGGCCAAGCATATTCAAACAACCACAGTCTTCAAGGTTCCTTCCCTGAGATTGCCAAAGGTTCCGAATGCTAAAGTAAATGAAAACTGGGAGACTGTCAGCGATGTGGGTAGGAAGGTTTCAGCTGGGTAGTGAGGGTGGGGGAATTCTACTCTATGACATCACAATACCCAGCATAGACTAGAGCTTAACATCTGAGAAGGAAAAGCATCGGAGGTTCAGATACTGACAGAGCAGAGGTAGAACACTACTGGACGGACCCAGGAGGATCAGCCAGCCATGCCTCCAGTTCAGGTACAAGGTACATGACTTTTGCTAAGCTTAATCACAGAACTTGCGAGTGTCCAAAGGAAAAGGAGACACTTACAGATTCCTATTTTTTAAGGGATGACAGGAATCCAGAGGGGCTCCCAGCAGAAGTAGGACTGGGTACATCCAGGAGGCTCTGAAGCCACAACACAGGCATTTATAAAGTTCTCAGATACCCACTGGTCCTCTCCTCAATTACTGGCAAAGTACAGAAAGCACTGCTATCTCCAGTGGTCAGTTCATGGTTATTTTTTTCTAAAGGAATTTATTAATCCTATGATACCTGCATGTGAGTTTTGGTTTTTAATGACTTCTCCCAGAATGACAGAGAAGAGTAAATATTTTAAATATTTAAGCGAAAGAATAATTTTAAAAGAGGTGGTTTTAAAAATACATCAAAAATAATATAAGGAGGAGGAAGGTATATTATGACTTATCAATAGAGATTAACTCCAAAGTCTAGTTTTGAAATTCCAGGGCTTCAGAGGCAAAAGGCCACCCCTAGGGACAGTGGAAGAGAGGAAGGCCTTGTGGTTGAGAAGTCCAGTTCTAGAGTTCATCTGAAGCCATCTACTTTTACCAGACTCCGCCCGTGTCAAGAGATTCTCCAGTGAAATCATTGCTGGACACGTGAACAGTTCTGTTTTCTTTACTTTGCTTTGGGGTTTTGGCTTCTAAAGTATTTTTCTTCCTGAAGGCTTAGAAAGGCTCCAAGCGACAGCAACTAGCTGTTCTATTTAGCAGCAGGGCAGAGCTTAGTTAGGGTTGGTGCCAGGCCCTGACTCATCTCTGTTTGGACTCTCTTGGGTCTCAACACACACAGCAGCTCCACAGTCTGAGTCCAGGACTGCTCAAGCAGGCTTTTCTGAACATGGTCTGCAAGAGCCCTGTTAGGACACTGTGGAAGGAGCAGCCCAGCGCTCTGCTTCAGATCAGTTACCTGCAGGACACACCAGGCCCTAAGACAAGAGCCTGTTTTAACCGTTTTAACACTCAGGCTCCAACAATCATGTGTATGCATCACAGCAGGAAGGCCAGAGCCCTCTGCTTTATGAAAGCGGCAGGGGCCCACAGCATGTGAGGCACGGAGGGGCCCAGAGAGAAGCAGAGGTTTACTGTATAGCACACATTCATTCCACTTCCATCTGGAAAGTTACTATAATTTTTTCACAATTGAATTGTGGTCCAATTTCTTAAGACTCTGACAACTAAACTTTCACTGGTTTTTAGACTTCTTTCATTTTGTAGACACTGAAAAACCAGGCTTAGGTTTTTCTTAAACTAATAAACAGAAAACATAATTTCCTAATTCATCCGTGTTTACACTTATTGACTGTAATATTCTATGAGCTCTGTCACATGGCACAGGATTTTAGAGTTGTAGGGAGATCATCTAGGAAGCCATCCCAGCCCCTCACCTCCTGAGGAGAGGAACACAGGGAGGTGTGTTGGCTCGGAGCCACAGCTCGAGTCTTGTCAGCTAAGGCGGCTGCTCCAGTACATTCTGTCCTTGAGTCATGTTGAATTAGTTTGTATTTGAGCTGGCTTTTTGCATTTCCAAGTTAGAATATTCTAAAAGTGAGAATATCTCATTTTCCCCCACGGATTACTGGCTCAACCATCTCTAGAGGTAACATTGTTGATCCTCAAGTTTCTGCACTGCCTCTAGACTAACAGATGGGCAGTCAAGACCCAAACCCATCTGAAAGTTTGAGATAATGATGAAAAAACCCATGGGGAAGTTAGCAAGCTACCTTGTCTTGAAAACTGATTAGATGGAGTCTGTGACAAAGAAAACAGACAAAACACGGGCTGGGGAAATGGTTCTGTCTTAACGTGTTTAGGTGCACACATGAGGGCCTGAGTTCTGATTCTCAGCACTCATGGGTGTGTTGGTACGTCCCTGTAAGCACAGAACTAGGGATGTAGAGGCAGGAGGATCTGTGCTGCTTACTAGCCAGCTAGTCTTCCTTAACTAGTAGTCTTGAGGTTTCTTAGGAGATGCTACATTAATAATGATAATGATTGATGATGATGATGATGATGACGATGATGATGATTGTGATGATGATTCGGGAGATGGATGGAGAAACTCAGATTTGACTTCTGGCCTCCAAATGTTCATGCACACATAAGGACATATAGGCACAAGCATATACACAGGCACACACTGGATGTACATACACTATTATGCATTTAGACAGGACTTGTACCTTGTAATAAATGGAGTCTTCCTGTGACTTTGAGCTTTACAGTGTAGGCAGGTTGTGCTCATTTGTGAATGTATATGTGTAAGCCTGTATGTGTAAGCCTGTATGATAACATTGTACGGTGACTGAGGCTACTTGGCACGTAAGTGGTAAGTGATCCACCCTTGTTATCCAATATATTTGCTAAGTGAGGATTCTGGAACTTTTCCTATGACTTCAGATTCCCTTGGAAATTATCTTGGTAGTTTAGTTGCTTCTTCAGCCCTGCCAGGATTTTTCTGTAGTGCTGTATGTCTTTCATCTCCAATCAGGTTGTAAGTTTATGCCTGGGCACTCTCTGGACACAGGTACACCAAGTTTCTAACTGAATTCCTTGCAGCTCTGTTAATGTCTATACAAAAACCTGAGTTCTGAAAGAAACTGAGTGAAACCAATAATCGTTTAAGATAAAATAAATCCCAACTGTCATGGTTGTCAGCTTGCTCCATCTCTGGAAATGGGTGGTGAATACTTTCACTGCTATTGGTAAATGCAGATGATCTTTAACATGCTAGGTTCATATTGGTTTAAAGCCAACTGAAACGTCTAGCTCCTAAAAGACTTTTTCATATATTCCTGGCTTTCCATGACAGACGTGTCTGTGGGAAAGATGATTATGAACAGACCTTAGAAAAACCAGTCTATTGTGACATAGACTTTGAATAGGTCTTTCCCGCTTCCATATTACTTTCAAAAGCTGTGTAACATACTGAGTAATTTGCAGACACTATGGCAGGAGGGGGGTGCTTGTGGAGGAAGAAAGGAAGTTTAGATTCAGCTTCTGCGTGTGATTTTTTGAAGTCCCAGCTCTCTCCAGTAAACTGAAATGCAGGTAGGGCCTAGTAAGCGTTTGGAATGTTTCCCCTAAAACTATTGCAAAACTTGCAACTTGACAAGTGGTACTTAAAAGCCTCCAGAGGGGATATAAGAAAGAAGGATAACTCTGACGAGGTCATGAGACATTGGGTGGTGAGTCTTGCTGACACCTGGGTGCCTTGGCATCTGACCACACATAGCTCCCTGACACATGCAGGGCACACACCCTCAGCCCAACCCAGCCCCCATCATACCTGTTGCTCTACGGATTGTGCAATAAGGCCTTTGTAACCTGAGGCCTGTGAAGTCTGGAGAGGAATGTGACCCAGAGTCAATGGGTGTTGGTGCCGCCAGTGGCACAAGGAGTTCTCTTGCTGTTTACCCTGGGCCTCCTGAGAACCTCAGGAGGGAAAAAGTATGCTCCAAAAACAAGCCTTCAGCCGAGCTACGAGGCAACTGTGGTAGCCCCTGCACCACCTCCCTCTCCCCTCCATTCCTGCCCTTGTCTCCTCTGGAGGCATGCCTCTTGTTGCTCCCTAGTAAACCTGACCCACCCTTCTTGGTACACACTCTTCCTGTTCTCAGCTGTGCCTCTTACGAGCCATGTGTTGGAGTTCTCATGTGGCCCATGGAGGGATGAGGATGTCCCCAGTGAAGTTTGTATGAATTAGTGGTATCAATGATAGAGTGCCAGAGGCTAGAGGCTCTACAGCCAGGGCACACAAGACAAACCGTATGTCTGTGCCTCACCCTAAGATAGCTTTCTCCATCTTAACAGCACATTTTGACCACCACAGGTATGCTGCCCCCCCTCTTCTGCCTGAGGAATGGTGTTCCAAGCTGAGTCATGAATACCTTTCCTTTAAGTTGCCCAAATAACCCCATGGACATGCCAACAGAACTGTAACCGAAAGGAAGCCATCTACCCCAAGTCTTGTCATTTGTCTGTTGGGCATCATCTTCGGTAAATGGCAAGGTCTGCATTTTATGAGCCAGTATTGTTCACAAACTAAGGTCAATCCCCCAAACTTTTTAATTGGTTGACTAACCTTTTGCAGAACTTAGAGTTGAACTCAGAGACTCAAACATACAGGGCAAGGTCGCCAAGCTATGCCTCGCATCAAGCATTCCCCTCTTTTGAAGAAGGAAAAGTTACCATTTTTAAAAGAGGATTCTTGTTATACTGGGTTATGTGTTAGGATCTGATATGATTTCACATTCCTAACCAATACACCATCCCCCACTGTATATACCATCCTTTCAAGGTGGCTATTTTCACCCTAAAGAGTTCAATTCATATTTTTGAATGTGCAGTATTTCATTTTCCCATTGCTTTTGTGCCTGGGGCTGTATCAAGCACAAAGGCACTAGGAAAATGAAATACCGCATAAGCTGAACCTTTTTGAAGTTCAAGGATTTACTTAGCGTGATATGGACACCTGCCAAGTGTTCAGAGGCAAAGAAGAACCTCTAGCTATGTGAAAAATGTGCCTCCTTCAGACTTCATAGTGCCCGTGGACTCAGCAATGAAGGAGCGCTCTGGAGTGTTTAGGGAGTATTGGGGCACGGGAGGGAGGAACCTTGAGGAAGAGAAACAGTATGACTGACCCATGCTTGGGGAAGAAAAACGTTTTCTAATGAAAACGCTGACCCTGGCAGGATTGGTCTCACTTCCACTCATCCTCCCTTTCAGAGCTCCACAAGCATAGGAAACAATTTGCTTCCCTTGACCGGGACATAGAGAATAGGAGCCGTAGTAACACAGACACAGGGAAGGATGGGAAAGGTGTGAGAAGGCATCTGTTAAGGTGTAGCATACTGCAGCTATCACTAGGTCTGAACTAAACCTTGCATGCTGGCTTGCTTGTGAGCAAATACCCTAAAGCCTGCATATTCCAGATCGAAACCATTGTCTTCCACCAACTTGCATCCCTTGTAGATTCTGGTCTCAACCGGGAGCTACACTGGAAGTCCTGATGGGTATGTGGAGTATTCTTGGATACCTAGGTCTACCTGTCTCTCTTCCTTTGTCCATCTCACCCATAAACTCACAGCTCTATA
Organism: Mastomys coucha; assembly: GCF_008632895.1. NCBI lineage: Eukaryota > Metazoa > Chordata > Mammalia > Rodentia > Muridae > Mastomys > Mastomys coucha. The sequence goes on from NW_022196899.1 coordinate 13,588,112, forward strand.
TCTTCAAATTTATCGTTTCTAGTCACCTCTACCTGCTGTTACCTGGTCATCTTTTTCTACTCATCTCCTTAAACTTCAGTTCTCTGCAACCCATTGGATACTTTTTCAAAAACAGAGATTGTTAAAAGTAGACCTTTGCTAAACAGAGAATCCATTTGCTTGGTCTTCAAGACCCTTTATGCTTCTGGCTTTGTTCAGTCATCCATTCCCCCCTTTCTTTTCTGCATCCCTCAAAACCTAGATGGATCTGGCTACTTTCAACTTCCTGTCGTCTTAGCACTCATCTCTGTGGGTTTCACACAATATTTTTTATTTTTTTCTTAGCATTTCTGAGGCAGAATTCTTAAACCAAGGCTTTCTTCTCTCTGTTTACATCCATTGTTGATGACATTCTTGTTGGAGACAACTCTCTAAAGGTAGAAGGAAGTTTGGAAGATACAGGATACAAAAAGAAGAAGAATGTTTCAGACAGGGAATGGCATGTGCCTATGGAGAAAGCATGCACTTAGGGAACAAAACAGTCTGAATGCACAGGAAGGAATCGGCAAGAGGTTACCATGAAGAAAAAGGCAGGTGCCAAGTCTGAGTGCCAGGCAGTGCTAACAGCCTACACTGTTTGCTGAAGTTTAATGGGAAGGTTTGAAGGGTTATGAGCAGAGTGAGGAGAGAGTAAAAGAACTGTGTTGACCATGCAGATAAGACAGACATGGACAAAAGACTAGAGCAGGCTCCAGTTAGAACCTGGGAGGGTAAACCGCTGAGACGAGTCTGGTCTAAGGTAGTGATGGTGGGAAGGCGGTGGGTGGTGCACGTACAGATCATCAGAGCAAATGATCAGGCCTGGTTGAGTGATCAGGTATGGACCCAAGTGAAGATGAAATCAACAAGTGGCCAAAACATAATAGCATAAAGGTGTGGTATCACTTCCTCTAATACCTACTATGGAGACTGACCTTTTTTTTTTTTTAATAAGATATTTTTTTATTTACATTTCAAAGGATATCTCCTCTCCTGGTTACCCCTCTGAAAAAATATCAAAAACAAAAACAAAAAACAAACCCTGTTTCCTTCCCCCTCCCCCTGTTCACCAACCCATCCTCTCCTGCTTCCTGACCCTGGCATTCCACTACACTGGGGCATAGAACCTTCACAGGACCAAGGGCCTCTCCTCCCATTGATGACTGAGTAGGCCATCCTCTGCTATACATACGCTGCTGGAGCTATAAGTCCCCCCCATTTGTACTCTTTAGTTCATGGTTTAGTTCCTGGGAGCTCTGAAGGTACTAGTTAGTACATATTGCTGTTCGTCCTAAGGGGCTGCAAACCCTTCAGCTCCTTGGGTCCTTTCTCTAGCTCCTTCATTGGGGACCCTGTACTCTGTACTCAGTCCAATGGATGGCTGTGAGTCTCTACTTCTGTATTAGTCTGGCACTGTCAGAGCCTCTCAGGGGACAGGTGTATCAGGCTCCTGTCAGCCAGCACTTGCTAGCATCCACAATAGTGTCTAGGTTTGGATATGGGAAGGATTCCCAGGTGGAGCAGTCTCTGAATTGTCCTTCTTTCAGTCTCTGCTCCATAGTTTGTCTCCGCAACTCCTTCCATGGGTATTTTGTACCCCCTTCTAAGAAGGAACAATGCAGCCACAGTTTGGTCTTCTGTCTTCTTGAGTTTCTTGTGGTTTGTGGATTGTATTTTGGGTACTCAGAGCTTCTGGGCTAATATCCACTTATCAGAGATTGCATATGTGATTGGGTTACCTCACTCAGGATGATATTCTCCAGATCCATCCCTTTCCCTAAGAATTTCATAAATTTATTGTTTTTAATAGCTGAGTAGTACTCCATTGTGTAGATGTACCACAATTTCTGTATCCATTCCTCTGTTGAGGGACATTTGGGTTGTTTCCAGTTTCTGGCTATTATAAATAAGGCTGCTATGAACATAGTGGAGCATGTGTCCTTATTGCATGTTGGAACATGTGGTATATCTGGGTCCTGAGGTAGTACTATATTTAGTTTCATGAAGAACAGCCAAACTGATTCCCAGAGTCATTGTACCAGCTTGCAATCCCACCAGCAATGAAGGAGTGTTCCTCTTTTTCCACAACCTCGCCAGCATCTGCTGTCACCTGAGTTTTTGATCTTAGCCTTTCTGACTGGTGTGAGGTAGAATCTCAGGGTTGTTTTAATTTGCATTTCCCTGATGAATAAGGATGTTGAACATTTCTTTAGGTGCTTCTCAGCCATTCAGTATTCGTCAGTTGAGAATTCTTTGTTTAGCTCTGTACCCCATTTTTAATAGGGTTATTTGTTTCTCTGGAGTCTAACTAATTGATTTCTTTGTATACTTTGGATATTAGCCCTCTATCAGATATAGGATTGGGAAAGATCTTTTCCCAGTCTGTTGGTTGCCATTTTGACCTATTAACAGTGTCTTTTGCCTTACAGAAGCTTTGCAATTTTATGAAGTCCCATTTATCGATTCTTGATCTTAGAGCATAAGCTATTGGTGTTTTGTTCAGGAAATATTCCCCTGTGCCCATGTGCTCGGGGCTCTTCCCCACTTTCTCTTCTATTATTTTCAGTGTATCTGGTTTTATGTGGAAGTCCTTGATCCACTTGGACTTGAGCTTTGTACTAGGAGATAGGAGTGGATCAATTTGCATTCTTCTACACGCTGACCTCCAGTTGAACCAGCATCATTTGTTGAAAATAAAATGCTGTCTTTTTTCTACTGGATGATTTTAGCTTATGGAGAGTGGCCTTTATACTATGCTACAGAAATCCACAAGAATTTCTTTCTTGCTTTATTTATTTATTTATGTTTTTGCTTAGGCATACCTACACTTTTGTGAAAAAATACTTTTTTTGCGGCACAATATTTTCGAGACACATATTTGCTGTGTAGCAAAAGTTGGCCTCTAAATCACCGTTGTCCTCCTATCTCAGCTTTCCAAGTACTGGAATTAGAGGCCTGTGCCAGCACACTGTGCTACACAACTTCACTTGTAAAAGAAAACACTGGAAGTGTCTTGGAGGTTCGACTGGAGAGACTGGTCATGGCTGTTGAGGCAGGGTGCTTACTGCTGAGAATGCACAGGACTTAAGGCAGTGGGCCTGTCACAGCTACGGAGTCCTGGCACATGAAAAAACAGCTATGTGATTTTGTTGAAAAGTCTATGTGCACATAGGTTTTTTTTTTTTTTTTTCATGCAATATTATTCTAATGAAAACCATTCTTGCCCCTCCGTCCCTGTGTCCCAATTCTCCTCTACAGAACTTCCCATTTTATATATGCTCCAGAAATGTCTATACTCTCACACACATGGGTCTGAGCATATGGTTACACTCATGTTCTCCATGTACTGTTCTTGTTGCATATATAGAGATCAGTTTTCTTTCATGTGAGACGAATAATGTACATTCTCCAATGATCAGTTCTTAACACACTAATTCCTCCATACGTTCATTTTTATTGAAGTACAATCATGTAAGCAAATATTTATTTTAGATGTTTACTGGTATATGCCTTAATTTATGTATTCTGGTAGCTGCTGTCCTAATTAAGACATAAAACATTTCCGTCACCCCAGTAAATTTGTCCTGTGTATTCTTCTATTTGATTATCTGGGCCTTTAGTGAGCAGTTATCATTTTACTTGTCTAGGTTAGTTTTTATCCACCTAAAGGGGGAATATGTAAATATATATACATATATATATGTATGCATATATATTTGTGTGTGTGTGTGTGTGTAATTCCTTATATGTGGAATAAAATAAAGTATAATTTCTCTTTTTCCCCCAACACATGATGATATTGCAATCTTCGTTGCTGCATGTATCTCCAGTTTCTTGTAGGAGGAAAGCATACGTTGTGTAGAAATCATTAGGCGTCATTATGCTATGTGATTCTTTGTGTCTAGCTTCTCTTTCTACTCTATAAAGATGAGAAAACAGAAGAATTAAAGTGGAAACGTGAGGAGGAACCTTGAGATGGCAAAATGGAATAGCAGTGGTATGTAGTAAGATATTGATAGTGTGGCGCTGAAGAGATGGTTCATTGGTTATGAGCACTCGCCACTCTTTCAGACCTAGGTTCAGTTATTAGCATGTACATGCTGGCTCACATCCTTAACCTCAGTTCCAGGGGGATCCAAAGACCTATTCTGATTCTGTGGGCGCGCGCGCACACACACACACACACGGTTCACATACATGCAGAAAGACACATATACATGTAAAATATATCAGTGGACATCCTCATATGGAAGGGAGAAAGATGGCAGGGCCTCAACCCTAGAGAAACAGTTACAGGCAACTTGGAAATGTTAAGAGTAGGAGAGATCGTCTTCCCCACGGAAGAGTCTCCAATGGTTATCCAATACCAGCAGTAAGCCCTGAGTTACACTATCAGGTAAGGTTATATGGACTAAGCATGTTATATTGATGGTGTGTGTGTGTGTGTGTGTGTGTGTGTGTGTGTGTGTGTGTGTGTAAAAGAAATAAAAGACATGAATTAACAAGAGAGCAAGGAAAGGTACTGGGAAGGCTTGGAGGAAGGAAAAGGAAGATGGGGGAAATTATGCAATTATAATTTTAAAAAAATTAAACACAAGATAAATATATTTTGAAAAAGATACTGACATGAGTCAAAAGGGACTATTTTACGAGCAACAACGCAATATATTCTGGATTAGAATGAGGGCCCCAGTACATCTCAACTAAGGTTCCATGCACTATGACTGTAAGTGGCCTTTGCACATTTCCCAAGGACTGTGTGATGCCTCCAAAGTCACTGCAGTGACCATGCTCTTTATGTCTCTGAGTATGTTGGCAAGAATGTCACACTCTCCGGTCCTTGAAGCAAGCACAGTGTATATCCACCTTTGAAGCTATTGCTTTCTAAATGTTGGGTTTTGGTTCTCCATGAACAAGACCTTCAGACCTTCTAGTAGTTCTGAATGAGTCCAGCTCTTGTCCTTGAGAATGCTTCTGGTTCTTGCCTTTAGCCAGGTTCTTGAAGTCTGGCACCTTCTGATCTAGACATATTTCTATGTTTAGGCCCAATAATTTGATTTTTAAAAACCATGAACATATTTCTATTGTACTATTTTTATATTAGTTAATATAGATCTGCTTTATGCTTAATATCTACAATGGACATATCTACATTTACTTTGCAGACCCCTTAAGCATGAACGTGTAAATGAAGTATGGTTTTCATAAGCCCTCTTGTCCTTACTCTTTGTCTAGCTCTCAGCTTCTGAGAGGCCCACAGCTTCAAGTCACTCCCTGGTCTTTCTGTCACTAGTACACTCATTCTACCATTTGTACATTGTTAATCACAAGAAGGAGTCTCTCTGCAGTCACATGAGCTTAGAGATCTTCTTGAATCACCTATCACTGTAATATCAACTTGTCCTAGATCCATATACTTCTTACAAGAAATCATTTTTTTCCTCCAAATATATGATAACCTCCAAAAATTCCTGCATGTATCCAGTTACATCCAGGGCTTAATTATAAGCTCAAATAATTACCACCCCACCTTCAACCCCAACTCTACAATCAATGACTAGTCCTTTGTAAGTCAGAATCAAACTCCAGAGAAACAAAGATTTTACTTTCTTTTCAGAGATAAAAATTTTAACAATGCTGATGAAGATCTAAGATATCTTGATTTTCAGAACCTCCGTCTGATGATACAGATCCTAAACATCATCTATCAACTTCCAGGACACCCTGGAACCTGATAAACCTTGGTGGATAAATAACTGCTTGAATTAAGTTGTTCTTAACAGTCTTGCTGCTTTCTCCTGGGGAATGTTGACACTTGGCCCCTGTCATCTTTCATATTAGAAGTAATGGACCACTTTCTCTCCCCTCCAACTCCTATTTCAGGTGAAATCTTGGGCTGTCCCAGTCATCTGGTAGCTTTTATAGACTTCTTAATGTTCCTTCCTTGCAGGGTCTTTGTTTTGGGAGCCAAAGTCAACACTAGGAAATCAGTAACCAGTAATATTCTTCAACCTTATTGACAGTCAAGTGTCCACTTCCTACATCATCCTTTCTTGTCAAAGTCACTCCTAGACAGACAGAGATACCACCAGCTAGAGCCCCAGGTCCTACATTTCCCTCTATCCCTTCTTTTACAAAGAATTTAGGGCATCCTTCTCTCCTCAAGACACAAAGCATCTCCTCACTGATGTGAAGGATGCAGTCGCTCCTTCTTGCACGGCCACCACTGGTTGGCCCATGTTCTGTGGATGAGCCCTACTGATGGGGAGATGGGACTGTATGCACTCCCTCTCTCCTCCCCTCCTGTGCCTCTGAGATTTTGTGACTGCCTTCATGGGTCCACGCTTCTGAGAGCCCCTTAACTGTCTGTATACACTGCAGCAAGAGGTGGACAGAGTCGTTTCTTGACTCTAGCACAACCAATTCTGCTCTTCAGTGATTTCCTCTTAGCAAATGTACTGTAAAGCCATAGCACAAATAATACAACTCGTAAAATTCAGAGAACTGTACAAAGAGGAGGAAATGAACAGTAGAAACCTAAAATGTCCTTCCCAGAGTCAGTCTCCCTTCCCCAACCCTGGCTGTACTTTTTGGGTTTAGAAGATCAGGTCTACCCAATGAACATCACATTGTGGTTATTTTCTCTTCTTCTTAAAAACAGAATTTCAACTGCCTTTACAAGCAAATGTTACCTTCTTTAATGTTAACACTTTTAAGAAATCACTGTTTAGTAATACTATATTTGGGTTTCTCAGAGAAACAGAACCAGTAGGATATATTTATAAAATAAGGTATTGATTTTTATGATGTGGAAGCTAACACATCCAGAGTGAGCAGTCCTGAGACCCAAGGAAATCTGGAAAACAGATGTCTCTACAGTTTCAGGAGATCAGAGAGATATGTCCTCTAATCTCAAGAAGGGTAAGTTTTGTTCTCTTCAGGTCTCTAACTGAAGATCAGTGGCAGCTGCTTTTGGGGAGGGGTCTACTGATTGAAATACTAACTTTATCCTCAACACATTCACACAAAAAGAGTAATGTTGAAACAAATATCTAGGTACCCTGGAGCCAGGCAAGTTGGCATATAGAATTAACCATTAAACCAGAGAACAATTAATTGAAACAATTATCCTAAACGGAAAGTCATCCAGTCCCCATCTGAGAAACGCTGCTTGACTGTACCACATTCGTCTATTTCAGAAATGCAGAAAGGAATCCAGAGAGTTGAGCGAGTTTATCTATGTAGCTTAGCTTGTCAAAGGGAGAACTGGGATCCCAACCCTCTTACATGCCTTTGCTGGGTGTAGGCAGTTTCCCAAGTGACCCGGAGCTCCTCCCTCCCTAAGAAGAAAGAGCACGGAAGGCATTAGCTATTGCTCAAAGCTCAAGGAAAGCACGGTCCCGTCTTCATGTGTGAACACGTTGGACTTGTGCAGCTTGCAGCTACCTCAAGGGCCCTCCTCTCCTTTGCTTTGAAAGGGCTCCATAGAACATTAACAGTTACTGTTTACTGAAAGCCACACCCTTGTGTTTTGTTCAGATGTCCACTCTTCAGGGTTCACCACAGCTCTGTGATCCTCCACGACCCATTCGGCTGTAGAGGGGCATCCTGGAGGGGGTTAAAAAATCTGAGGCATCTCTTCAAAACTGTCCCCGTGGGCCAGTCCAATCCTGTTCCATTCCTTTCCCCATTTTTTTTTATAAACAGCTTAAAATGTTCATGCATCAATTATGCCATAGGTGCTTGCTGCCTGCCGATTCACTCAGTATACGCTGGGCCTTCCTCTGTGGAGATGGTCCTTGTTCATGACCTGACACAGCGCTGCCATTCCCCTTTGCCCATCCTCCCCCTGCTCTATACTTTAAGAGAACACTATTTAGTAACATGCTTAACTATAAGTGCCTAAATCTATCTTATATAGTCAGACTCCTCTGTTCTGGGCCATTAGAGTTCTCTCTGGTTGCTCCTGGAGTTTCATTTATCATGATAATATAACTAGTTTCCACAGTGCTGTTAAGTTGATTTTGACAACAGCAAACACCTCATTATTTTTTCAGAGGGAAACACTGAGACGGAAGAGAATGAGTTCCTTACTCAAGTCCAGTTACAAGCTACATCTCCCTGGCCGGGTCTTCTAGTATAGCTTATAGATAACAGCTCTGATGGCATGGAGTGAGGAAATCCTCCTGGCCTCATGCAGTGTGGACAGATCACAAAGCAGGCCACGTCTGGGGCAGCATTTATGGGAAGGCTCCTGTGGAAGGTCAGCATCAAGTATTGCAATATAGGTACAGCGCAAAGAAAGATGTATTAGAAGAAAAATGGGGACAGAGGAGGGCACACATTACTGATGGAAGCAGAACTTCATGGTCATTATGCTTCAGTGGAAGGCCCGAGAAAGAGCTGCGAGTCCTATCAGCTGGAATTGTGCTACGTAACTCAGTTAGGTCCGCTTTAGCTACTTCTTTGTATAGTTCTTTTTGTTTCTATTTGGTTGATTTCAGCCCTGAGTTTGATGATTTCCTGCCTTTGACTGCTCTCGGGTGAATTTGTTTCTTTTTGCTCTAGAGCTTTTAGATGTGCTGTCAAATTACTGGTGTGTATGCTCTCTCCAGTTTCTTTTTGGAGGCACTTAAAGCTATGAGTTTCCTCTTAGGACCGCTTTCATTGTGTCCCATAAGTTTGGGTATGTTGTGGCTTCATTTTCATTAAACTCTAGAAAGTCTTTAATTTCTTTATTTCTTCCTTGACCAAGTTATCATTGAGTAGAGTGTTGTTAAGCTTCCACGTGTTTGTGGGCGTTCTATTGTTTATGTTTTTATTGAGGAGCAGCCTTAGCCCATGGTGATAAGATACGATGCAAGGAATTATTTCAATCTTCTTGTATCTGTTGGGGCCTGACTTGTGACCAATTATATGGTCAATTTTGGAGAAGGTGCCATGAGGTGCTGAGAAGAAGGTATATCCTTTTGTTTTAGGATAAAAAGTTCTATAGATATATGTTAAATCCACCTGTTTCATAACTTTTGTTTGTCTCACTGTGTCTTTGTTTAGTTTCTGTTTCCATGATCTGTCCATTGCAGAGAGTGGGGTGTTGAAATCTCCCACTTTTATTGTGTGTGGTGCAGTGTGTGCTTTGAGCTTTAGTAAAGTTTCTTTTATGAATGTAGATGCCCGTGCATTTGGAGCATAGAGGTTCAGAATTGAGAGTTCATCTTGGTAGATCATACCTTTGATGAGTATGAAGTGTCCCTCCTTATCTTTTTTTATCACTTTAGGTTGAAAGTTGATTTTATTCAATATTAGAATGGCTACTCCAGCTTTTTTCTTGGGACCATTAGCTTGGAAAACTGTTTTCCAGCCTTTTATTCTGAGGGAGTGTCTGTCTCTGTCACTGAGGTGGGTTTCCTGTATGCAACAAAATGATGGGTCCTGTTTATGTACCCAGTCTGATAGTCTATCTCTTTTTATTGGGGAATTGAGTCCATTGATATTAATAGATATTAAGGAAAAGTAATTGTTGCTTCCTGTTATTTTTGTTGTTAGAGTTGGAATTCTGTTTATGTGGCTATCTTCTTTTAATTTTGTTGGACGATTACTTTCTTGCTTTTTCTAGGAAGTAGTTTCCCTACTTGTGTTGAAGTTTTCCATTTATTATCTTTTGAAGGGCTGGATTTGTAGAAAGATATTGTGTAAATTTTGTTTTGTCATGGAATATCTTGTTTTCTCCATCTATGGTAATTGAGAGTTTTGCTGGGTGTAGTAGCCTGAGCTGGCATTTGTGTCCTTGTAGGATCTGAATGACAACCCAGGATCTTCTAGCTTTCATAGTCTCTGGTGAGAAATCTGCCGTAATTCTGATAGGCCTTTATATGTTACTTTATATGTTACTTGACCTTTTTCCTTACTGCCTTTAAAATTCTTTCTTTGTTTAGTGCATTTGGTGTTTTTATTATTATGTGACAGGAGGAATTTTTTTTCTGGTCCAATCTATTTGGAGTTCTGTAGGCTTCTTGTATGTTCATGGGCATCTCTTTTTTTTAGGTTAGGGAAGTTTTCTATAATTTTGTTGAAGATATTTACTAGCCCATTACATTGGGAATCTTCACTCTCTTCTATACCTATTATCCTTAAGTTTGGTCTTCTCATTGCTTCCTGGATTTCCTGGATGTTTTGGGTTAGGAACTTTTTTCATTTTGTGTTTTCTTTGACTGTTGTGTCAATGTTTTCTATGGTATCTTCTGTACCTGAGATTCTCTCTTGTATCTCTTGTATTCTGTTGGTGATGCTTCCATCTATGGTTCCTGACTGCTTTCCTAGGGTTTCTATCTCCAGAGTTGTGTCTCTTTGTGATTTCTTAACTGTTTCTACTTCCATTTTTAGGTCCTGGATGGTTTTGTTCAATTCCTTCACCTGTTTGGTTAAGTTTTCCTGTGATTCTTTAAGGAATGTTTGCGTTTCTTCTTTAAGGGCTTGTACCTGTTTACCTGTGTTCTCCTGTATTTCTTTAAGGGAGTAATTCATGTCCTTCTTAAATTCCTCTGTCACCATTGTGAGATATGATTTTAGATCCAAATCTTGCTTTCCAGGTGTTTTGTGATATCCACGACTTGCTGTGGTGGAAGTTCTAAGTTCTGATGAAGCCAAGTAGTCTTGGTTTCTGTTGATAAGATTCTTTCATATGCCTTTTTCCATCTGTTGATCTCTGGTGTTAGATATTCTTACTGTGTCTGGCTGGAGCTTGTTCCTTCTGTGGATCTGCAAGCCTGTGTCAGCACTTCTAGGAGGTCAGCTCTCCTCTGGTAAGACCAGTGTGCAGAAGGCTGTGGATCAGTCATCCCTCCTGGGTCCTGGGTCAGAGCACACCCTGGAGACAGGCTCTCTGCTTTCAGGAAAGGTGCAGAGAGGGCTGTGGACCTGCCGTCCCTCCTAGGTGTAGACAGAGGAAGAAAGGATCCTGTCCCAGCTGCCCTGCCACTTCTGAGGCCTGTGCCTCCCAGCTCGGCTTTAGTTAGTTCTGCAAATATCATGTATTCACAGAAAATCAGCTAATGGTTTAAGTATACGGCACATAAGGCAGCGAGTTCACTACTGCACTGTCACAACCTGTACTCATGCTCCTTGGTTCTGTGGGGTTTTCCTTCCAGGAGAACTTGGTTTGATGTTCCACATGGTACTGGTTCCCAAGCTGTGACCCATATTATTGAAAGTGAGCACTCTCAGGCAAGGCTTCTGAAAATGGCAGACCAAACGGCGTACAAGGAAACACAATCTTTAGTACTAACAATTCTCAAATAAGAAGGTAAACATCTTACTTTCAAGGCCGTTCCACTTTTTCTTTTAGCCGGGAATAAATGAACTGCAGGTGCTTTGCCAACAGTGGAGGCTCTGTACAGAAGTAGCACTCTCCAGAAGTGGATATAAAACTCTGGGCAGTATCTACTTTGTGGTGACCAAGGACTCCCTAGAGCCTGTGGACAGAGAACCTACTTCACACATGCTAGGGATTCTCATGTTCCTATCCAGGTTTTGCTTAACAACTGTGATCTCTTTACGATAGTGTTGTGGGCCTGGTTTGTTGGGTTGTAAGACGTTGTCTCAGTTGTTTCATGGGTCAAATATATCCATGAGAAAATGCTTTGATGACAATATAACACCACACCCGCCAAGTTAAGAGCGGGTTTCTTTTGCTAGGAGCAAGGTGAGGAGGGGGGGGAGATGGGGACAGACTGGTGCAAGCCCCCACTGGATCCATGGGAATGTGAGGGCTCTTCTTAGGAAGAGGTTCCTAGGGGTTCCTGTGCGTAACACTGTACTCCAGTGGGAGACACACAGCCAAGCGTGAAGAGCTTTGAAGAGTTAGGGATGTTGACAAAGGCATAGCTAGCTAGACTTAGTCTGAGAGTATTATCTGAACAGGAAGGTGGTTGGAGAAAGGGGCACAGCTGACAGATTTGGGGAGTTCAGATGTGTCAGTGAGTGGAATGCAATGGTGGAAATCAGTTTGGCAGCTCCTCAGGAAACTGGACATAGTACTACCTAAGGACCCAGCTATACCACTCCTGGGCATATACCCAGAAGATGCTCCAACATGTAATAAGGACACATGCTCCACTATATTCATAGCAGCCTTATTTATAATAGCCAGAAGCTGGAAACAACCCAGATGTCCCTCAACAGAGGAATGGATACAGAAAATGTGGTACATTTACACAATGGAATACTACTCAGCTATTAAAAACAATGACTTCATGAAATTCTTAGGCAAATGGATTGAACTAGAAAATATCATCCTGAGTGAGGTGACCTAGTCACAAAATAACACACATGGTATGCACTCACTGGTAAGTGGATATTAGCCCAGAAGTTCGGAATATCCAAGATACAATTCACAGACCACATGAAGCTCAAGAAGAAGGAAGACCAAAGTGTGGGTGATTTGGTCCTTCTTAGAAGGGGGATCAACATACCCATAGGAGGAAATACAGAGGCAAAATTTGGGGCAAAAACTGAAGGAAAGGCCAGCCAGTGACTGTCCCACCTAGGGACATCCCATATACAGTTACCAAACCCAGACAACTATTGTGGATGCCAACAAGTGCTTGTTGACAGGAGTTTGATATAGCTGTCTCCTGAGAGGCTCTATCTGTGCCTGACAAATATAGAAGTGGATGCTCACAACCATCCATTGGACTGAGCACAGGGTCCCCAATGAAGGAGCTAGAAAAAGAACCCAAGGAGCTGAAGGGATTTGCAGCCCCATAGGAAGAACAACAATATGAACTAAGCAGTACCCCCAGAGCTCCCAGGGTCTAAACCACCAACCAAAGAGTACACATGGAGGGACTTGTGGCTCTAGCTGTATATATAGCAGAGGATGGCCTTGTGGGACATATATGAGAGGAGAGGCCCTTGGCCTTGTGAAGGCTTGATGCCCCAGTGTAAGGAAATGCCAGAACAGGGAAGCAGGATCAGATAAGTTAGTGAGCACGGGGAAGGGGGATGGGATAAGGAGGTTTTTGGAGGGGATAAAATTTGCAATGTAAATAAATGTAACATCTAATAAAAAAGTAAATGCAATGGCCTGTTTAGAAGGGAGGTGGCTGGCAAGACAGTTCAACAATGAGTGTGTTTGAGGCTGGAGCTTGCTGACAAGACTAAAGACGTGAAGGACCTGTGTAGGATAAGGGACTGTGAGGAGGATGAAAGGGGTGACTGGGAGGGACACGAAGTCAGAAAGGCCTCCAGCCTGATGAATGGCATGCAGAGAGTGAGATCTATGCCAAGGTTACTTGGGGAAATGAAGAACTAGACTGAGGCTGTGCCAGGATGAGAGTCTACAGGTAGCCGGGATACCAAGGGTCAGGGCAAAGTATCTGGAAGAGCTAGAGAGGAAGGGTAGGGATGTTCAGAAACACACACAAGATTTAAAATTGCAACCTAGTCAGTATACATAGAATCACCATTGTGATTGCAGGGTCTGGGTGACTTGGTGTTGTGAAATATTTTGAAGTTGAAAATGACTGGTTACAGTTATTCTCTTTTCGAACACTAGAGGGCAGCACAGCCATATAGAATGGTAGGTCAGCTTTGTGTTTGGACTGAACTGTTTATTTGAATAACCTGGTGGAGTTTTTAAGAAAGTTTCAGAAAAAGGCCTTTTAAAGACGTGCATGCACAGGGGCCTCAGGAGGCTGGGTCAGAGAGACGGCTAGACATCTTAGTTGGGGTTACTTATTGCTGTGATAAAACACCGGGACCAAAAGAACTGGGGGAGGAGAGGGTTTATTCAGTTTACACTTCCACAGTACTGTTTGCCACTGAAGGAGGTCAGGGCAGGAACTCAGAGCAGGATCCTGGAGGTAGGAGCTGATGCAGAGGCCACGGAGCGGGATGCTGCTTACTGACTTGCTTCCCATGGCTTGCTCAGCCTCCTTTCATATAGAACCCAGGACCACCAGCTCAGGAATGGCGCCGGTGACCGCGCGGTCTGGATCCCTCCCCTCTCATTTACCGATTAAGAAAATGCTTTACAGCTGGATCTCGTGGAGGTGTTTTCTCAATTTCAGACACACTGTGTGTGTCAAGTTGACATAGAACTAACTAGCCAGGACATTGTGCTTGTCAATTCCTAGTCATACACAAGAGCTACCTAGTCCACGGGTCCAGGTTTTACAACTGGAGCCTTTCATGCTAACTTGACTTGGTTGTAGCATAGTATCTAAGAGTAAGGTCCGGTCAGGGCGGCGGCAATGGGAGAAAAGCTGAGGGGCTGTTTTGTTGCTCTTACGACTGTGGAGCTGTGGCGATAGGGACAGCTGGGCTGTCTGTGTCTGGGATGTGGACCTATCCAGAAAACCTTGTAATGTTCCCTAAGAGTCTGGAAGGGGGAGGAGCAGGGCTATCCGCGGATAGCACATAGTTTGATGGTGATGAGGGTCAGTGGGATTGTTCTCCAGGAGATGCAGAGCTATGAGAACTTGTGGAAGGGCGGCAGGGTGGGCGGCTCGAGGAGATAGCACTAGCGTAGGAGCCCATCTGATCCTGTGTGTCTGGAACCCAAGGGGGTGGGTGCCAGTGTTGAGGAATCTGCAAAATATTACCCACCGTGTTCTAAAAGGGGTCTTTGTACTCCCGTTCCTGGGAGAGCCTGCTCAGCTGTAGATGTAGAGGTCCAAGCACCTTCAGTTGACACTTAGGAAGACTAAGATCTGCAGGCCAGGACTGGAAGATCAAGGATTGTGGCCATGAGCTGCTTGCAATTCAGTGAGTCCTGACTATCCTTTCTAAGAGCTGTTGCTGGGGGACACTAGAGATTCACGCAGTCCCTGGTGTGCTAGCATAGTGGGCCAGGAGACAGACAGACAGAACCACTCAGCTTCCCCGGTAGAGACCATAGACATGGGGATGCAGATGTGTACCCAAAGAAGGGGGGCACACTTTGTCACTTAAAACTATCGTGTCCAGCTCGGCTACATTAAATTTAACTAGAATATCTAAATGCAATTTGGTAGCTGAGCACTCAATCGCAGCTTTGAACCTTTCATGACTGATTGATGTTTTTCTTTGGGGAAAAAAAAAATCACATGACCATAAGTAACCGGATCTCTTTCTTAAACGGACAGGGAATCCTAAAAATGTCTGTGACATGTGAAAAAAAGCGTTTAGGAAGTCGCCAAGTGTGGGTCATGTGCGGTTTATCTTTAGCATCTCCTTCTCTTTTCAGTATACCTCTAGGTAAAGGCCTATGATACAGCTTCAGGGTTATCCTCTGAAGCCACCACCACCCATGCTATATCTTGGTTTCTATATGCTCTTTCTTTTGTAGACTGCCTGACCACACTCAGACAAGAATTTGCAGAACAATCTTTATAACTGATGTCCTATTAAAAGAGAATTCTGTTCTGAGCAGGGAGCACCTCCCTCTTTTTTCTTTTCTTTTCTTTTTTTTCCTTTTTCTTTTTTCTTTTAGTTGACTAACACAAAGTCACTTGAGCTTCTCTGAACAGGAGACAAGGGCTGCCTGTGGAGTCACCAGCCAAGGTTCTGTTTACAGAGACTCTGTCAAAGGAGGACATCTGTGGGACTCAAACCTCCTTGGCTTATTACAGCAATTTCTTATCATAAGTAAGCAACACGGTGTTTAGATTTCACACATGTGAAAGACCTATTGCATTTCCAGGCAGGCAACAAGACTCCGTCAATATTTCCTCAGTCACGTAGTTCTCAGATTAGAGATTTACTTAAGTAATGTGGGCCTCATTAGTAGTGCCATGTTTGAAACCATTACTTCTAGCTTTCTTGAGCTTACCTCATTCAGCACCCACCACAGTCTCAGGTTGGTAAAAAAAGGAAATAGCAAGCCCAGTTTCCCCTCCAGTTATAAGTTCGCGAAGCAAAGCTCTTTAATGAGTTAGAACTTTGTCTCATCCAGGCTGTTTTGAAAGGCAAGCTCCACTGTCTCCTGCCTGGAGTCCTTAGGTAATTTTCTTAACTGCTCCCATCTTGGTCTTCTTTATAAAACTATAATATAAAATGACTCAGTGAATACTTTCTTTCTTTTTTTAAAGACTTATTTATTTTTTATTTATATGAGTATACTGCAACTCTCTTCAGACACACACTAGGAATAGTGCATTGAATCCCATTCCAGATGGTTGTGAGCCACCATGTGGTTGCTGGGAACTGAACTCAGGACCTCTGGAAGATCAGTCAGTGCTCTTAACTGCTGAGCCATCTCTCCAGCCCAAACACTTTCTTTTTAAAAGTAGTATAAGCATGTTTTATTTAGTAAAAGTTATAACATCGAAAGGGAATCTCATGTATGGAACTGGGCTCCATTCTGAGCCAGTCAAGATTCATAGCCCAGGGGCAAAGTTTGAACCAGCGGATGGAAAAAAAAAAAATGCTAGGAAGGAAATGTCAGGTTCAGGAAGGATGATGGTGAAGGAGACATTAGTGTTCTTATTGAAGGGAGCTCAGGGTACCAAGTGTGAGGAATGGGGAATGGGATAAGATATTGAGGGTTATTAGATACTGAGACGGTAGTCTCTTCTAAGCTTATAGCTGGCAAGATGGCTCAGCAGGTATCTATCCCTAGACACATACCCCCCGGTGGAAAAAGAGAACCTATTTCCCAATATTGTCCTCTGACCTCCACATTCACACCATGCATATGATTGCCCTGCCAAATAAATGTAATTAAAAAAAAAAACACCTGAGTTCTCATGACTCATTCTGCAACTGTGTACAGGGATGCTCACACACACACACACACACACACACACACACACACACACACACAGGGACGCACTAGACTGGAGCTCTAAAGGGAAAAGCCCGACTGAAGATCAAAGAGAGTTTTTGTCTGCGTGGTCGTGAAGGCAATAATGCCCATCTAGTGAGGCAACACTGAGTTTTAAAACTAAGAAACTCTCTGTTTGACTACGTACACGGTTTTAGGACTTAAATGAGATAGTTTCGTTAGAGGCAGCTACTCCATCCTCTATATCCGCCATCATCCAATATAACAGCGTCCCGTCACCACCACCAGCCTCAGGGCTGCCATCTTTGACTCACCAAGCTTTGGGTAAAATGCCTCACATGACAGAACAGGAAGCAGTTTCCATTTGTATAAATCACTCAATTTAGCGATGAGTTAGAGGCTTGAGATAAAATGTGTCGGGATTGCATGTCCAAACTCTTTTTTTTTTTTTTAAGATTTATTTTATTTATTTTATATGTATGAGTACACTGTAGCTGTACAGATGGCGGTGAGCTATGATGTGTGTGGCTGCTGGGAACTGAACTCAGGACCTCTGCCGGATGGATCGCTCCTGCTCTGGTCCCTCTTGCTCCAGTTGCGCTCGCCCGGGTTAATTCACTGTTGCTGTCTTCAGACGCACCAGAAGAGGGCGTCAGATCTCATTATGGGTGGTCGTGAGCCACCATGTGGTTGCTGGGATACGAACTCAGGACCTTCGGAAGAGCAGTCAGTGCTCTTACCCGTTGAGCCATCTCGCCAGCCCCCATGTCCAAACTCTTAAAGCACCTCCGGTGCACTAGGTTTTTTGATTTGGGAAGGGAGGAAAAGAAAAACCTTGCTTCCCTCTGATGCTCTTCCTCCTCCCTCTCTTGTCCCTTCTCCCCCTGCTCCTCTTCCTTCTCCTAGTTTGTCACTTCTTCTTTTGAGACAGGCTCTCCATAGCAGCCTTGTTTGTCCCTGGAATTCACTATTTAGACCAGGCTGGTCTTAGACTTACAGGAGCTCCCCCTACCTCTGCTTCCTGAGCGCTGGGATGAAAGGCATGTGCCACCACACCTGACTTTATTACTTTTGAAAAAGTTCTTATACAATATATTCTGATCAGTTTCTCCTCTCCCAACTCCCCCCAGATCCTCCAACTTCCTTTCCCACCCAATTCCATGCTCTTCTCTCTCTCTCTCTTTAGAAAACATATAAAAAAACCAAGCTAGAATTAAAAAAACACACACACAAGAATCAGCACACACAAGAAAACACACACACACACACACACACACACACACACACACAGACACACCTTCTTAATTAGCCCAAACTAGCCCCAGAAAGCAATGGGCTATAAAAGTCTGTACTCTGTATATTGATACTTTAAAATAGTCCTGGGAAGTATTAAAGAGCCCATGTGATATTCTGTGTTTTACAGAGAAGACGAGTAAAGAGAGCAGTTCGTGTAAATCGCAAGAAAATGGGGATATTATTTTTTAGTTGCTGGCGCTTGAGCTAAATTCTGTGAGACCTAATGTGACTTTATTTTTAATCACACGGGTGCCACTATCTTCAGCAGATGTTTCCTTAGGAAACGTGAGCTGTGGAAAGTTCTTCCAGAGGGCAGGCACCCAGCTGGCAAGTGTTTTCCACATTACTGAGCTGAAGAGCTCTCTGTCTGTGCTCTCTATGATGTGGGGTCCACAGCAGCTCTCATCTGGGCAGCTCCCTAGAACCACTTGGGGAACTCTGCAGCCCAGCCACACTGCAGGATCCTGTTTGCAGTTACTTTGTGTGACCCTAGGCCTGAACACTCGTAGGATCACTGCCAGCCATTCTTGAGCATCTAGTTCTTTCCCTATAGCCCCCTAAGGTTCTATACTTTCTATTTGTATGTTTGTCCAAATTAAAACCCCAGCCCCCTTGTAACTTCTATAAATCTATAAAAATATTATGCACCATTTTATATAATTCTCCAGGTGGGAGACAATGAGACTCAACTTTGAAACCAGGCTGGTGGGCTTTGAACATAACCTTACCAAGAAAAAAAGTTTAAAAACTTATAAAATGACGAAGCACACTAGGAACTAGCTCTCATGTGACGCATAGCGTTAGATTCTAGAGTCATTCTGCACTAACGGTTGAGAAACTGTCACAGCATCTTCATTTTACAGAATCAACGAAATAACCTGTGGTTTTCCTTTCTAAATT
Source organism: Mastomys coucha (assembly GCF_008632895.1). NCBI lineage: Eukaryota > Metazoa > Chordata > Mammalia > Rodentia > Muridae > Mastomys > Mastomys coucha. The sequence continues at coordinate 13,607,091 of NW_022196899.1, forward strand.
CACTTTAACATAATGAAGTCTGACCAGATTGTTGATCCCCACGAAATTTCCAAGTTATGTCATGTGGCTGGATACATAGCCCAGTGACAATTTATCTGGCATGCTTGAGATCCCATCTCCCGCATCATAGACAAAACCAAATGAAACCCAAAATCCAAACCGACGACAGACGATGGTGATGATGATATGTAAACGGTTGTTGTTAGTCGGACTTGCCATCTCTGGGATAAAACACCTGACAAAAGAACTTACAGAAGGAAAGGCTTATTCTGGCTCACGGTCTTGGAGGCTCCCATCCATGCTTTTCCGACTCCATGTACTTTGGCAGAGCACCGTGGAAGTAGTAATATGAACAGGAGGATGCTGTTCATCTGTCAGGGAGGGAAAGGGGACCATGCATGACCTTCCAAGCCACGTCTTCAGTGATCTGCCTCTTCCAACTAGGTCATCTCTCAGAATAATAGAACCACCTAGAGATGAAGGGTTCAGCCATGGGACTGTGAGGGACATTTCATATTCACACTATATCAGTGATGTTTAGAGGTGGTATACATTGTAACAGGGGCAGCAACGTTGCCTTTATTCATGCTGCTAGGAAGCCTTTGTATGAAGATGTTTGCTAGAGCTGTGTTACTGCGCCATGTTTAACACGAGTGGCATTTGAGCCTTGTGGGATATGACATTTAAATGAAAAAAAAAAAAAACATGTACCCTTGTTGTGGGAAGTATTAAAAAAAAATGCACTTCGGGCTATGCAGGCAGGCTCCAGCAGGCTGGCTGGCCAGGCACTGGTGGGCATGGCCAACCTGTTCTCATTTCGTGGAGACTCTCTGACTCAGAGCTCCAAAATCTCTCTACCCAGCTCACTAAGTTCCCACATACCACACCAGCTTCACACCAGCTTCAAACTTCCCATGGCCTTTTGGGGTGCACTTCCTGCAAACCCACGCTTTGCTGCTATACTCTTCTCTCTGGAACCCAGTGGCGCTCCCTTAGGACAAACTTAGTTCAGCATCAATGGTAATTCAATCTCTGGGCACAACAACTAGAATCCTAGTCATGTAAGCCATATTAATTCTAAATCCTTCGGTGGCGAATCCGCCAGGATTTGCCATCTAAACCGGGGCTCGCTTGTGGCTACGTCTTCTTAGATGAACTTGGAGCATCTTCCAGCAATCTCACTTTTCTTCTTCCCTGAATAGCTTTTGACTTCTGTCTCCTCTGTAACTCTGAGACACACTACCCCTGTGTTCTTTTTCTCCTTCTTCTTTTTTTTTTTTTAAACTAGTGTTTTTCTAGTACTCAGTCCCATGACTGGTATGAAAAAACAGGCCTATAGGAATCTGTGATTTCTATGTTGTTCTATTATTTTTTGTTGTTCTTTAAAAAAAAATGCTTTCTTGTTTAAATATACCTACAGTTCCACTTCAAACAAGAGTTTTACGATACACTTTTAAAGCTAATGAATTATGCGGTAGTAAAATATTAGTGACTTAAGAACAATTAAATGTGAAAAATACTAAGTTTTACTGAAATGTTTGTTATTAAGTTGAATTTCGAACACATGCTGTAATCCGTTTTAAAAAGAGATTGTCTTTGGGCTGAAGTGATACTAGGGTTTGAATATTTAGCTCTTAAGTCTCTTTAGGGTTGTGCCCGCACTCCTATTTTTCCGAAGAACAGTTGCTTTCTCAACTCTGACTGGACAGGAGGATGAATGAGATTTTTGTTCTTTGGTAGCTAAAATACAAACGCCCCCTAGAGGCGGAAGGTGTTCTGCACATGCATGGCTTTAGGTTTCAGTGTGGTAGGGAGGGGACTCCACCTTTAAGCGTCAGGAACCAAGTTCGAGAGCAGCATAGGCTCCATCTGAGAATGTCATCATCGCTATGCTGGTTTTTTTATGTGACTTTCTTGTGTGAGAGTTTGTGACTGCTTAGACTAAAGACTAAACGATTGCTATCTAGGTGAGCTGGGTGCCTCTCGACAAGAGGTTTATGTATCAATACAGTAAACCATTAAAATACCCCTTTATCATTTCTCAGTAATTTTACCTCAACCTTAGACCAAAAAGACAATAAGTTCTGAAAGAAGTCACTCGGGAGGCAAGCAGAGGAATCCTGCTAGAAGCACAGGGCTGTGCTATGGTCGAGTCGGCTGAGCCACGCACCAGCTAACGAAGGGTGGATGCTGCGGAGTTTCAGTGTCGTGATGCTCTGTAACAGCAGACTGTCTGGTCATGTATGTTTTATTCGGCCTTTGTTATGTTTTCCAAAGGGATAACCAATTGGCTGATAAAGTAACCAATGAAAAGTAACCTGACTCCACTGACCTGTGCAACCCAGCAGGAAGGATCGAAAAGGGGGGCCCCTAGCCTTGCCACAGTAGCACGGGTATGGAGTAGAGCTCCTTTCTCCTCGCTACCTCGGTCTTCTGTCTGTCTGCACATCTGTTTCCAGACTTGGTGAAAACAGCAAGTTCTTCCCATCGGAGGACAGAATTGGAGTCCTAGGAACAGGTACTGTGGGATATTGGAAACGTGACGGAATTGCCCCATCTTCAGGTGGCTGTCTGTCTAAATACTGATGCAATTAAGAAACGTGTATGTCCAAATAGCGAATCGATGATTACGCTAGGGACAGTGGTTATTTTTAAAATATGGTGTGTTATTTAGACTGGGAGAGTTTTGCTCCACGAAACTGAATTCAAATGAAGAAACAGAAGTCACAAGAAATGGCAAGTCCTGTTCATGTCCCCAGTGACAGACACTGTAGGGCGTTCTCTGTGTTGAACCAGCTCATCTCCTGGCCCACACTAATTTCTTCTAGTTATGAAAGGACCCTGCTATGAAAGGCATAGTTCCATTGTTTTTTATTTTTGATAATTCATCTACGAGTGATAGGTGGAGCTCCTGCTTTAAGAAGAAAAATCTTATTTTGAAGTGGAAGAAGACTCTTACATTCCTGGGATTAGAGTATTTAGAATATTAGTTTCATTGTGACGCAGCACCCGGCTCCAGTACAGCTGAACCTCCTTTCAGCTCTAATTCTGGTCCAGAAGCAGCTGGGCAGCAGGCAATGTGGTGTCCGTGTTCATGGCTTTAAGATGTTTTGCTGCTAGTAGAATTAATTATACTGCAGCCAGAAAGTCAGTTTCAGTTCAGACGATTAAGTACTATGCACTGCATGATCCAATGTCAAGTACTTGATGACTTCAGGAGGCAACATTTCCCCCCAGCGGATTGCTTATAGCTGAAGGTTTATGAATAAACTGTAAGGATGTGAATTTCGCATAGGAATATTTGAATTTAGAAGTATTGAAAGAATACTTTATGAAGATTAAATTTACATGCGGAATTAAATATTGTTCCGGGCTCATTATTTACTTATGGTCGTTTAGAAGGAGGTTTTATAGGCAATCTTGGCTATGCTATCCAGTTGGTATTTCTTCATTTCCATATAAGGGTCTCTATGTATTAGTCTGAGACAAAGCAACACCTGAATAAATAATATATGAAGAGTCTGGTTTAGAGCCCAGCAAGAGATGTTGTGGCTGCTTATGCATGGAGAAAGTTTGCCGCTTGCCTTTCACAGCCAGCCGGCTAACAAGCACATTGGCCAAGTTTTCATTACGTTCTATACAGTGCAAATGCCTCAAGGCACTTTTAAGTACCTTAGTACATTATCCGCCCAAAGAGAAATCTTTAGGACATAAGGCAAAGAAGGCATAAAATAGAACAAACTCCACACCATCCCTTGTGAGTATTGATCAACTGATACCATAAGGCCCACTGTTGGATTTAACTTAGCAAGAATAAATTATAACACAGATTGCTAAAGAAAATGCTGATTTGAGAAACCCCATAAACTGAAGGATCACCACGCCTGCCTGGATATAGATTTCCATGTAGGAAACTCCGCAGTGAAATCTGTCTTGTTTTTTTTTTTTTTCCACTTGGAAGAGGAATGTCGGAAAGCATGGGCCTGAGACAGGCATCTGCCGTGGTGATGTTTCCAGGACTTCTCTGGAAGGCGTAGGGATAGCTCAATCCCTTGTTTCACACCAGGGACAATTTTGAGGGCCTTAGGAGAAAATAATATTACAGTGGTGTCTGAAGATATTGCCAGGATCGATTGCCTGCCTTACCCTCAGTGGAAATTACACTGAATCGGTATTCAAGTACTTTCATTGCTCAGAACCTTGGCTATCCTTTGTAAAACGTGTGAATGGTAATGGCTAGGATGCCTCACTCACAGGTACAGACCGTATGCTTGGTAAAGTAATACTGGTTACCAAATCTAACGCGCTCATCCCCTGTCCTGGACTGGCCAGCAGGGGGAAGCATTGAGAACCAGGAGATTGGGAATGGAAGGTGAAGACTGCTTTTGCATAGCTGGCTGGGACAAGTTTAGCAAAGACCAATGGCCTCCGGGATGGGAGGAGTAGGTTTTCCAGAGTCTGAGAGCAGCGATTAAATGATTTGGAGATGCCTCAGGGAGTTTTGACATACAGAGAATCTTCCTTCTCACTTACTAGGCTTCACAGACTGGCCCTCAGGCAGAAGTTCCTAAAATTTGATGTGGCCCGTGAATTTCTACTTTTTAATATCTCTTCTAACTTCCTTTGGGAATTCCCTCTTAGTCTACACACAGGCTCACTGTCTGTGCTGAGCAGTGAACCTATCAGGATTGCCCTTAGTTCCTGCTGTCCCTTTCTGAGGCCTCTCACCCTGGACACAGCTGCAGGCCACTCACGACCCTGGTCAGGTACCGTGTAAGGCTGCAATGGATCAGTGTCCTCACATTCAGAGTTCTCATAAGGAATGAATTAGACACTGGCTGTGAAGGTCTTTTGTGAATTTGGAACCACCTTACCCAGCATGACACACAAAAGAACGCTGGCTTTAGAATCAGGTTGATCCAAGCCCAACATTCACCAGCTTAGTTGCACTGGACTTAATTTTATCACGCAAAAGGACTGAGACAATGACATAGGGATTCGCATTGTGACCATGTGGGAGCTACCAACTCATTCTAAAAGGCTTCCTAAGCTGATATACAATATACAAATTATTGACTTACTGTAATTAAAACAGTGAAAGACTATCCAGGTCCTTGCCACCTTGTGTTTAACCCTCTGATTTGGGTAATGTCAAGAGAGCAGATATTGGTAACAGGAAGACTTCCTGTAACTCCATTTTCCATGATGATGCATGAACTCTGGGTGCTTATTATTTTAAAGAGGGAGAGAGTTATCCTGCGAATCAGGTAACTTACATTGACATAGCCAATCTATGCCCTCCCTCCCTGTGGGCAGACTTCAGAGAATGGCAATTTCTCACTGGGATGCCAGTTCATTTACTGTGAATTCCGTTCCTCAAAGAAGACCCGCAGAGGAGCCACATCAGATTCAGAATGTGTGTAACAAGCAAGAAATGAGATGAGCTACATGTTTCAGAGCCTCAGACCATCATGTGGTCCGTGGGAATCGAATCCTTTGGATCTTCCCCTTGGTGATATGTGAGTGGTACAGCAAGCCCTCATCTCTGTATCTGCCTTTCTGTATGTGCCCATGTCTGTGGTGGTTTGAGTGAGCAATGTCCCCCATAGCCATAGCCAGATTAACACTTGGTCCCTAGCTGACAGTGCTACTTGGGAAGGTGGTGTGGCACCTGTAAGAGGTGGAGCATCCCTGGTGGAAGTAACTCACTGGTGATGGGCCTTGAGGGTTTGTAGACTGGCCCTACTTCTTCTTCATTTTATACTTTCTGAGTACGGCTGGTAGTGCGACCAGCCAGTTTCCTGCTCCTGCCAACTTTCCCTGCCTGTTACCAAGTCTTCCTTGCCACGAGAGACTGTATCCTTAAAAAGAGTAAGGCAAAACCAATCCTCTCTCCACGAAGTCGCTTTTGTCAGGGTATTTTATCACAGCACCAGAAAGTAAAAACAAGACGACATCTCACTACTCTTGAAAACAACACAAAGGGAACTGGTTCTGTCGGTTTTACTATTCAGTTATCTGTGGGTTTCCATGCAGTCTTGAAAGCTTAGGAGACATTTATCTACTTAAGATACTTAAATCCAAGGCAGCTTTTCCCACATCCATCACGCCCTGACCTCTCAGTTTGAATTCCTGCAGTCTCCCTCTTGGACATTCTTCAGTGCTGAAGCCAGGGTCAACTGATAGGACACATGTAGAGATGCCCTGACACAGACGATATTCTGTAAATGCTGGTTTCCTCTTCCCTGTCCCCTTCACGCCACAGACTTTAACAGCCTTATTGGTCAGAATGTGTCCACAAACCAGGACTTCAAGCTTTAAGGATCACAGAGTCCAGTAGTGAAGAAAGACATGACCGTGAGCCACTGTGTTTCACTGAGCATGATAAGTGTACTGTTCTCCAACCCAGAAGCTGTGGAGATAAACCTGCCCTCACTGTTTTGTGTCCTGCTCTGGTGGGTAGTCTAATATAATGCAACTCTAGGATCCATCATCATCCCATGCAAATTCTTCCTGAAGAGGAATTTGAATTTGGGGTTTGAAGGTCCACTCTTCACTCTTAACCATCTCCATTAGCATCATCACACCACCCATAGTTTCTAAGTATATCATTGTTGTTTTGCTTAATCACACTTAACACACGTGCAATACAACTTGATGCCCCTTCCCTCCCTCATCCTTCCTGCCCTTGAAGGTGTAGCATCTTTCTGGTTTCCGATGCTCCCAAGCATTTTCAAGCATCCCCAGGGATATAGCAACGCTTTTCCAAGTAAGAGTGGGTTATCTGAGACTTATCCTGCTCTGACCAGGCAACAACAGTGTTGTCTGACTGCTCTGACAGTCCTCTGCCTCCGCTTCCTCTGGAGAAAAACTCAGGTGTATGTCTGCCAGAGGCTGCTTCTCTCAGTAAAGTTCTTGAGGTTCTGGACCTTCGTCCTCTTTAAATCCTTAACAAGCATCTGGGGGTACATCTCTCCAATCCCTAGCTTCTTTTCTCCCTAGGAACTCAGAAATCCTTCCTTGGGTTAGGTAGGGGATCAGTGACCATTGTGTTGTTCTGGACTCCACCCTTTCTGATTTTTGAAGTAGCCCCTCCCTTATGTTTTAGCCTTCAAACCCAGAAGTTCCCCTTCAGTAGGTAATCAGGAGCATCTTTAGGCTGGGGAGATGGGTGAGCAGTCAAAGCACTGCCCACAAGCATGAGGCCTGAAGTGGATCTCTAGAACTCATTAAATCGGGTGGGCATGGCAGCCAGCCTGTAACTCCAGTACTCAGAAGGTGGCGATGACTTGCCTGAGCAAGGTGCTTACGGAGACTAGCTGTGTGCACGAGCTCTGGGTTCCACAGACCTCCCCCAGTCAATAGGATAGAGAGTGATGGAAGACTCTTGAATTCCCCTAAGTTGTATAGAAAGAGGGCGGGATTGTCAGAGCTCAGGCTTCACCTTCACTGTGATGGTGTCCTGAAAATTCCCGGGACGCCTTCCTTTTCTTGAGTCATCAAGTCAATTTTCATAATAGACCTGCGTTTTGGTTATAATGCTCAGGCTCAGACAGCGTATCTCCCAAGCAGAATCATTCCTCTAGCATCTTCCTGGTTCATCTCTAATCCAAATTTCTGGTTTTATTATTGGCTTTTTTTCCCCTTCATGTTTGATGTTTGCCAGCAACCTCTATAAAGAGTTTGCTCACCCTTCAGTCTTGAATAACTAATTGAGTTGCCTTATATGGGTACTCCCATAAACTATTTAGCAGATTACCTTCAGTAACCTTTAATTCTTTTTGATTGATTATTTGTTTGTTTTGTTTTGTTTTTTTGAGACAGGGTTTCTCTGTGTAGCCCTGACTGTCCCGGAACTCACTCGGTAGACCAGGCTGGCCAACCTTTAATTCTTTTCCCCACTCTGGATCAGTGACAGCAGTACCCAAGCAGGGAGCACTCACAACTGGCTAGGGAAGACCGTGCTCAGAAATAAAGCAGCTCTAAGCCTTGATAAGTCCTACATTAGAAGCCAAGCCTGGTAATGAATGTTTGTAATCCCAGCCTTTAGATGGCTTAGTAAGAGAGTTGCTGATTCGAGACCAGCCTGGGTTGTGCAGTGAGACAGTAGACTTTTTTTTTTTTAAGTATTCTAGCACTATCCATTGATTTATGGGAGCTGTGATGTCCTAATTAGCATTAATTGTTGACTTGACTCATCCTAGAGTCATTTGAGAAGGAAGCCTTGAAGGAGGAATTGCCTGTAGGCATGCCTGTGGGTGGTCATCTTGATTGTTAATTGATATAGGATAGTCTGGCTCACTGCAGGCAGCACCATTCCCTTGGCGGTTGTGCTAGGATATATAAAAAGCTAGCTAAAATGGCTACAAATAACATTATATAGACTGAGAAGACTCTATTTGTGTATGTATGTATTCCATGTATGTATTTAGAAATGTATATGTATATGTTACATATACATATGGAACAAGAAAGAACAGATTTAAGAAAAATCTATTTCTTAATATATAGTACAATATATTAACCTGGCTGGGAGGAGATTCCCTGGGAATCATCATAGGTGTTTGAGTGTGTAAGGTACTTGGGAGTGTCATGGTTTGAATGAAAATGACCCCCATAGGCTCATAAAAAATGGCACTATTAGAAGGTGTGGCCTTGTTGGAGTGGGTGTGGCCTTGTTGGATTGTTGTGGCCTTGTTGGAGTAGGTGTGGCCTTGTTGGAGTGGGTGTGGCCTTGTTGTAGTAGATGTGGCCTTGTTGGAGTGGGTGTGGCCTTGTAGTGGGTGTGGCCTTGTTGGAGTAGGTGTGGTCTTGTTGGAGTAGGTGTGGCCTTGTTGGAGGAAGGTTGTCACTGTGGGGACGGGCTTTGTGGTTTCAGAAGCCTAAGCAAGCCAGAGCCAATGGCTCTTTCTCTTCCTGCTGCCTGCTGATCCAGACTCAGAACTCTAAGCTACCTCTCCAGTATCATGCTTGCCTGTATGACACCATGTTTTCTATTATTACCATAATGAACGAAACCTCTGAACTGTGAGCCAACCTAAACGAAATGTTTCCCTTTATAAAAGTGGCCATGGTTAGGTTACAATGTCTCTTCACAGCAATAAAACTGTAAGACAGGAAGGAGTCTTAGTTAACAGTGACCAAAACCTAGCTAAAACATGCTCAGAGGAGTGGGGTCTGTGAAAATGTGTTTATTGGGATTTATTGGTTCAATCTAGAACAGGATTGAATTGTCCACTCTTGGGGTAAGAGTTACAAGTAGACCTGGAAAGATCTACAGCCAGAGGGGTGGGATCCACAGTGACTTCTCCCACCTCCTTCAGGCACTGCTCTGCTCTTAAGTTCAGACCATTTCAGAGCAGCCAACAACATTCAATTTGTACACTCTGTAGCCTACACGGAGTCATTGACCTGTGTAAAATAATCTAGGGATAAACGCCAGTTTGTCTGGCTTGGGTCAGGTACCAACTTCTCATTTTATCAGGTGAAACGTGAGACTTTCTTCAGGTCTTAAAAAAAAAGCTTTGCTACAATGGAGACATATGTATGCCTCAGAAAAAGAGAATCTAATTGCTAATGGGAAGATTACCAGTTATAAAGATTTCTGGCCAGGATGACCTAGAGTGTAATGATAATAGGCCTAGTTGACCTTTAACTCTAGATTCTAGAATCTGGATGACTATGTTTAGCCATTAACCAATTATCTAACTTGGCAAGGTGCTATGTATTTATTATGTCTTGAATTATGCATACATTGCGGAATGTCTAAATCAAGGTAATTAACATATGCCTTGCTTCACGCTTATCTTTATCTTTGTGGCGAGAACACCCACATTCTGGGCAACTCATTATATCCATGCTGGATGGTTGTGGCGGACAGTCAGGATTCCTTCGGCTTTTCTTGTGTAGGACTGTAAATTATGTCCCCTTTGGCATCCAGGGACTCCACTTCCGAGGGAGAAGGAAATGTACCAGGTCACATGGCGATCCCTTGACCCTGTGTAGGCTGCTTTTGAGCGCAGAGCCTTTGGGGGAACTAGGAGTTTTGCAGAATCATGTTCACATTTTTCCTCTTTAAATAAAGTGAAGGTTCACAAAAACATTTTGAAGTTATGTTGTTTTTCTTGAATACCTTAGGGCCACCATGCTGTCACTATGCCATGCTGAAGTGTAAGGTCACCGTGACTAATCAGATAATAATCTGCAGCTTTTGCCTTGATCTGAGGTGGTCCAGGCATGAACCCTGTCAGAGGAGAGCTGGGAGTTGTGCTCCAATTGCGTCTGCCTGCCACTGCCGCATGTAATGTTATTTGATGCCTGTCTCAGCCTGGCACTGCTTCAGTGACTTGGCCTGACTAGGCCAGCAAGAGAATGAAGAACGGACACATACACCCAGAGAATGGGATCGGGTGTGCTGCACTCTGAGGGGGAAACCACAGCACCCAGAAACTTAGCGTGTTTACTCTGTGTACAGCTGAACACAGAGGCAGCGTTACTGAACGCGGCTAAACAAGGAAACACAGATAAACAGGGAAGAGGGGTTTATGGATGACAGCTGAACGAGGAGGCAGGTTAATCTCACAGGAGCTGTCTCTGTGGGGAGCTGTCTTCAGGCTGTGAACACCCAGGAGGAGGCAACTCCGTGGATATTTTCTTCACTCACTATCAACGTCCATACACAGACCAAAAGGAAACCTTTTCCATCCCCCTGAGCTTCACCGGGAGCTGAAAGGTTTTGGCATTGTCATGGGTTTGAGGCTGGGATCCTTGATACAGCTATCCCATGTCAACAGTATCAACAGCACACAGAGTCACCTAGGGCATCACACACCCAAGGCTTCCTCAACTCTCCATAGATGTCACCAATGTCACTGGGAACACTTTTTTTTTTTAAGATTTATTTATTATATTTATATGAGTACACTGTAGTTGTTTTTAAACATACCAGAAGAGGGCATCGGATCTCATTACAGACGATTGTGAGCCACCATGTGGTTGCTGGGAATTGAACTCAGAACCTTTGGAAAAGCAGTCAGTGCTCTTAACCGCTGAGCCATGTAGCCAGCTCCGTCACTGGGGATTCTTTAGACTGTCTGCAAAGCCCTGAAATGATCTTTTTAGCCCTAGTACATGCATCCATTCACATTGGTTCACAGACCAATTGGTTTTTGTGTGTGTGTGTGTGTGGTGTTCTTCAAAGAGATAAATTTACATCTTTAATTTAGCATTAACATATTTTTATTATCTTTTTCTGATTCTCTATAATGATTTTTAGTTAGTATTTATTTAGTATACACATTAGGGAGTTTCATTATGCCATTTTCTTGCATACATATCACTCTCTGTACTTTATATTCTCTATTACTTCCCTCAGACTTCCTCTTCTTGCCATTTTCTGTCCTCGTCTAAACAGTACCTCATCTACTTTCTTGTCATATAAATGTATGTGTAGATAATTAAACATAGATTCCGGTTGAGAGAAAATTTTGAAAATTTTGTCTCTTTTTTTCTCCCTAATTCTTATTTCTTTCTCCTCCCTCTAGACGGATTCCTCTTCCCTCATAGGCCCTTCCATCTATATTTAAACCTTCATTACATACACAATTGAACATAGGCAATCATTGTCTCTGTGCATGTAGCTTATTTTGCTGAAACGGCATAGTCTCCAGTTCCATCCATTCCCCTGAGCGTGAAATTTCCATCCTTCTTTATGACTGAGGGAAACAGCACATGTTTGTGCCACGTTTTCTTTATCCACTCATCTGTTGAGGTACATCTAGGTTCCAGTTCTCAGCTGCTATAGACAGTGCCATTAAAAACATCCATGTATTTCCACACTTTGATTCCTCTGGCTATGTATCCAGGCATGATGTAACTGGATCATATAGAACATCTGTGTTTAGTATTCTGAGGAAATTCTATGTTGCTTTCCATAGTGGCTCTGTCAATTTATAGATGCACTATCCCTTCTGAGGACCCCTCTTTTCCTATATTCTAGTCAACAATTTTTCTTGTCATTTGCTTCTTAATGATACAGATTTTTGACTAGGGTGCTCAGTGCAGTTTTAGTTTTGATTTCTGTCTTAGGGTTTTACTGTTGTGAACAAACACCATGACCAAGGCAACACTTCTAAAGGACATTTGATTGGGGCTGGCTTACAGGTTCAGAGGTTCAGTCTCCATTATCATTAAGGTGGGCAGAATGGCCGTGTCCAGGCAGGCAGGGTGCTGGAGAAGGAGCTGAGAGTTCTGCCTCTTGTTTTGAAGGCAGCTGAGAGAAGACTGGCTTCCAAGCATGGAGGAAGAGGGTTTCAAAGCACCCCACCCCAACAGTGACACACTTCCTCCAACAAGGCCACACCTATTCTAACAAAGTCATACCTCCTAATACTGACAATTTCTGGCCCATGCATATTTAAACCATCATAAGAGTTAAGATGATGAAAATTCAACAGGTATTTTTATCGACAGGTATTCCAATTCTTAGAATCAATAAATGGTTAAGTGATTGTTCTTCTCTTTCGTCCCTATCTAAGTTGAGATTTTGCTGGTTTTCTGTTCTGAACATGATTCATTTCAGCTTTCTTTCTCCAGACATCCATCTCAATAACTTTTTTCCTGTGCTATCTTGACACTGTTTTTCTTCCTTGCGGGTATATAGAAATCCTTTAAGTAATTTTCCACAATGTTTCATTTTGTGTTCATGTTGAAATATTTTTATTTCTCTATCGAATTTAAAAAGATAATTTTTCTGGGCATAGCCACCTTGGTTAGAAATTATTGGCTTTTGGTGCTTGAAATATGTACTTTTCTAAAATCTCGGCTTTGGATGACTGCTTTTTGAGAAATATGATGTTTCTTTTATGTGGAGAGCCGAGCCCCGAGCGAGAGGCCTCGTAAACAAAGCCCTTATTTGGCTAAGCTGCTGCTATTGGTTGCTTCTACATCTGGTGATCTATCTGCTTTTGCTACATGGCCCAATGATTGGCTAAGCTTGGGAGTACTCAACAGCCGAGGGTGGGCTGGGAGGCGGAGCGTAAGTAAGCTCCAGAGAGGCAGGAGGCAGAAGGCATAAGATTAGAGCAGGAGGAGAAGCAGGCAGGAGAGAGCAAGAGGGAGAAGCATTGTAAAAGGATCCTGAAATAAACTGCAAAGGAAGAGCTCGTGTAGTTGCGTCTTTCTTGCTGGATGAGGAGGACGCAACACTTTTAGACATGTTTACTTTTGTGAGTTAGCATTTCCTCTTATACCTTTTAATGTTGTTTCTTTGTTTCAATGGCATTTTGAGTATACTGTATCAGGGAGAGGTTCTCAAGTCACGCCTATTTCTAAATTTTACTTTGATATTTATTTCTTTCCATAGACTTGAGGAAATTTCTGTGATTTCATTAAATTTTCTGTGCCTTTAGTTTTTAAAAGTATCTCAGCTTTCTCTATACTATCATCTAGGGTTGATATAATCTTCTATTTATATTCAATAGAATTTGATTTTTAGGGAGGTTTCAAAGTGTGTAACCATGCTAATTTTTATTTGATATTTTAATGTAGTATCCCCTCTACCTTTTCCACATCCGTGGTATGTTTTCTTCTGTTTGATCAAGTCTATTGGTGACTCATTTCCCTGTGTTTTCTATTTGATTCCTTGTTTTCAATGCCCACATTTTCTTTCTTTCCACCCCTGCCCCATCTCAATTTTCTAGTTTGCACCTCTTATATATTGGGCAGATGCTCTCCTCTATGTTTCTGGTTCTGTTCCTCAGGACTGGAATTTTTGGCCTTCCTTCAAGGTTTGTATCCTCTTTTTTATTGATGATTTTTTTTTAAGTAAGAATATAAATTATTCATCTGGCATTTTAGGAGTCATATTGCCTTGCCTTGTCATACTTCCTTCATTTCTGTGTTTTAGTTTGTGCATCTGCTGCTTTGGATGTCTCTTCACTTTACCTGGAGCATCTTAGTGAGTAGATGGCTTTTGAGTGCTTAATTCCCAGTGCTATCCTGGGGGAGGGGGAGGGGAACCGGCTATTATAGCAACAACATCAAACTAAACAAAATATAGGAATATACTTAAAATTGAGTAAAGGCTGGTTATATACCTGTAAAACAGCAAATAGCAAAAACTGAGCAGAGCATGTGATAAAGAGCATTTAGGGTAAATGTAGAAATACTAGCTGAATGAGTTAAAGGGGAAGAGAGAAGGGGAAATAAGGGGAAAAGAAGAATGTTGGAAGGAGAGCTGCCATGCCAGGAGAGGAGACCCCTTGCCTGAAAAGAGTAGAGGACAGGAAGGCATAGCCAACATGTAAAAGTGCCAGCAAACTGGAGGGAAATGAGTATCACTTTGCATGGAATGCTGGGATGCTGCTCCTCTTTAGAAGGGACATGGATGACTTGGTTCTTTCTACACTCAACCTGACTGTGACTAAAGAATCAGGAGACAAAGGTACAAAGAGTCCCAACAGGAGAAGAAAAGCTGTGGGTTCCTTCCAAGTTAATAAAAATCAGACATGACAGAGGGAGACCTCCTGAAGACCTTGGTGACAGAGAAGAAAAGGGAGACCAATCGACAAAATAGGATGAAAGAAGAGAAAGACACTCCTGAAGAGATTCACACTCTGGGATGCTGAGATTCTGGGACCATCCATTCCAGCCTAGTGCATAACTCGACTCAACTACATCGAAGCTGATTCTTTCAAAGACTTGCTTCCAGGACTTTTGCAGAATAGCTGACTTGTCTATCCAGCCTTTCAGACTGTCATAGTCAAGACGTCAGCTAAGCAATGAACTTTCTCAGCACACAGTGACTAGGAGACAAATGATGCCAGGTAGCTCTCCTTTGAGAAAGCTAAATTTCCTATTTCCCTTTGGGCCCCCAGAAAGGAATTCTTCACCCCAATTCAGCTGGAAGCAGATAAAAGAGGAGCATCGTCCTAGTTCCTTATGTAGGGGTGGATGGTTCTGGTTATTTTATGAATTATAGATATGTTTTCATTTCAAGGATACTTTACAAATGTAAAGGGAACTAGAGAGCTTAAACTAGGGGATTTCTATCTTTCTTTCCTTTTCTCTATCCTTCCTTCCTTAGGTAAAAAGGAGGGGGATGGGAAAGAAAGGGGGGATATAGTAATATAGAAATTATAGAAACAGACAAATAGGGATAGATTAGCAAATTTACTCTTGAGCAAAGTATTACATAGCTGTATGTTACATTGGTACAGAAGTTATTTGATACAAATTTGACATTTTCATTGGTATGAATTTTGTATTGATATAAAATTAGGATCAATATTGTTACTCTTACACTGGCATTGTGCCTATATAACACAATTAAGAATACAAGGCTTAGTTAGACTCAGTCCTTCTATTACTGTTATTAAAAACTGTTTTGAGATGACTAAGCCTGTGAGTTAAAGGTCAAATAGGAAATTCATGGCTCTGAATTAATTGTTAAGGTGTTTTCAGTTATTTTAATTAGAAGTGGCTGAAAGTAGTTAACAGACAACAGTGCAGATTACTTTACATAGTTGGTTTTCAAAAAATGCCAAAACTCCACAGAATGTGACATTTAATGTTATTAACTTGTTGTTGAGACAAGTCTGCTCCTGACAACATTCCCTTTCTTGAATTCAAAGAAGAAATTGAGCATCAGTGAAGTTTCTCCAGTTGTGGCGAGAGAGCCACTAGGCAAGAATTGTCTCATTTCATCTACGGACAAATTACTGTCTAGAAAAAGGACACACTATATGGAATAGTCGACTGATAATCCCTGCCAAGACATGGTAATCAGCCCTTTAAAATTCTGCTTTACAAAGCTCTGTCAGATGACCCTGGGCCGGAAGGCTGAAGACCAATACTCCAACATTTTGAAGTATAAGGGGCTGTTCAGATGGTCAGCAGTCTCAATAAATTGGCTAAATTTTGGAAGCTATATTTTGTGCTTCTCATATTTTCAGGTAAATTAGTCATTCTTGGATTTCTGATGAGATTGAAGACTGGTAGTGTCATAGCCAAACCAAGTTGATTAGCCCTGAGAATGATGATATAGATTTGAGAGGATGGTTTTCAGTTGGCATACACTCTAGACCCAGGACATGAGTCAGGTATAGAAGTATAAGTATTTTAAGATAGGATAGATGGCATAGAAGGTCCTATTTAATTGGCAAAGATGATGGACTGGGTGTTAAGTTTATCTTGTAATAAACTATTATGGTAATAAAAAAAAGAAAGAAGAATGTTATAGAGAGAAAGAGGAACGTTCAAGAACTTAAAAATTTCCTAATAATTTTCATAAGCAAAATTAATGTAAGAATACAAGTCATATATAAAATCTTTAAAAAGATAAATCTAAGGTATCACTAAAGGTATGGTAAAAGGGAAAGGGGTGGGCAAATAAAAGGAAATAAAAGGATCACACCATGTGATGGCTATTTTTATGACCAACTAGAGAGGATCAAGAATCATATAAGAAAAAAAATCTCTGGGTGTGTATGTAAGGGGGTACAGACCCACCCTGAGCATGGGCAGCACTTTCCTATGGACTGGGTTTTTAGGCTAAATAAAAAGGAGAAAGTACTAAATACTAGCAGTTACAGCTCTCTGCTCCCCAACCGTGCGTGCCAAGGACTGGCTGCTGCACACCACTTCACACAGCTGCTGCTGTGAGTTTATCACTATGATTGACTGTAACCTTTGCGAGCTCAAATGGTTCTGCCTTCCTTAAGTGACTTTCATCATTTATTTTATCATACAATAAGAAAAGTAACCAATAGACATGCTTCAACAAAATCAGAAGGGATGATAAAAACTTGAAAATCTCTCTTCTTGAAAGAGAGGTAAGCTTAACACTGCTAAAAGTCCAGTGAAAGTAACAGAGAAATACTGTAGTGAAGTGGGTGCAAACAAGGGATGACCCATGGGTTGTGTACAGTCTTGTCTGTTGACGGCAGTGAAGTGGATGCAAACAAGGGATGACCCATGGGATGTGTACAGTCTTGTCTATTGCTATGCTAGTGCTGAGCCCACCCAGGTGTCAGGTGTCTTCAGAACTGTGTTCATTTTCTGTCTTTCCTTCTTTGTGTACCAAAAGGATCTGGTAGCCACATTAACTGTGTGGCTTTGACTGGGCCATTTTCTCACATCTTTCCAAAGATGGATCAGTCTAAGTCCAAAGCTCTTAGATGATCAGGTTGGGTACCGCTGATGGCACAGCATCCTCTTTTTTTGTTTGTTTTTAAAAAATATTTTTATTAAATATTTTCTTTATTTACATTTCAGATGTTATCTCCTTTCCAGGTTTCCCCTCCGAAAAGCTACCTATCCCCTACCACCTCCCCCTGCTCACCAGTCCACCGACTCTCACTTCCTGGCCCTGGCATTCCCCTACACTGGGGCATCAAGCCTTCACAGGACCAAGGGCCTCACTTCCCATTCATGTCCGCCTAGGCCATCCTCTGCTACATATGCAGCTGGAGCCATGAGTCCTTCCATGTGTACTCTTTGGTTGGTGGTTTAGTCCCTGGGAACTTTGGGGGTATTGGTTAGTTCATATTGTTGTTCCTCCTATGGGGCTGCAAACCCTTCAGCTCCTTGAATCCTTTCTCTAGCTCCTCCATTGGGGGACCCTGTGCTCAGTCTAATGGTTGACTGAGAGTATCTACCTCTGTATTTGTCAGGCACTGTTAGATCCTCTCAGGGGACAGCTATATCAAGCTCCTGTCAGCAAGCACTTGTTGGCATCCACAATAGTGTCTGGGTTTTGGTGACTGTATATGGGATGGATCCCCAGGTGGGGCAGTCACTGGATTGTCCTTCCTTCAGGCTCTGCTGCACACTTTACCTCTGTAACTCCTCCCATGGGTATTTTTTCCCCCTTCTAGAAAGGATCAAAGTATTCACACTTTGGTCTTCCTTCTTCTTGAGCTTCATGTGGTTTGTGGATTGTATCTTGAGTATTCTGAGCTTCTCGGATAATATCCACTTATCAGAGAGTGCATACCATGTGTGTTCTTTTGTGATTGGGTTACCTCACTTAGGATAATATCCTCCAGATTGATCCATTTGCCAAAGTATTTAAAAAATTCATTGTTTTTAATATCTTGAGTAGTACTCCATTGTGTAGATGTACCACATTTTCTGTATCAATTCCTCTGTTGAGGGACATTTGGGTTGTTTCCAGGTTCTGGCTATTATAAATAAGGCTGCTATGAATATAGTGGAGCATGTGTCCTTATTACATGTTGGAGCATCTTCTGGGTATATGCCCAGGAGTGGTATAGCTGGGTACTCAGGTAGTACCGTGTTCAATTTTTTGAGAAACTGCCAAACTGAGTTCCAGAGAGGTTGTACCAGCTTGCAATCCTACCAGCAATGGAGGAGTGTTCCTCTTTCTCCACATTCTTGCCAGAACCTGCTGTCACCTGAGTTTTTGATCTTAGCCATTTTGACTGGTGTGAGGTGGAAACACAAGGTTGTTTTGATTTGCATTTTCCTGATGACTAAGGATGTTGAACATTTTTTAGGTACTTCTCAGCCATTTGGTATTCCTCAGTTGAGAATTCTTTGTTTAGCTCTGCACCCCATTTTTCAGAGGGTTATTTCGTTCTCTGGAGCCTAACTTCTTGATTTCTTTGTATACCTTGGATATTAGCCCTCTATCAGATGTAGGGTTAGTAAAGATCTTTTTCCAATCTGTTGGTTGCCATTTTGTCCTGTTGACAGTGTTGTTTGCCTTACAGAAGCTTTGCAATTTTATGAGGTCCCATTTGTCAGTCCTTGATCTTAGTGGATAAACTATTGGTATTCTATTCAGGAAATTTTCCTCTGTGCCCATGTGTTCAAGGCTCTTTCCCATTTTCTCTTCTATTATTTTCAGTGTATCTGGTTTTATGTGGAGGTCCTTGATCCATTTGACTTGAGCTTTGTACAAGGAGATAGGAAGGGGTCAATTTGCATTCTTCTACATGCTGACATCCAGTTGAACCAGCACCATTTGTTGAAAATGCTGTCTTTTTTCCACTGGATGGTTTTAGCTCCTTTGTCAAAGATCAAGTGACCATAGCTGTGGGGGTTCATTTCTGGGTTTTCAATTCTATTCCATTGATCTACCTACCTGTCAATGTACCAATACTACGAAGTTTTTATCACAATTGCTTTGTTGCACAGCTTGAGGTCAGGGATGGTGATTTCCCCAGAAGTTCTTTTATTGTTGAGAATAGTTTTCGATATCTTTGGTTTTTTTGTTATTCCAAATGAATTTGCAAATTGCTCTTTCTAACTCTATGAAGAATTGAGTTGGCGTTTTGATGAAGATTGCATTGAATCTGTAGATTGCTTTTAGAAAGATGGCCATTTTTACTATATTAATCCCGCCAATCCATGAGCATGGGAGATCTTTCCATCTTCTGAAGATCTTCAATTTCTTTCTTCAAAAGCTTGGAGTTCTTGTCATACAGATCTTTTACTTGCTTGGTTAGAGACACACCAAAGTATTTTATATTATTTGTGACTATTGTGAAGGGTGTTATTTTCCTAATTTATTCCTCAGCCTGTTTATCCTTTGAGTAGAGGAAGGCTACTGGTTTGTTTTAGTTAATTTTATATCCATCTACTTTGCTGAAGTTGTTTATCAGGTTTAGGAGTTCTCTAGTGGAGTTTTGGGGTCACTTAAGTGTACTATTATATCGTCTGCAGATAGTAATATTTTGACTTCTTCCTTTCCAATTAATATCCCTTGACCTCCTTTTGTTTTCTAATTGCTCTGGCTAGGACTTTGAGTACTATATTAAATAGGTAGAGAGAGAGAGTAGACAGTTTTGTCTAGTTCCTGATTTCAGTGGGATTGCTCCAAGTAGAAACAAAAAGAACTATACAAAAAAATCAACCAAACAAGGAGTTGGTTCTTTGAGAAAATCAACAAAATAGATAAATTAGCCAGACTAATGAGAGGGCACTGAGACAGTATACTAATTATCAAAATCAGAAATGAAAAGGGAAGCATAACAACAGAAACCGAGGAAATCCAAAAACAAAAATCATCAGATCCTATACTCATCAGATCAAATCTGATATAAATCATCAGATCAAAGCCTATACTCAACAAAACTGGAAAATCTGAATGAAATGGACAATTTTCTATACAGATACCAGGGACCAAAGTTAAATCAGGATCATATAAATGATCTAAACAGTCTCATAACCACAAAAGAAATAGAAGCAGTCAGTAATAGTCTCTCAACCAAAAAAGCCCAGGAACAGATGGGTTTAGTGCAGAGTTTTATCAGACTTTCAAAGAAGACCTAACACCAATACTCCTCAAACTATTCCACAAAATAGAAATGGAAGGTACTCTACCCTATTCTTTCTATGAAGTCACAATTAGTCTGATAGCTAGACCACACAAAGACTTAACAAAGAAATAGAACTTCAGACCAATTTCCCTTATGAATATAGATACAAAAATACTCAATAAAATTCTGTCAAACTGAATCCAAGAACACATCAAAACGATCATCCATCACAATCAAGTAGGCTTTATCCCAGGGATGCAGGGATGGTTCAATATACAGAAATCCATCAACGTAATACACTATGTAAACAAACTCAAAGAAAAAAAACCATATGATCATTTCATTAAATGCTGAGAAAGCATTTGATCAAATCCAACACCCCTTCATGATAAAAGTCTTGGAGAGATTAGGAATTCAAGGCCCATACCTAAACACAGTAAAAGCAATAGACATCAAACCAGTAGCCAACATCAAACTAAATGGCACAGCATCCTTGTGTTCTCTTCATTTCCTGAGCCAAGCCTCCTGCCACCTGCCTTTCAGTGTCTGGCCTTTCTGCTTTCTTTAACTGCCTCCTCTATGTATCTTTCATGGGACTGCATGGCTGACTTCAGACTCTCTGACTTATGATTATCCCTGTGTTCACACCTGCAGGGTATGTCCCTTCTAAGCAGTAGTTCCGCTTCAAGATTGTGTCTATGCATAGAGCTCTGGCCAAGGGGTGGGGCGTGACATGGATTTGCCTTCCCTGCTTGAGGGGTCCACTAGAGGATTCAATCTCAAAGAAAACTACAACTGGCTTTGAATTTTGTGAGGACTGTGGGCTTGACTATGGGGCGGGGGAGGATGTGAGCCTCTTTTCCTTGGAGCCCCCAGGCTCTAACGATAAAGTTTCTGCCTCTTCAACTCCAACATTGCAGAAAACTGTGCTGGAGCTGTGTGTAGGGTGCTTCTGGCTGAGTCGCCCTTTTATGTCTCAGCACCTTTCACCTGTCTAATCATCTTATGCCTTCCTGAAGTGTCTTATCTTGTTGGTTTAGAATCTAGTATTTTTGCCAGGTGGCGGTGGCGCATGCCTTTAACGGGTGGTGGTGGTGGTGGTGGCGGCTGCGGCGGCGGTGGCGCACACCTTTGATCCCAGCACTTGGGAGGCAGAGGCAGGCGGATTTCTGATTTCAAGGCCAGCCTCCTCTACAGAGTGAGTTCCAGGACAGCCAGGGCTACACTGAGAAACCCTGTCTTGGAAAAAAAAAAAGAATCTAGTATTTTCTTTCTAACATCTATTTATTTATTTATTTAGTGCATGTATGTATGTGTATGTATGTGTGTACAAGAAAACCCGTGCGCAACGAGGACAGCTTGTTGGAATAGATTCTCTCCTTTCATCATGTGGGACCCTGGCAAGCACTATTACCTGCTGATCTATCTCACCAGTCAGTAGAGAAGAATGATCCTTTCTGTGGCTAGATGCACTTGGAAAAAAAATACAAAAATAGAAGACACACAAGTCTTACACAAAACAAAACAAAACACCTGTAGTTCTAACCTATGAGAGCTGATTCACAATGTTTCTGAAATAGTTGTGTAAAGCCATGTTCTATGTATGTGGCTTCCTGCAGTCCTTGACTGGACACCACTTTTAGCTCTTGGCCTTTCCTCTCCTCATATCGTACCTAGCACACCAAGGCACAGAGGCTAGTCTTTTTGTAACAAGTGCTACAAATGAACTTTCTTCCCTTCCAGAGGGTACGATCCAGAGGACAGAATCTTCATGGCTAATTTTTCATCTTTGCTTTTGCAGATTGAGAAATGGCATGCAACGTACCTAACCAAAGACAACGGACTATGTCAACATCAGGAGAAAGTCTATATGAAATTCTTGGTCTGCATAAGGGCGCATCATGTGAAGAGATTAAGAAAACCTACAGGTACCATGGAAGCTCAGTGGGGACAGGTACCATGGAAGCTCAGTGGGGACAGGTACCATGGAAGCTCAGTGGGGACAGGTACCATGGAAGCTCAGTGGGGACAGGGACCATGGAAGCTCAGTGGGGACAGGGACCATGGAAGCTCAGTGGGGACAGGTACCATGGAAGCTCAGTGGGGACAGGTACCATGGAAGCTCAGTGGGGACAGGTACCATGGAAGCTCAGTGGGGACAGTTCCTGTCCTACTGTTGGTGGTTTCTGGGGACTGGCAAGTGGCACCAAACTAAAGACCTAAGCTTCTTGCCAAGACCCGGGTGATCTGACGTCTGGACCCATGTTTCCTATTGTGTAGTATCAACAGTTCAGAATAGACAGGCATCGCAGTGATTTTTGAAAGAATTGCTCTATGATGCCCTGCCTGAGGAAAGTTAATACTCTAGACCGCTGAGAGGGAGTCATTAGGAAGGAGGAGGAAGGAAACCTAAGCCAATCAGTAGCTGCATTTTAACCCATGTGGCACTAGATCCGGGATAAAGGTTTGTCACAAATGCTGTGCTGTCAACCACACTGGCCTTCAGTTTTGCTCTTTTCATATCTGACTTGCTTCTAATAGTTACTGTAGGGAGAAACTGAAATATCATTTTATTTAAAATCCTAAGGATCGAAAATACATATCACATATAAAATACCTTGCTAATTTTAAACTATCAAAAATGAAGATGATACGCGTCTTGAATTTACCTAATTTTTATGGAGCGTTTGTTTCCTTCATCCTTTGCCACGTAGATAAGGCAGTAAAGGGTTAAATCGTCTTTGTTTTTACTCTCCGCCCATCTTTCTTTCTCCTAAGTACTGAAATGTAGACATCTTCGTGTTATTAAGCATCCTGTTTTCCTGTTTGTAGCCTATGGTTACTCTCAATGTATCTAGTCAATTTATCATTTATTATTTAACATGGGAGTTATTTTAGTTTCTTTTTATGCTTAGTATCCTGTACATAAATCTCAGTATGTGTTTCCAACTGTTTCCTAATAGAAGAGTAAAACTGTACTTTTATAAGACAAAATGAATTGAAACATGTTAATTTTAATTAATATATACTTGATTCTGTCCTGAACTGTTTTTTTTTTTTAAGCTTATAGTTCTTAATGTATGGAATTAAAAAATTTTTGGTTTTTTTTTTTTTTTTTTTTTTTTTTTTTTTTTTTTTTTTCGAGACAGGGTTTCTCTGTATACCTCTGGCTGTCCTGGAACTCACTCTGTAGACCAGGCCAGCCTCAAACTCAGAAATCTGCCTGCCTCTGCCTCCCAAGTGCTGGGATTAAAGGTGTATGCCACCACCACTGCCTGACATTAAAATTTTTGAAATAGACAAATTGTTAATAATTTCTGTGATGTCTTTGTCCTACTTGTCATGGCTAAAAACAATTAAGATATTATAAGCTTTATCAGCTTCCTTCTCCTTTCAGTACATGTATGATTTGCTTTGACATTAAATCTTTGATCCTTTCAGGACTTATTTTGGGATAAGGGATGAGGCAGGATTTCAGACACGGTTTTGTGAAATTAGCAGCCCACCAATATTTACTGATGTCTCCAATTTTACCAATAATGAGACCTTCTTTGGTCTTGAGCTTCACCATATGATAAAGTATGGGAGCTGATCTGGCCCCCCCAGAAGCTTATCCAAGTGGCAGTCCTTCAGGCTGCTGTATTACGGTCCAGTTGTTTGAAAATGGTGGAGGATTCGTAAAGCCAATGTGGATCTTGTAACACATATTTCACCTGGAGCACTGGGGGCAGAGAAGGATTTACTGTTTATTCACACCAGAGTTTCCCAAGTGTGCCTAGGAGTGGCTCGACACACAACTGATGAACAACCTACTTGGAACATTTCCGACCATGTTTTAAAGTTTCAGACCACTATTGTGAGGTTCTTGGGGGATGAAAATCAAAACAATTGCATTTTAGGCTTAGTAACAATAAAAATGTGCTCTGAAATGGGGAGCAAAAAAGCTTTATCAAACTTCCTTGCCATTCTTAAAGCTCAATTTACAAATGGGACTTTTAATTGCCTTTATTAATTTTGGGAGCTGAGATTTCAGGTCATATCCTAATTACAGCATTAATTATGTCGTGCTGCTTGCAAGTTTAATAATCACAACATAAAATCTTTTCATGTAATCAGTGTCTTGCCATTAATTTTGTTTTAATGTCATACAAATATTATTTTTCAGCTGATTAGGGCACTAGCATGCTACCCAGAGCATCTACTTCTACCTAAATTAGACATTTGTATTCTGCAAGTTATTCAAAATGCAGGAGCAGGCTGAAAATCCACTGAGAATACTATTCCTATATTCAGAGATCTGCATTGAAACAGTGACCACATAGCGAGCTGAAAGCCAGTGAGATGTAATAAAATTACTGACTGTGGTCCATATGCTGTTTGACCCCAGGTCAGTAGATGGGATAAAATTACTGTTAATGATCGCTGTTAGGATCTTTCGTTTGCCCTCTTGAAAACAAGATAGAGCTAGAAAGTTTCTTCTTTTATCTTTATCTAAATTTTCTGATAGATATTAAATAATAGATTCATTTGAATACGTACATGTTCTAGGTCGTCTCCTCAGGGGAAACAATGTTATTAATTTCTTGCATACTTTTCTGAAGAAAGCTCATGAGCAGAGAGAACTTCCAGACTGGGCAAGATGGAGTAGACTTATCTCTCACTGCACCTTCTGATACGCTTGGCTGAAATTCTTGAGAATGACACAAGAGACAACTAAAGAGAAATCCGGGAGCTAGAACGGGGCGAACAGGCTAGTGACCTCAGCTCCAAAGGAGTAACAACCATAAAACATTCTAGTATTCTTTCACTCCTCACCCACCAGAGCATAACCCAGAAAGGACGTTTTCTCAGTGGTCAACCAGTCTTCCAACAGAACTAACCCAGGTGACCTTAACCTTTCCTCAACTTGAACTACACATCACCCAGCAACCCTAAACAAGTCCTGCATTAATAGAAAGATTGTCAGTTGAAAGTCCCTTAACAATAAGGACAGGGGGAGCACTTGCAGGGCTATAGCCCAAGACTCCGCCTTTCCACTCAGACTCCATCCGGCAGAGATTCCTTCTGGAAAGATGGATTCAACAGTAGGCACCCAGTTCTGGAAGTGAACTTCTGTCAGAGGAGGTTGCAGAGTCCCTTCCCCAACCCGAAAACACTCAGCCAAAATGAAGTCCCTCTCAGTTTTCCCAGGTACTATAAAGAATGCTGAAAGGACTCGTGTGAGGATGGAGAGATGGCTCAGCAGCTAAGAGCTCTGGCTGCTCTTCCAGGAGTCCCAGGTCCAATTTCCAGCACCCACATGGGAGCTCACAACTGGTTATAACTCTAGTTCCAGTGGATTCAATGCCCTCTTTTGCCTCAGTGCCCACAGCAGGTATACATAGATATACATGCGTGCCAAACAACCATACACATAAAATAAAAATGTAAATGTTGTAGAAGAAAGGCTCATAGGAGGCAAAGTAGGAAATCAAAATAGCACCAGAGAGGCTCTGAAAAATCAGATTGGAATCACCTGCAAAAGTAAACTGATATCCACATGTTAAACCTAAGCAAGTGACTCTTTGTTAGACTAAAAATGAAGAGAACCCAAATATCTCCAGTCAAGATATCCAGATATGTTTTTTAAATCACCTATCATAAAAAGAACTAAGAAAGTCACAACCTGAATGAGAAAGCTCATCAGTTGACTCCCATACTGAGAGGAGACAGACACTGGAATTGTCTGCTGAGTATTGAAAGTAAATCCATAGGCATGTGGAAGAGGGCTCAACACAATCTTCAGATTGTTGCGAAGCAAATGAAGCTGTAAAAAAAAAAAATCCCAGGAAAGCAAGCTCATAGCAAAAGATTCAAGTGAATTACAATGGAGAAGTAACAGAAACCATGCTAATAAGTAGAGCTCAGAAAGACTGGTAAGGACTCCAAAAAGAATCACTGGAGTTCAGGGATGAACCAGTAAAATTTACCCAGTATGAACAACAGAGAGATAATAAATTAAAAACAATCCAGTTTTAGAAATCCATGGCTTACTAACAGATTGCCGTGTGGCCCTGAAGTCTCAGGTGGAAGGAAGAGAAAGAATGGACTAAGAGAGTGTTTGGAGAGTTAATTGCTGAAATCCACCCAAATTTAGCAAAACCCACAAACTACAGCTAGTGGACCCAAGTGAATACAAATAGGCAAACAAAAGAAATCTAACACAAACAGAGTTTGAAAGTAGAAAAATAAAAAAAACCATTGTTGTTTCTACTGGGCAACAGCCACTTGAGTGACAGGCCAGAAGCAACAGAATCTGAAAGGAAGTGGACATGCCATTTTTCAAGTGCTGAAGGAGGATTGCAAATATGGCATCTCATAAAATTGAATTGTATTTTAGCTATCAGGGGAAGTTAAGGAAGTTAAGAAATACACAGACAAGGACATCCAGAAGAATTTGACAGTAGTAGATCAATTCTTAGAGAATGGCGCAAACTTGGGTGTGCCCACACAAATGTGAACACACACATACACATACACACAATCTATGCCATATATGCAAGCACACACACAAAATTAAAAAATAAGTACTTCAAGAAGTTTTTCAAAATCTAGGAAATTACAAAATGAGTGTCATGCAATGAAGAAAGAACAATGGAGACAGTTGAGATCTGGGTAAAATAAGACTACCCTCTCCTGGGCTTCCTAAAGTATGAACTGCTGGGCTCAAAGTTATCTCACCACATGATACTTGATTGTCCTGAAAGGCAATGAGATTTACGCATTTTGCTAAAAGTCACAAAATCTGGATACCAACATATTCACAGACCATTTGAAGGCACCCACCTCAAATGACTAAGAAAACTATGGAAAAATACTACAAATAACCCACAGGAAGACAAAAAAATAGAAAATGGGGGGAAGAAATAGCAAACAGAAACAAAACAAAACAAAGAAAAGGAAAGTAAATAAGAAATAGACTTAATACTTAACATGAGATGGATTGTCAGCCAAGACATGTGTTTTTTTTCTTAAACAGTTTGAATATACAACCCATCCTATTTCATTCATTCCATTTTAATATATCCCAGCAATGACCAGCTCTGAAAGGATCTTACTCTTTCACTTACTGCCATGGTACAGGTGTACCGTGAGTTCATCAGCTTTCTGTTGGCAGTCATGGTTTTAGAGTGAAATGTGCCCTGTAGTTTTTATATTTGAAAAAGTTGGTCTGCAACTAGTGGCATTGTTTTGGAAGGTCATAGAACTTTTGGGAAGTGGAGCTCAGGTGTAGGAAGTGAGTCATTAGAGGTGGCCCATGAGGTTATGTAGTCCTGCCCTACTTCCTGACCACTCACTGATTCCTGGGTACAGATGCAATGTAACCAACCACCTCATACTCCTGCCATGATGAGCTCCCTGCCAGGATTGATGGTATACTACCAAGTAGTAAGCCAAAATGAACTCTTGCCCTCCTCCTCCTCCTCCTCCTTCTCCTCCTCCTCCTTCTTCTTCTGTTTTTTGAAACAGGGTTTTTTCTGGGTTGCCCTGGCTGTCCTGGAACTCACTCTGTAGACCAGGCTGGCCTCAAACTCAGAAATCTGCCTGCCTCTGCCTCCCAAGTGCTGGGATTAAAAGTGTGTGCCACCAGAGCCCAGTGAACTCTTGCTCTCTTAAGCTACTACTTGTCTCGTACTTATTTGCTCACAACAGCTAAACTAATTAGGTGGTTACTCTTCAAGGCTGTCTTTTTAAACAGTACTTGAACTTCTTATAGAGGGAAAGCTCATTGCTGGAAGGATGTGGAGGAAATGAAATAGTCTTTGTTTCCATCCTCTTCTCAGTTATGTGTGTTCTGATCCCAAAACGCTGAAACAAAGGTCCACATTATTCAAATAAACCATTTGCTTTCACAATTCTGGTTGTTTCTGATTAGGGACCTGAAATTACAGATAGCCCATGCAAATAAACAAGGACATGTATCAATAGGAAAAGGAGAAATATTCTTTAAGAGGGGTGTGCAAAATTGAGAAGGAGATTTTTGGCACCTTTAGTCTTTTATGCCTTTAGAGAATTACCATAAGTAACTGCTTCAAAGACCACATAAATCTCTCCGATGTCTGTGGATAAATCCATCACAGGGTCTGTGAAATGTCTTTTCCTTTGAATTTCTGAAACTGAACTATGTATGCTTCATTAAGAAATTGTTCTAGTAGAGTTCCCTACTACCTCAAAGGACAGTGGGGGGAAGGTGACAATGGGAAGGCTTTTAGTGTGTCAGTCTATAAGCTACTTAAGCACATCATTTGTTGAGATTTTGTAGAAAGAATGAGACCATTTTCTCCAAGTACATGAAACCCTTTGTGAGAAGGCACAATGGGAACTGAGCGAACAACCCTCATCATTCTTCTCATTCTAAAATTAGCCTGCCACTTGGTTGTGCTGTTTTAAAGGCCATTTATCCAGCTCACACAAGGTGAATTTTAGGTCGTATCTAAAGTGACCTATTGTGGAATGAAACTCAAGGCATCTCTCCTGGCACTGACAGTAAGGAATAAACTGTCTTCAGCCCTGTAGTGCTCATTCCAAGGACATTAGCATCCAAGGTGATTTAATCCATTCTTATTACTGATGGGCAAAGTCACTTCATCCTTACCAGTGTTTGCAGATGAGCAATGTCTTTTCTTCTTATTCTGAGCTTAGAAATCTTACCACCTACTTAATGCATTATTGGACAGAAGGCTCTATTAAAATGCTCGGGTTCCAGAAGGTCAAAGGCTGATCTCTATTCCTGACATCTGTTCTAACTTTACATTAGCATGTTTTGCCTTCCTAACTTAGTTTCTCTGAGTCAACATAGTTTTTTTAGGAAGCTCCTGAATGAAGCTGGTGAAGGAGGAGGGAGAGATGTAGTGAAATGTGGGGCGGGTAGACAACTGAGGAGCTAATAGGGACTTGAAATGAGGGACTTGGGGATTTTCAACTGACCCTCTCAACTAGTTCAAGAACTTTAGTGTCTTAGGGTTTTACTGCTGTGAACAGACGCCATAACTAAGGCAACTTGCTTGGCAGTTCCTCCGGAAATTGGACATAGTCCTACCAGAGGACCCAGCTATACCACTCCTGGGCATATATACACAGAAGATGCTCCAACATGTAATAAGGACACATGCTCCACTATGTTCATAGAAGACTTATTTATAATAGCCAGAAA
>NW_022196899.1:13637053-13646884 GCF_008632895.1 Mastomys coucha
TCCTGAGAGGCTCTGACAGTGCCTGGCTAATACAGAAGTAGAGGCTCACAGCCATCCATTGGACTGAGTATAGGGTCTCCAGTGAAGGAGCTAGAGAAAGGGCCCAAGGAGCTGAAGGGTTTACAGCCCCTTAGGATGAACAACAATATGAACTAACTAGTATCCTCAGAGCTCCCAGGGGCTAAACCACCAACCAAAGAGTACACATGGTGTGACTAATGGCTCCAGGAGGATATGTGTAGCAGAGGATGGCCAAGTTGGTCATCAATGGGAGGAGAGGCCCTTGGCCCTGTGAAGGTTCTATGCCCCAGATTAGGGGAATGCCAGGGCCAGTAAACAGGAGGGAGTGGGGTGGTGAGCAGGGGGTGGGGGTGGGAACAGGGATTTGTTTTAGTTTTTGTTTATTTTTATTTTATTTTATTTTGGAGGGGAGCCTGGGAAAGGAGATATTGTAAATAAAGAAAACATCTAATAAAAAAGAAGAGGGGACTGGGAGGGAAGAGGGGCTGATATTGGGATGTAAAGTAAATAAATAAATAAATAAATAAACAAATAAAACAAATTTAAAAAGGTAAAAAAAAAAAAAAAGGAACAACATTTAATTTAATTGGGGCTGGCATACAGATTCAGATTCAGAGGTTCAGTCCATTATCATCAAGGCAGGAATATGGCAGCATCCAGGCAGGCATGGTGCAAGAGGAGCTGAGAGTTCTACATCTTCATCTGAAGGCTGCTAGAAATATACTGGCTTCCAGGCATCTAGGATGAGGATCTTAAAGCCAACACCCACAGTAGAACACCTACTCCAATAGGGCCACACCTTCTAATAGTGCCACTCCCTGGGCCGAGCATATACAAGCCATCAATTGAGTTGCAGTTTCTACCACCTGAGGAATTTCCAGAGTCTCTGCTGAGAAAGTCTATGGAACAAAAGAACCAGTTCATTCCCATTCAGTGGCTTCTCCAAGCCATGTTTTCACCCTGACAGTGATACCAGTGGCTCAGTGGGTATGTCTATGGCCACTGCTATATCCAACCCCGGCTCTGGTCTGCTACTTCAGCTCTCCTACCGCTCCGTGGGATACAGCTACCCTGCATTCGTAATGTATCACCCATGCATGATAGGCAGGTGCAGCTGCTCCATAATAGCCACACTAGTCTTCAAGTCCTCTGACTACCCTGGCCCAGAAGGCTTGAGCCTTTAATCCCTGTTGGTGACTTGTGACACTGGGAGGTCTGGAGGTTGATGTCCTCCTCCTCTTGCGGTCTGTTGAGCTCCCTTAAGGGCCAGCTCTCACTGTTCTATGGAACTATTAGCAGAATACCAGTCCTCTCTGACAGATGATGCGTCTTTGCTCCTGGGTCAAGGTAATCGTGCCTTGTTCTTTCATTTAGATTGATTCTTTTCCAGATTAAAGTTACATGCTCTGCTCAGACGGGCGTCTTCGAGGCTCTCCCAATTGTTCACTGTGTTCTCATTTGATGGAAACTGGAGCGGGTGGTGGGTTAGATTCCTTTTTCAAGGCTGTTGCATTGAATATCCAAATGTGCCCTGATGTATTAAATTTCTAGTAGTGAGTGACAAGAATGTGTGGGCAATGGCTCAAAGATGTCATCCAAACTCCACGGTTCTTCCATACCAAGGCAACCTGAAGTTTGCCATCTACTGCTGCTCAAAGCACATGGCGTGTGTGATTAGAGTCTCTCTTTTTATTGATACAGATTAGCATATAAGCATAGTTACTGAATGAATGAATGGATGAATAAGTGAGCATTACAACTCTTTTATTTTAGCATGCTAGTGCTCATAGTATTGTGAAGATCACATACTTTGCATATTTCATAGCTTTTCAAACTAAGTTAAAAATAATAAGCTTCTCAAATTTATTTTAAGGGACAACCAAGAAAAAGGAGTTAGAACTCAATTGAAGGAGTCAGAGAAAGAAAGAAAATGGAAAGAAAGAGAAAAGGAGCAGACTAGACCTCTCCTATCTGGCCATGAGGTCCCCAGCAGGTCCCTTTTCTAAGAGCTCTCCTATCTGGCCATGAGGTATCCAGCAGTTCCCTTTTCTAAGAAACAGAGCAGTTTATAAATGCTCCCTGCCTGGCTGTCCTGTCCCATCAGGGACCCAATCAACTTTTTCCCTTTCTGCATTTCCTACTCCATCAAAGTTGTTAGGAAAGATACTGCCTCTCCCACTATGCTCCCAGGGCCACCCCCATGCTAACAGTTGCAGAAAAGAAAAGTGAAGTGATGAGCAAGTATATTTTGATTGTGTGCTTCTGGCTGCTCTATCCTTGATTGTGTTTTTATTTTCAGCTCCTCAGAACCGTTTCTCAAATGATAGATTTAATCATCTTGCTGAATGAGAAGTAGTCAACTGGCCCAGCAAAGGCGGATGGGGGCAGATGGACAAGGAAAGGCCTTGTCTTCTGCTTGGTACACAGTACCTTTTCTGTGACTCCAGACCTTCGAGTGAGACACAGACACAGGATGAGGGAAAGGGCACAGAGCCCATTTAGAGCCTGTAAGTTTTAAGTGCTCAAAGTCTCACATGGTGCTATGGTGTGGCTCGTACCTGTAATCCCACTATTTGACAATAGGAGGTAGAAAGAAGGCTGCAAATTCAAGGTCAGTCCAAATGACATAGTGATTTCTGGACACGGTCACAAACCAAAAAGCAACACACTCTTATAGGCTACACGAATGTTAATTTGAAATGTTTAAATAGTTTATGTACATGTGTACAACTGAGTGTATGTGAGTGCACCATGTGCATGCTAAAGGTGGTGGAGTTCAGAAGAGGGCATTGGATCTCTTGGAACTCAAGTTCCATGGTTGTGAACCATGTGACTGCTGGGAAGCCATCCCAGGTCTTCTGCAAGAGCTGTAAGTGCTCTTCACTGCTGAGCCGCTTCTGCAGCCATAAACATTAGTTTTTATTTACACCGATATTTATACTTTAAAAAATATACAGAGATAAGATTAAGAAATTAAAAACAACACGTGTCCATGGCATGCCTGGACAAAAGCCTAACAAAATATTGGTCCACCGATTTGAAATTACACAAAGATCTGGCTCTTTCTTAGCTCCTCAAGGATCACCAAATTAGAGGAAATTGGTTTTATACACCCTAAACATCATCACTTAAGTCCCTGTGCTTTGTGAACCGGTTTAACTTCTTGTTGACAAAGCAGCAGGTAATTCAAACACTGCTTCTATTTCATTCACTGCTACATAGAACTTTCTGGAAAAGTTACCAAGAATTTGAAATAATGAGTCTCCTGGGTGAACCCAAATGAGGAAATTGCTAGTTTCACAAGGAGCAGGAAGAGTATAATTTTTGAAGCAACCCCAATCTGTGATGTTTTTGCCCATCTTTATTAGCAATTACAGGTAAAAAGGGAGGCTGCTTATGAATAAAGAGTTACTGTCAGGGGAATGCATAGCTAATGGAAAAATTGTAAATATTTACAAGGCAGAGTGATGATTCAAGCTCACAAGATTAATTGAAATTAATCTCTATCAGGCACTAATTTGTTTCCTGAGTTCTAAAACCTTCCACTGAGAAGTATGTAAGGCCATGTTTGAGCTATTTTCCAGGTGGCTGCGAGACCTCCCTTTTCTTAATATCTTCATCTATTTCATTTATTTATTTATTTATTTATTTATTTATTTAAGTTTTATTGCATTATGTTGAGAAAAGTTACATGATTTCAATTTATCTGAATTTGTTAACATTAAAAACATTTAAACTAAATAGAATTAAATCATATTCTTGTTTCCCTTTAATACCTACAATATCTTTTTTGTCATATTCTTTAAAATTTATAAAATATTATAACAATAAAAATGAGTATTATAAAAGTTGTTTGATATAAAACAATCAATTAAAAAGTCTTACATAGATGCTTGTCTACAGCAATAGTGAAAATACATATGTTTTTCTCAATATAAATTTTAAATAACTCCAAACATATTAACTGCATATTTCAAAATAATACATCACTACAAGTATTTACTTAAGTGAACACAAATATATAAAGTCTTTTTCTTTGTTTGTTTGTTTTATATTTGGTAGAGCTTAAAATCTTGGCTCTTACTGTAGTACAAGCCCCAAATAAGAATAATTTTTAGACATTGGATTTCATTGTAATAAGGCTGTACTTCAATGACCCTCACATCACCAAAGCTTTTTACCTCCATCATAGCTAAGCTGAGAGTTGACAGTCCTGCTGTGCCAAGGAATGAATTGTAGGCACGATTTTTGGACACAGACTTCCTGCTATGTTCAAAGCTTTTTGACTTGAGTGAGTGACTTTATTCTTAGCCCACAGAGAACAGGTTACATTTATTTAAGAAATGGTGTGTGTATTAAGATGGTCTATCCATAAAGTCATTCACCAACTGTTTCAATGAACAATGGTTCTGCTTGGAAGGTGGCACAGGCATTAGGTGAGGGTAAGAATCTGGTTCATTGGCTATGATAATTTGGAAAAGCATTCATCTCAGAGAAAGAGTAACTTATAAAGTCCTCTTCTTCAAACTTGATACAAGAGTTACAAATGTCAAGCAAAACATTCAGTCTCACTCTTTGTTGTTCTTCTTACAAGCCCCCTTCCAATTTAATTGTTTACATTTCTTTTGGCTGTATAAATACTTTTGAAATAAGTGAGCTGTTCTGAAAACCATAGTATAGTGTAAAAACATGCAATAAACAATACTACTAATAGAGTCTGAGATAGGAGAAGCAAGATTTCAAGACCATTATGTTGTACACAGCAAGATACTGTCACGTACAAACAAGTTGAAAGTGTATATAGATTGTACAATATTGGACCTATTTCTCCAATTACCAAATTAGAGAGACCATTGGATGACAGTCAACAAATTTCTAATTCCTCATATTTTTGGATTTCAATCAATTAGGATATGTTGGTAATATTAATTTTCATATTAAGATATTAAGAAAAGGTAATTGTCACTTTGTTGTTTTTGTTGTAAGAGGTGGAATTAGATTTGTGTAGATTTGTTGAAAGATTACCTTCTTGCTTCTTCTAGGGTGTAGTTTTGCTCCTTAAGTTGATGTTTTCCATCTATTATCCTTTGTAGGGCTAGATTTATGAAAAGATAGTGTGTAAATTTTGTTTTGTCATGGAATATCTTGTTTTCTCCATCTATAGTAATTGAGAGTTTTGCTGGGTATAGTAGGCTGGGCTGGCATTTGTGTTCTTGTAGGGTCTGTATGACATCTGCCCAGAATCTTCTAGCTTTCATAGTCTCTGGTGAGAAGTCTGGTGTAATTCTGATAGGTCTGCCTTTATATGTTACTTGACCTTTTTCCCTTACTGCTTTTAAAATTCTTTCTTTGTTTAGTGCATTTGGTGTTTTGATTATTATGTGATGGGAGGAATTTCTTTTCTGGTCCAGTCTATTTGGAGTTCTATAGACTTCTTGTATGTTCATGGGCATCTCTTTCTTTAGGTTAGGGAAGTTTTTGTCTATAATTTTGTTGAAGATATTTACTGGCCCATTACCTTGGAAGTCTTCACTCTCTTCTATACCTATTATCCTTAGGTTTGGCCTTCTCATTGTGTCCTGGATTTCCTGGATGTTCTGGGTTAGGAGCTTTTTGCATTTTCTTTGACTGTTGTGTCAATGTTTTCTAAGGTGTCTTCTGCCCCTGAGATTCTCTCTTCTATCTCTTGCATTCTGCTTGTGATGCTTGCATCTATGACTCCTGATTTCATTCCTAGGTTTTCTACCTCCAGGATTCTCTGTCTTTCTGATTTCTTTATTGCTTCTATTTCAATTTTTAGATTCTGGATGGTTTTGCTCATTTCCTTCACCTGTTTGATTGTATTTTTGTGTAGTTCTTTAAGGGATTTTTGTGTTTCCTCTTGAAGGGCTTCTAGCTGTTTACCTGTGTTCTCCTGTATTTCTTTGAGGGTGCTACTTATGTCTTTCTTAAAGTCCTGTATCATCATCATGAGAAGTGATTTTATATCTGAATCTTGCTTTTCTGGTGTGATGGAGTGTCCAGGACTTGCTATGGTGGGAGTATTGGGTTTTAATGATGCCAAGTAACCTTGGTTTGTGTTGCTTATATTCTTACCCTTGTCCTGCACCATCTGTTTATCTCTATTTGCTACCTGCCCTTGCTAAATCTGTCTGGAGCCTTTCCTTCCTGTGATCCTGGTTGTGTCAGAACTCCTTAGAGTCAAGCTGTCTCTGGGATCCTGTGATTCTGGGATCCTGTGATCCTGGGCTTTTTAGAGCACCAGGGAGTGGAGCTTCCTTTGTGTGTTGTGGGACTGGGGGCAGAGCTTTTGCCCAAAGTCTACTCAGGGCACCAGCCCAGACAGACCGGAAGGAAACTGAGTCACTGGGCTGGCAGAGTTCCTGTGTGTCTGAGTCCTGCTGGTCCCAGTTACTCCTGGTATTGGGACAGATGTTGTGTCCTCCTCACCTCTGATCCAGGGCTGGTTAGAGTGCCTGGGAGTGGAGCTTCTTCTGGGTGTTGTGGGACTGGCTGCAGAGCTTGTACCCAAGGTCTGCTCAGGGCACCAGCCGCCCCATACAGCTATTTCATCCTCTTGACTCTTTAGAGAGCATCAACTTGTCCTTCCTCAGCACTGAGATAATTACAATCAATGATATTTCCACTCACTCCATATT
Organism: Mastomys coucha; assembly: GCF_008632895.1. Classification (NCBI taxonomy): domain Eukaryota; kingdom Metazoa; phylum Chordata; class Mammalia; order Rodentia; family Muridae; genus Mastomys; species Mastomys coucha. Next base: position 13,643,734 of record NW_022196899.1, read on the forward strand.
TACTCCTTACCAAATGCTTAATTTATGTTATACTGGGGGGGATATTTAATTTTTCATCAGTTTGAACCCTACATACTATTTCTTCTCATCATGGTCTCCCTGATTTTATGCCTGATATTGTTCATTATGGAAAATGCGTCTTGCTAAATTTGTTTTTGCATAGTAAGCTCTTTAAACAGAAGGAACTCCATATCTACACACTCAATGGAGAACCAAAGGGAGGCTTGTGATTTGTAGAGAAGAACAGAGATCATATTAATTAAAACCAAATGCTTCCCATTATCCACCTCTATTCTACACACTTTGCTAGATAGAGAAAAAGTTACAGAAAATATAACTGATAGTCATAATTGAATACTGGGAAAAAGTAAATTTTTACTTTTAAATCAAGTGCTTTGAAGGAAAGAGAGTATATAACAAAGATAGAAATCTACACTAGAGGTTAGAGACAATTTCCCTATAAAAATGAATACAATTTTAATTTCAGTACAGTAAAGGCCAGTTTATATTGAGGGTAGTCAAAGAAAAGCCAGGAGATACACCCACAGTGATAGCTGCACACCTCAGCTACCAAGATCTGTTTCTGCAGGATTTTAAGTAGTTTTTGGTGTTCATGGGAATGGGCTGTGCATCCATTCTTTACAGCAGTAGATCTAGAAGGGAGCATTTTTGCATGATCTATGGATAGGTGCAAACATGAAAGTGTATATGAATAAGTCAGCAAGAAAAAATTAATTCTTGTCTACATGAGAACTCATGGCAACAGGCATCTAGCCAAATGATATAATGCTTGATGGAAATAATCGGGTGAGCACCAGCAGTGGAGGGAACAAAAGTATTTGACCTATTGAGGATGGTGTAAGTTCTGTAAGTTTGTTCTGGGTAGGTCCATCAGTTCGTTTCTGTTGTTGTTGTTGAGACAAGATCTTTCTGGATAGCCTACCTATGCTTGAATCGCCCTGCCTCTGCCTCCCAAGGGCTGGCATATAGTACCACTCCTGGCTTGTCTGTTGTTATTGCTATTCTTGAAACAAAGGGGGAAACAATAAAATTCTACATTCAGTGATGTATTTTCTATAGAATTTTCTTTATTCTATTATTTGTATAGATATTAAAACTATCAATAAATGGAAATGTTTATGAAAATAGCCCAGGTCCTCACGAAAGGAACCGAGATATGTCAAGAAATATCATATTTTATGAAACATCAAATTTTATAGAATCTGGAAATTAATGGAGTTCTTGTCAAAACCAAGAGGCATTTATTTGCGTGTGAGGATGGAGATGCCTGAGTGTCCCTAATTTTATGAGTTAGTCTTTCTAACATACTGGCTTACAAGTTAGCAAGTAAGCTAGTGAGTGAGCTCCAGGTGTCTCCTGTTTCTGTCTTGGGGCTAGGATTACTCATAGGAGGATCAGTAGGAGGAGAATTACTCATAGGAGGATCAGTAGTAGGTACCAATGAGACCCCAGTGTTTGTTCTTCTCTAGGCTGGTTCTGGAGGTAAACCTAGATTCTTGTGATTGCATGGGACACACTTTGTCAACAGAGCTACCACCCAGCCCTTGCTCCTCAGGTCAGCAGTAACTTCGAAAGAACTGCACACCATTCCAATGACCACTATCAAAATAGGTACCAGAATGATGAGAAAAAAATATTGTTGGTGAAGAAGTATTCTTGGTTGATTTGTCTAGTGACTGGAATACTTATTAGACTCCATTAAATCTGGTTAAACAGTTAAGGCGATGAAACATGGGGGCTGTGGGAATATTTGTAGACAATTGATGTCACTGCATCCCTGGGCAATGGAGGCAGCTGGAACAAGAGGTGGATTCACTAGGAATCATGGGAGGAAATGTTGAGAATGAGGTGGTCTAGGGAATAAGACTCTGTAAAGTTGTATCATGTCTGTCATAGTCTTCATTAGCCAGGAGCCACTCCCATGCCTAAAGTTGTGCTCACAGTTAATAAAGGTTCATGAAGGCCTTAAGCTCTCACTTGTGACTGATTTGTGTCAAGGTCTAAGCAAGCAGGATATGCAAAGGTGCAAACTGTCTAGGTGACTGTCAAAGGTGTGTCAAGTACACACAAGAACATCTGCAAGGACTGCAAAATGTCTAGTTCTTGGTTTATAAAGAATTCCATATCTGATCTTTTACCTGACTAGTTTATCTATGCATACAACCTTTACAAATTAGGTCAGAAAAGTGACTTTAACAAATAACAGTAACAAAATCATGGGGAAGGGGAAAGTATGGTTTGTTGAGTTGCTTCAAATATCCAGTTTGAAATGTCCAGTTTTTAAAACAAATTATAAGATCAGGGTGTGTACACAGGGAAAATTCAGCCAGAGGATAGGGAGGAGAGCTGTGACATGGGAGAGCTGTGACATGGGGAGAGGTGTGACATGGGGAGTGTGACATGGGAGAGCTGTGACATGGGGAGTGTGACATGGGAGAGCTGTGACATGGGAGAGCTGTGACATGGGAGAGCTGTGACATGGGGAGAGGTGTGACATGGAGAGTTGTGACATGAGAGCTGTAACATGGAGAGAGCTGTGACATGGGAGAGCTATGACATGGGGAGTGTGACATGGGAGAGCTGTGACATGGGGAGTGTGACATGGGAGAGCTGTGACATGGAGAGTGTGACATGGAGAGTGTGACATGGAGAGTGTGACATGGAGAATGTGACATAGAGATCTGTGACATGGAGAGTGTGACATGGAGAGTGTGACATGGGAGAGTGTGACATGGAGAGCTGTGACATGGAGAGCTGTGACATGAGAGCTGTGACATGGAGAGCTGTGACATGGAGAGCTGTGACATGAGAGCTGTGACATGGAGAGCTGTGACATGGAGAGCTGTGACATGGAGAGCTGCGACATGGAGAGCTGTGACATGGAGAGCTGTGACATGGAGAGCTGGGATATGGGGAGAGCTGTGACATGGAGAGAGCTGTGACATGGAGAGCTGTGACATGGAGAGCTGTGATATGGGGAGAGCTGTGACATGGGGAGAGCTGTGACATGAAGAGAGCTGTGACATGGAGAGCTGTGACATGGAGAGCTGTGACATGGAGATCTGTGACATGGAGATCTGTGACATGGAGAGTGTGACATGGAGAGTGTGACATGGGAGAGTGTGACATG
>NW_022196899.1:13647969-13654862 GCF_008632895.1 Mastomys coucha
TGGAGAGCTGTGACATGGAGAGCTGTGACATGGGAGAGCTGTGACATGGAGAGCTGTGACATGGAGAGAGCTGTGACATGGAGAGCTGTGACATGGGAGAGCTGTGACATGGAGAGAGCTGTGACATGGAGAGTGTGACATGGGAGAGCTGTGACATGGGAGAGCTGTGACATGGAGAGCTGTGACATGGGAGAGCTGTGACATGGAGAGCTGTAACATGGGAGAGCTGTAACATGGGAGAGCTATGACATGGGAGAGCTGTGAAATACCGTCTTCTAGATATTTCACACATGCTGCTCACATAAACTCATGAAAGCTATGAAACCTATGGTGACTTGCACAGGATTTAAACATAGTTAAGCCACTCAACACTTTAGTGTGGATGGGAGAAAGCTTTCTTAAGCTCCATCCCAAGGCCAGGAGCTATTGTCATTGATGGCTACTGAGGTAGGAAGTCATTTTTCTTTATGGCTACTAGGACATTGCCCTTGCCACACTGAATGCTCTCACACCAGGTTCATATGTCAGCACTAAGTAGACCCAGTATAAAATAATAGCAAAGAGGACTAGGACAACAACAACAAGACAACAGAAGACATGACATTGGGAGAGAGAAGGGTTGAAGTGGAGGCTCCTGGGGGAGTTCAAGAAAGGTAGTCAGTGTGGCTATGTTCAAAACACATTGTACACATGTATGAAATTTTCAAAGAGTAAATTAAAAATTTTTTTTTAATTTTAGAAAGTTCTGACTGTGGACATAATGAAAATTCTAAATCAACTCATTCAAATTTGCTAAGGCTCAGGAAAATGGTGTCTAGAGAATGAAAGGAAAGGGTTGTCATGATGAATCATCAAATAAAGAATGTTAATACAGAAACAAAGTCACCAAAAGAGTCAAACAAGAATCTTGGGATGGAAAATTCAATAACTTTATTGAAAAATTTAGTAGAAGGGCTCAGTGGGAGATCTGAGGGTACAGAAGAAACACTGCATAGACCTCCCATGTAGGTTGAAATGATCCAAAATGAAACAGATCAAAAAGAGAATCAAGGAGACTACTGGAACACCAGGTCTCACACCAGCAAATAGATGCCATGTGCCGGATCCTGTTTTCTGTTTCACTCTCCCATAGAGGACGGGGCTCACTCTATTTCTCTATGTGGGCTAGGCTTTCTTTCTCAATTAATTCTTTAAGCTGGCCGCTTACAAATTAAGGTAGAGAGCTGAACAGAAAAACAAAGCATACAAGTTAAAGAGAGACTGCAGGAGGTAAGGATATGCGAGTAGGATGTGGGGGTACTCTAAACAAAAATGGGGCTCAAAATTCATGGGTGTGTTTACGCCACTGTGGTCACGTTAGAGGTGATTAGTGTACACTGTGAGTGGAAGAGACGAGGCTGTAAGAGCAGTCCAGGATCTGATGTGGGAGTCTGAAGTGGGACTGTGGGCGGAACAGTGGCTTTCAGATTGAATATGTCATAAGATCCTTTACAAGAGAAAACGACATCAATTCTCAGACCAGGTTAAACTAGCTTTACACTGCAAATACAAATCATAAGATAAACTCTTATTCAATCTTATACATTCTTATAAAATTATAAGACAAATACAACAAACCAAATTTCCCAAACTACAAAAGCAACGATTCTCTGACTTCAGCACGTAGCAGAAACCGATGTATAACTTCTGCCATATATAATTTCCAGACCTACAGAACCAGAAACTCTAAGATCAGGGCCACCATATGACTCCCCTATACAGTACCCCTTCCCACATGGATTTTAGCCATAGATGTTGAAAATTATCAAGGCCATGGGCGAATGATAGGCACAGAGAACTATAGTGACACACGGCTGTCAGTGTGGTCTTGGTGCCTTATGAGAGACAGCCCAAATCCAGTTTAAGGGTAATGAATACAAACTGTCTTGGACATGTCCACTCCCAAATCACAGTTGCTGGACTCTGGGTTATTTGATGGTCCTTCTCATTCTCTATTTCACTCATAGTTTACTGGCCACTTGGCACAAAACACTGCTTTTGCTAACCTTGGCTGCAAGAGCTCCTCATATGTCTCATGCCTACCTTTCTTGTTCTAGGCTCTCAAGCCAAGACCAGAAAATAAGTGACAAGACATTCAGGATGCCTAGAGAGGAAAGGAATAGTCATCAAATATTACAAAAGGGTCAAGTATAAGACAGATAAAAATAAGCTTGTGGGATTTCATCCAGAGTGCCACAGAAGGGAGAGGAAGTTTGGGAGAACTGAAAATAGAAATCAGGTTATAGCAAGTTGAAAAGGGAAGGGGAATATTTACCTGGCAAGGGAGCTATCCTGACCACAAAGGTGGTTTTCCCAGGGCGAGGCTTATCCATTGCACTCCAGATGTGCCGACCTCTGCGATTTCCCCAAATGTGGGAGACTCAGCTGCATAATTTGTGGTAGTGGGGGGCTGCGTTCGAGATCTCCCCTGAAAGAAAAAAGAAAAAGGAAAAGCAAATGGGCATTGGAGAGTGTCCTTTTTGCATGAATGGAGAATGCAATTAAAATGCAAAGGAAGAGAAGAACATGTGTAAACCAGGGAAAAGATGAAGAAGCCGGACCTGATGGCATGGGTCTGTAACTACAGCTACCCGGAAAGCTGAGGCAGGAAGACCATGAGTTCAAGACTAACTTGAGTAACTTACTGAGACCGTACCTCAAAAAGATAAAAAGGGTAATTCTTGGGCCACGGTTTGGCAGTACACACATGCCTAGAGCTTAAAACACGAGCTAGGTGATTCCAGAGGAGATGGGAGTAGCAGAAATATTATAGAAAATGTTCAAGTTGGGAGTGGGACTGATGATGCTTTAGGGTCCGCTCAGGTGAGGAGATAGAAGGAACATAAATGGGAGGAGGGATGGAGATGGTGTTATCGCTCAGCGTGGAGGCAGAAGGCTCTTGTTTTCCTCTGACACTCTTCTTACCCTTCCCACCTCAGAAGTGGGAGTGTCTGCTGAGGGAATTGGAAATAGCAATCAAGGAGGGGGGCGGAATAAGAGGTTTGGAAATATTTCTTGGGGACATGAAAAGGAATTTACTGAAGTTGAACAGAGCCAGGCAACCCTCATATGAGACAGCCAAGGAGGAACATGTTTATAGTTTGTTGTTTACAGGGTTGTAAAACCTTGTCTGACAATGCTGCTAAGCCTAGCAAGGGGAGCAGTGGCCGGAGTCATCTTCTCGTGGGCATGACAGGAAATCTTTTAAGGAATTTGGTAAGGGTTGAGAATGGTTTAGGTACACCTCTGTCATTTAAATTAAACCAAGACCTCCAGTCTGTAAGAAAAGGCCCTGTTCAGTTTTTTATTTGTTTGTTTGGTTGGTTTTTCGAGTCAGGGTTTCTCTATGTAGCCCTGGCTGTCCTGGAACTCACTCTGTAGACCAGGCTGGCCTCGAACTCAGAAATCCGCCTGCCTCTGCCTCCCAAGTGCTGGGATTAAAGGTGTGTGCCACCACCGCCAGGTGGCCCTGTTTAGTTTTAAAAGTGAGTTTATGGGAGGAAAGTTTTAAGTGAGAGCTGGGCCCAAAGATATATCAGAGGACAGTGCCCAATGGTTTTGCACTGAAAGGATTTGAAGAGGAGTGACAGAGTTGTTGAGTGTGCCAGTTATGCCAGCTACAGCCGTTCCTAGGACCCACAAGGAGCTAATGTGAAGCTCCCTGTCACTGCAGCCTGACTCAGCAGAGAGCAACAGTCTTGGCCTGCTGAAAATTGTCACCAGGACCAGCGGCAGTGGAGGCTGCTATTGGAAATAGGAGTCGTGGCCATTGAGCTGAGAGGAGGTGTACCCATTTCTCCTCCATCCTAATGTTCCTGTCCCTTGAGAGTCGCAGTTCAGGAGAGGCAGTTGACCTGAGAAACGAATATACTTTCCTTCCAGAAACAGTGAACTTAGAGGCCCAGAAATTGTGTTGGGAGCTTGTTCCATGTACTGAGGTAGATAAGCGTATTAGAGCCTTCAGACTCTGAGAGCAAGCTGGGGCAGGGGTACACCCAGACCTCGGTGCTGTCGGAACTTCAGGTGTTAACTTCTTTTTCAGACAGTACTTCTATTACCAGGGCAGAAAGAAGCTTGCAGAATTGGCCTCGAATTTATATTATAACACTGATACAGATATCCCAGTGTATTCATTTTATCAGGGAAAGTAGAGACGCGGATCTGAGAAAGCCATAGAAGACATGACAGTAAACAGAAATCTGAAGCTCTGTGCCACCAACAGGCATTTAGGCTCTCATAACATCTGAGTGTTGGTGTATTTTTTTTTTTAACTCTTATAAAATTTAAAAAAAAAATCAAAGTATAATGCCTCATGAAAAAGTCGAGTTCATGAACATCTCTGGTACAGTGACAACAGCAGCCACTAGAGGGCAGCACTTGACTCTTGATGCAGTTCTGCAGGCAAAAAGAGACCAGTATCAGAGGCAAGCAGATCATCTGTGTGGTTCTTTCCTGTCCTTGCCTCACGCCGCCTAGTCTGAATCACAAATGTGATGTGGAGCCCACAAAACTAGGACACCTCCTTTAACACTAGAGGGTGAACTGCTCAGGTATAGTGTCTGCAAATGTGGGGAAGTCACAGGGCTGTATAATGCGGTCTTTCGTCTTTTCCTGTGGCATCCTGATGGTCGAAGCACTCATATGAGTCACGCATTATGGTAGCAGGTGCTCCAGAAATAATCACACAGCGGGGGGTGAGTCTGGCATCTGTATCTGAAACATGATGCCAAACGGTGTCCTGGCCTTTCTATTCTGTCCTTATGGTGGACTTTATACTGTTCTCATTCTAGCCTCTGCTCTGCAGCTCACGACATTAAATAAATCTTGTGCTGAGGGCCACAGTCCAGGGTCCAGCCTATGACGTGATTGTACTTGCTTCTGAAAGTTTGAGAACCAAACAAGGGAAGGTATGACCATGATAACCATCAGCCGTAATTGACTGGTAGTTGGACAAGGTTAAACCAGAAACAGTCCTTACTGCGTGAGGTCCATGCGCTGACAAGGGCTAGGGAACCGCAAGGGCAGAGAGAGTCAGATAGAGAGCCATGTGTCCAGGCAGGCAATACCACCCAGCCTACAGCGGAGTCTTTGGTCAGAGAACTCCACAGGGTCTTGCATGCAGCTCAGGGACTGATACACAGAGCCATGTGGTCTGTGTCCATGGCCAGCAGATGCTGAATTCCTGTAGGCTGTGTCAAATAGAAAGGCTCCAAGTGACTAAAAGCTGCTTGTTTGAGCTATTTTTATGATAATTGGATGTGTAAAAATTTGCCTTTGGCTTTGGCAGGCTTTGAGCTAATGGGCCTCAGCTGCAGTGAAGGAAGGACGGACCTGGGGCCAGTAGGCAGACACATTTGTCACCCAGGAAGCTCCCAGAGATTAGCAGGTTCCTGGCTAAGTACTGTCTAAGTACTTCTTACTAGTTCTCCCTGCCAGTGAGAGAAACAGGAAAAAACAAGAGGAAATGAGTGTCTCATAAGCATTTGAGAGTGAAAAACTATCGAACACCATTATCTGAGGGGGTGTAAGGTTTCAAACCACTTCAGAGAGAGAGAGAGAGAGAGAGAGAGAGAGAGAGAGAGAGAGAGAGAGAGAGAGAGAGAAAGGGAAAGAGAGGGAGGGAGGGAGGGAGAGAGAGACACAGAGAGAGACAGAGACAGACATAGAGAAAGAGAGACAGGGAGACACACAAAGAGAGACAGAGACACACACAGAGACACACACACAGAGAAAGACAGAGAGAGACAGAGAGACAGAGAGAAAGAGAGAGGGAGACACAGAGATAGACAGAGACAGAGACACACACAGAGACACACACACAGAAAGACAGAGAGATAGAGACACACACAGAGAGACAGACAGAGAGGGAGGGAGGGACAGAGACAGAGACAGAGAGAGAGACAGAGAGACAGGGAACCTCTTAAATGTCCCAAAAACAGGAATTCTGAAATTTATTGAGCCTCTGGAGAACCACAGCACAGGACCAAGAAGCAAGGCCATCTGTGGTGGAAAATTCCATTGGTAGGCCTCACTAGAGTTGGCTCTATTGTGACTTCTTGAATCAGGACTGAGTTTCTGAGCTTTTTCACCAGTGTATCAGAAGTGATTGTGGTACGGGTTTATAATCCCAGAACTTGGGAGGTGGAGGCAGGAGGATGATGAGTTCAAGGTCAGCCTAGGCTAAGGCAACCTATCTGAAAATAAATAATGTACAATGCTATTTCAAAAACTGAAATGGCCTACCTGCTTCTGCTTTCCAGTCTGGTTTAAATTAGCAGTGTTGATGAAATTTGACTTCTTTGAGAATATTCTTTTATGTCATATGGGGAAATCAGCGCAGGGGAAGCTGAGCACTTAACTGAATGCCCCCAGAAAAGGCAAGTAGAGCTGAGAAAAACTGGTCCTTCCTATCTGGGTCTGGCTAGAATACTGTAAGAAAAGAAATAATAGGCTATTATTTTAAGAGCCTTAGAAGTGGGTACCACTATGGTGGCTACCACTAAACTCTTAGTTACCTGTGTAATGAAGAAAAATCTTGATTTATTATATTGGGTTAACATGACCATGAGACCTCGAAAAGTCATAAGTAAAATGCTCTGTTTTGAAGATCTTGTCCTAATATTCATATTGCTTCTAGGAATGTTCTATAATACAATATTAATCACACAGAGGTCATGAAAGCCAAGACAGGAGGGCTAGAAGTGAGGTCATAGAACTATGGGAACTTGAGTAGTTAAAGTATGAGATAAAGATTTTAAAACAAGTATGATTAAAAAGATGAAAACCAGCTGGACGGTGGTGGCGCACGCCTTTAATCCCAGCACTTGGGAGGCAGAGGCAGGCGGATTTCTGAG
>NW_022196899.1:13655048-13663037 GCF_008632895.1 Mastomys coucha
AAAAAAAAAGATGAAAACCAAGATTGAGAATTTGCACAGAAAGTCTCCACAGCTTCTGTGAATGTGTTGTTTATACGTTGACAAGCTGTGTCTGTCACAGACATGACCAGAACTCTCTGTCCCCTGAGTTGAATGCTAACCTGGGAACTTGTCTGTCACCACTCCACCACCCTCAAAACTTTACAGAACTATGTGAAGCAATTTACTTCTTAAGGTGCTTAGCGATGACTAAGTTGACCAATGGGATATAGTGGATTCTAGAAATCCAGAGGAGAGACCTTTATTTATTTATTTTATTAAGATCCTTTATATTCTTTTTTATATATATTTCATTAGATTTTTTCTTTATTTACATTTCAAATTTTATCCCCTTTCCTCATTAGCCCTCCGAACTTCCCCCATCCCACTCCCCTCCCCCTGCTCACTGACTCATCCACTCCTGCTTCTCTATCATGGCATTTCCCTACAGTGGAGCATAGAGCCTCACAGAACCAAAGGCCTTTCCTCCCACTGATGACCGACTAGGCCATCCTCTGCTGTATATGCGGCTGGAGCCATGGGTCCCTCCATGTGCAGTCCTTGGTTGGTGGTTTAGTCCCTGGGAGCTCTGAGGGTACTGGTTAGTTCATATTGTGGTTCCTCCTAAGGGGTGCAAACCCTTCAGCTCCTTGGGGAGGGGAGGCTTTTAAAATAAACAATAGTGTTCCCCAGAAGATACCATTGAGTAATAAATGCAATAAAGGGAAATGTATTCAGTGTAAATAATCAATGAACAATTCATATGCAGCACATACAGAATATTTTCTTAGATCCTACCAATTAATTTTAAAAGCCACACTAAAAGTTATAAAAGACAGAAATATACTATTTCTAAAAGTTTCTTTCTACATATACCTATATAAAATATATAACTAGCCTTACTATAAATCATAATATTACATATATAGAAATATATACATATACATGTAAAACACAAACATAGAGAAAGAAACTAGCTTATATAGGCGTGTACAGAATCAGACAGACATTAAGATGTTCGTTTATCCCAAATGTTATGGTTCTTCATGTTCTGTATATTCACTTGTGCCTCACCGGAGTCCAGGAGGGCACAAGGGCCTTGACTCTCCGCTGTCACACATAGTTTCAGATGTTCCGTGGTTAAGCTGTTGGCAGATTTCTAGTTCTGCAAACTGTGGCGGTGGCAGCTCATTGGTCTCATTCTCACAACAGGCAATCTTCTGTAGAAAAAAGGCCTGTTTTCTGGGATCTCTTATGATCCCAGGCTTTTCTCTCTTTATTACAGACTGTGGCTATATTCTTGAATTAATCTTTTCATACACTGTGAAAGGCGTATGAAAGAGCAGGTGATTGTTCTATTGAAATGGGGTCTGAGTTTCTCCCAGTTTTCTCTCCCAATTCTCCCCTTATTCCTCCCTCCCCACTCAACTTCATTTTTGTGTTCTACCCCCACCCCCACCATGCAATGCTTTCTCTCTCTCAAAAACCAAATAAATGCACAAAATACAAGAATATTCAAAATAAACAAAAACTCCACTACAATGGAAAATGCCAAACAAAATAAAATGAAACCAAAAGCTCAGTTGGTACTGGCTCTGCCACTGGTTCTGGAACATGGGAAGATATCAGTGGTTGCTGTCTCTTCTTTTTAGCGTTCTACAGGTAGGTTTCTTCTGAGGGCAGAGAGAACACAAATTTCATGGCTGAATAAGGAAGTCAGGAAGAAATGGAGATAGCTTCACAGTAACCACCAACATTAAAAACTGAGTTCAGAGGCAGAAATGCGTTCGGCATGGTAGGGCATGCCTTTGATCAGAACACTCTGGAGGTAAAGCAGGTAGATCTAAGTTCAAGGCCAGCAGAGTCTTCAAAAAGTATTCCAGGACAGCCAGTGCTCCACAGAGAAACCCCGTCTTGAAAAACATAACAAACAAACAAACAAACAAACAAATAAATGGCAGCAGAAATGCATTCAGCAGCAGGAAGGCAGCTAGAGACACAGCCACGCCACTGTAGAATGTGGCGGAGTACATCCCAAAAGTGCTCCTCTGATATCTCAGCCCACGGATGGACAGGGTGAGCCGGTCAGAATCTGCCCCAGGTGCCTGAGATGCTGGCAGTTGGCAGTAGGTGGGTCTCATCTGAGAGTGTTGACTATGATGTCCTGTTTTCTCCCAAATAGTCCACTTTTGGAAAGCACAGCGATGCTTAGAGATGAACTCTCACACTCTAGCTGAATATCGTGTCACTTTTACATGTAAAATTAGAAAGGGCAAGAAATACCTTTAAAACAAGCAGGGGATTGTTCGATTTAAATGGAGTCCGAGCACTTCCTTCCTCAACCTGAGGTTCCAGAAAACATTCTATGTCTTGCTTGCTCTGTAGATAAGCCCCAAGCAGGTGGGGCGCTCACTGAGCTCACCTGCTTGAGCAGTTGTGTAATTTTGGCAGCTGCCCCTGCTTTGCCATCTGTGCCAAGGAAGCTCAGAGCCAAGAGCGTCTGCCAAGAGGAGTCAAAACACCGCTGACAACCAGGACTTGGATTTGCTACAGATGGAGGCATTCCAGCCCTCCAAAATCAGCCAACACCATTGTTAGGGGAGTGTGATAAAGTGCTGAGTGCATCTGCCCTTGTGAGCTGTCAAAGATCCAACAGGGTAACAAATGACAGGAAGCCACTCTTCTGCCTTAGTCTGGGTAGAGTGTATCAGTGTTTCTCTGATACAAGGCAAGCCTTGGAAACAAGGCAAAGCTTAGAAGAACCATTTTTTTTTTTTTTTTAAATAGGGAATTTTTCCCTTCTGGGCAGAGGTCGTAGCCCTTCCATTGGGTTGATAACACATGGTTATCTTCAGAACTACCAGGGAGAAATGCTGCGCAGTGAAATTCCAGGAAGGCTACACCACAAAGCCACCTACTTAAAGAATGCTTGAGGGAATGCTGGAGACAAAGAACACTTATATAAATTCTGAAAACGTTTCTTTTATCTTCTTTAAACTCCCTCTGACTCAGTATTGGGTCATTTAAGGCAACAAAACCTGAATTTTCAGATCTTTCAAAAGGACAAATTTTGTAACTGAAGCATTAAGATGCCTTGACAAAAACATGTATTATATATACTTATAATAAAGCAAAAATAAAGCAAAGAATTACCTGTACCTGTAACCTGATGTACAACCATAAGCATTTCATTTTGCTTATTATTTCCCATTACCCTATTTCCCATTTTTCTGCTTTTAAATTTTTTTTTATTGTATATTTTCTTTATTTACATTTCAAATGTTATCCCCTTTCCCACTTTCCCCTACTCCTGGAAACCTCCTATCCCATCTTCCTCCCCCTGCTTCTGAGGGTATTTCTCCACCCAACCACTCACTCCTACCACCCCACCCTAGATTTCCTACACTGGGTCATCTATCAAGCCTTCAAAGGACCAAGGACCTCTCTTCCCATTTATGCCTGACAAAGCCATCCTCTGCTACTTATGCAACTGGAGCCATGTGTACACTTTGGTTGATGGCTTAGTCCCTGGGAGCTCTGGGGAATCTGGTTGGTTGATATTGTTGTTCTACCTATGGGGTTGCAAACCCCTTCAACTCCTTCAGTCCTTTCCCTAATTTCTTTATTGGGGACCCCCACACCTAGTCCAATGGTTGGCTGTGAGCATCCTCCTCAGTATTTGTAAGGCTCGGGTAGGGCCTCTCCGAAGACAGCCATTTCAGGTTCTTTTCTGCATGCACTGCTTGGCAACCACAATATTGTCTAGATTTGTTAACTGTATAAATGGATGAATCCCCAGGTGGGGCAGTCTCCGGATGGTCTTTTCTTCAGTCTCTGCTCCACACTTTGTCTCCATATTTGCTCCTGTGAATATTTTGTTCCCCTTCTAAGGAGGACTAAAGCACTCACATTTTGATCTTTCTTCTTCTTGAGCTTCATGTGCTTTGTGAATTGAATCTTGGGTATTTGGAGCTTTGGCTCTAATATCCACTTATCAGTGAGTGCATACCATGTGTGTTTTTTTGTGATTGGGTTACCTTACTCAGGATGATATTTTCTAGTTCCATCCATTTGCCTAAGAATTTCATGAAGTCATTGTTATTAATAGCTGAGTAGTACTCCATTGTGTAAATGTACCACATTTTCTGTATCCACTCCTCTGTTGAGGGACATCTGGGTTGTTTCTAGCTTCTGGCTATTATAAATAAGGCTGCTGTGAACATAGTGGAGAATGTGTCCTTATTTCATGTTGGAGCATCCTCTGGGTATATGTCAAGGAGTGGTATAGCTGGGTCCTCAGGTAGTACTATGCCCAATTTTCTGAGGAACTACCAAAATGATTTCCAGAAAGGTTGTACCAGCTTGCAATCCCACCAGCAATGGAGGAGTGCTCCTCTTTCTCCACATCCTCATCAGCATCTGCTGTCACCTGAGTTTTTTATTTTAGCCATTCTGACTGGTGTGAGGTAGAATCTCAGGGTTGATTTAATTTGCATTTCCCTGATGACTAAGGATGTTGAACATTTCTTTAGGTGCTTTTGGGGCATTCAATATTCCTCAGTCGAAAATTCTTTGTTTAGCTCTATACCCCATTTTTAATAGGGTTACTTGATTCTTGGGAGTCTAACTTCTTGAGTTCTTTGTATATGTTAGATATTACCCCTATATGGGATGTAGGATTGGTAAAGATCTTTTCCCAATCTGTTGGTTGCCATTTGGCCCTATTGACAGAGTCCATTGCCTTTCAGAAGTTTTGCAATTTTATGAGGTCCCATTTGTTGATTCTTGATCTTAGAACATAAGCTATTGGTGTTCTGTTTAGGAAAATTTCCCCTGTGCCCACATGTTCAAGGCTCTTCCCCACTTTCTCCTCTAAAAGTTTCAGTGTATCGGATTTTATGTGGAGGTCCTTGATCCACTTGGACTTGAGCTTTGTACAAGGAGGTAAGAATGGGTCAATTTGCATTCTTCTACATGCTGACCACCAATTGAATCAGCACCATTTGTTGAAAATGGTGGATTTTTCTACTGGATGGTTTCAGCTCCTTTGTCAAAGATCAAGTGACCATAGGTGTGTGGGTTCATTTCTGGGTCTTCAATTCTATTCCATTGATCCACCTACCTGTCACCACACCAATACCATACAGTTTTTTTTTTTTTTTTCTCACTGTTACTCTGTAATACAGCTTGAGGTCAGGGATGGTGATTCCACTAGAGGTTCTTTTATTGTTGAGAATAGTTTTCACTATCCTAGGTTTTTAGTTATCCCAAATGAATTTGCTAATTGCTCTTTCAACCCCTATGAAGAATTGAGTTGGAATTTTGATGGAGATTGCATTGACTCTGTAGATTGCTTTCAGCAAGATGGCCATTTTTACTATATTAATCCTGCCAATCCATGAGCATGGAAGATCTTTCCATCTTCTGAGATCTTCTTCAATTTCTTTCTTCAGAGACTTGAAGTTCTTTTACATACAGATCTTTTACTTGCTTGGTTAGAGTCCCACCAAGGTATTTTATATTATTTGTGACTACTGTGAAGGGTGTTGTTTCCCTAATTTCTTTCTCAGCCTATTTATCCTTTGTGTAGAGGAAGGCTACTGAGTTGTTTGAGTTAATTTTATATCCAGCTACTTTGCTGAAGTTATTTATCAGGTTTAGGAGCTCTCTGGTGGAATTTTTGTGGTCACTTAAGTACACGAACATATCATCTGCATATAGTGATATTTTGACTTCTTCCAGTTCAGTTTGTATCCCTTTGACCTCCTTTTGTTTTCTAATTGCTCTGGCTAGAACTTCAAGTACAATATTGAATAGGTAGGGAGAGAGTAGGTAGCCTTGTCTAGTCCCTGATTTTAGTGGGATTGCTTCAAGTTTCTCCCCCTTTAGTTTGTTGTTGGCTACTGGTTTGCTGTATATTGCTTTTACTGTGTTTAGGTGTGGGCTTTGAATTCCTGATCTTTCCAAGACTTTTAACAGGAAGGGATGCTAAATTTTGTCAAAGGCTTTTTCAGCATCTAATGAAATGTTCCTGTGGTTTTTTTCTTTGAGTTTGTTTATGTAGTGGATTATGTTGATGGATTTCCATATATTGAACCATCCCTGCATCCCTGGGATGAAGCCTTCTTGTTCATTGTGAATGATCGTTTTGATGTGTTCTTGAATTTGGTTGGCAAGAATTTTATTGAGTTGTTTTTTTTTTTTTTTTTTTTTTTTTTTTTTTTTTTTTTTTTTTTTTTTTTTTTTTTTTTTTTTTATCAATGTTCATAAGGGAGATTGGTTTCAAGTTCTCTTTCTTTGTTATGGCTTTGTGTGGTTTTGGCATCAGCATAACTGTGGCTTCATAGAACGAATTGAGTAGTGTTCCTCCTGTTTGTATTTCATGGAATAGTTTGAAGAGTATTGGTATTAGGTCTTCTTTAAAGATCTAATAGAATTCTGCACTAAACCAATCTGTTCTTGTGCTTTTTTTTGGTTGGGAGACTTTTAATGACTGCTTCTATTTCTTTAAGGGTTAGAGGACTGTTTAGATGGTTTATCTGATCCTGATTTAGCTTTGGTGTTTAGTATGTGTGTAGAAAACTGTCCATTTCATCCACATTTTCAGTTTTGTTGATTATAAGCTTTTGTAGTAGGATCTGATGATTTTTTTTTTTTTGAATTTCCACATTTTCATTTCTGATTTTGTTAATTTGGATACTGTCTTTTTCCACTCTGGTTAGTCTAGCTAAGGGTTTATCTATCTTTTTGATTTTCTCAAAGAACCACCTCCTGGTTTTTTGATTCTTTTATAGTTTTTTCCCCCTTAGGCATGTCTTTATTCACTTGAATGCTGTACAAATTTTACAATTTCCTTTTGCTGAAAAATGTATAAAAATAATCTTTATATAGGAGTTCATTCGTTACTGTAAATCTTTCTAAATCTCTGCAATGGCTCTAAATGAGCATAAGTGAATAAGTGGAAGTGAAGGGAGGCTGGGGGTGGGGGATGGGGCGCAGGAGGTGGAGCCACTCTTCAGGTACCAACCCACCTCGAGTCCTAGCTAGACACATCAATTCCTTCTTATTAACCCCCTCCATCATGGCTACCCTGAGTTCCCAGGACTCAGGACATGAGAGGTCCAGAAGCTGCAGGGTGAGCAGGTGGGAAAGGAAGGGTGATTGCTGGCAACCACTCAGCACCACCTCCGTTCTGAACCTCCTTCGTAGTGACTGGCAGGAACAGGGTAGAGGCAGCTGAGCCTGGCTGGGGAGGGAAGGCTCCAAGAGAGAAAAGGCAAACATTTGGCTCCGTGGAGAGAGGGCTAAGCTCTCTGTCCAGCTATGCTAGCACAGTTACAAGCGCCAGTGCAAGCCGGGAAAGCACAGCCAGAACTGACCAACCAAAAAAAGGCTGAGTAAGCCAAGAGTTGGGCTCTTGGGGTCGGGGATGGTGGGGGTTGGGGGACAATCCTTTGTTGGGCTCCCAGCCCAGACGGTCTGAGTTGCGGCTGCACAGGACGTGTGTCCTTGTCAGAGTCTGAGAACAGGAACATCAAAGAGATCACAGATGCCTTCACTCTCGTCCAGGTTGTAGAAGTAATCGTGGTCTCCGGGAGGTGGAGAAAGTCGGAGGAGGGGGACGAACCCTTCTGAAGACATCCATTCTTCCAGCAGCTCGGAGCTCATGCACTCTCTTGTGGGGTCGAAGATTTCTGACAGCTCTTTGGGGAGATCCAGGACGCCTGTGGGGTCTGCCTTGACGGGCTCAAAGGAGGTAGAAGGGTTGGGTCTAGATGAACTGCTGCTGCTGCTGCTGCTGCTGCTGCTGCTGCTAATATCCAGTAGTGCAGAGGACTGCAGAGGTCGAGTGCTGCAGTGTTGTCAGGCTCAGCGGGAGTGAGCCAGGTTCACCACTGTCCTTGTTCTCACTTCCAGGGCTACCCCTCACTGCAATCTCAGCTGTCTCGCCGCCTGTCACCTCTGAGACTT
>NW_022196899.1:13663047-13663442 GCF_008632895.1 Mastomys coucha
AACTCCAGGCCTCCTTGCTCACTAGCAGCACTTCAATAGGCCCACTCATGCTCTTTAAATGAATCTGGTGGTACTTCTGAGCATTGAGACCCTCTGGACTGGGCACTTCTAGGCTGGTGCCCGATGGGGCCCGGATGGCAAAAAGAGTTATCTCCAGCAAAGCATCCGCAGACGTCTCCGTGAGGCACATAGGCCAAGCAGCTGTTCTGGACATCCTCGGTGACATTCCGAGTGCTCTGCTGCACCCACACTTTGTGCTGGTTGGTCAAGTTCTTGCTCCCGTTGTTGCTGCAGCTCCTTGATCTCTGCCTTGAGCTCAATCAGCTTGTCGGCAATCTCCCGGGTATTGCGACCTGGCCGGACACTCTTCCACTGGATGCCGTTCTTGTTTTTTT
>NW_022196899.1:13663452-13676670 GCF_008632895.1 Mastomys coucha
TTTTTTCTCGATCAGACCAAAGCCTTCCAGCACGTTGGTGATATCATAAATCCGACGTTTCTGGCGCACAGCAAGAGTGTCGGCTGCCAGCTTGAGGTCAAGCTCGCCTTGGCTTCCTGCAAAAGCAACACGAACTTGGTGGTGAGAAGTTCCAGACTCTTCACGTGCTTGAAGTACCCAGCTTGAAGTACCCCGGGGCAACAGCGCCTGTGGCCTGGCCTCCACCATCGCGCCCGCCGGCCTCCCCTCAGCCAGGCCATGCCAGGCCCCCTTTTTATAGTTCTTTTTGTTTCTATTTGGTTGATTTCAGCCCTGAGTTTATTTCCTGCTGTCTACTCCTCTTGGGTGTATTTGCTTCTTTTTGTTCTAGAGCTTTCAGGAGTGCTATCAAGCTGCTGATGCAAGCTCTCTCCAGTTTCTTTTTGGAGGCACTTAGAGCTATGAGCTTTCCTCTTACCACTGCTTTCATTGCATCCCATAAATTTTGGTATGATGTGTTTCATTTTCATTAAATTCTAAAATGTCTTTAATTTCTTTACTTCTTCCTTGACCAAGTTATTACTAAGTAGAGCGTTGTTCAACTTCCACATGTATGTGTGTTTTCCATTGTTCCTGTTGGAATCTAAGACCAGCCTTAGTCTGTGGTGATCTGATAGGGGGCATGGGATTATTTCCATCTTCTTGTATCTGTTGAGGTCTGTTTTGTGACCAGTTGTATGGTCAGTTTTGGGGAAGGTACCATGAGGTTCTAAGAAGAAGGTGTAGTCTTTGCTTTAGGATGAAATGTTCTACAAATATCTGTTAGATCCATTAAGTTCTTAACTTCTGTTAGTTTCACTGAATCTCTGTTTAGTTTCTGTTTCAATGATCTGTCCATTGATAAGAGTGGGATGTTGAAGTCTTCTATTATTATTGTGTGAGATGCGATGTGTGCTTTGAGCCTTAGGAAAGTTTCATTTATGAATGTGTGTGCTCTTGCATTTGGAGCATAGGTGTTCAGAATTGAGAGTTCATCTTGGGAGATTTTTCCTTTGAAGAGTATGAAGTGTCCTTCCTTATCCTTTTTGATAACTTTTGGTTGAAAGTTGATTTTATTCAATATTAGAATGGCTACTTCAGCTTGGATCTTGGGACCTTTTAATCTTGTTTCTTTCAATCTGAGGTAGTGTCTGTCTTTGACACTGAGATGCCTTTCCTGTGTGCAGCAAAATGCAGGGTCCTGTTTACCTACCCAGTCCGTTAGTCTATGATTTTTTATTGGGGAATTGAGCCCATTGATGTTAAGAGATATTAAGGAAAAGTGATTGTTACTTCATGTAATTTTTGTTGTTGGAGGTGGAATTATACTTGTGTGGCTATCTTCTTTTATGTTTGTTGAAAGATTACTTTCTTGCTTTGGCTAGGGTGTAGTTTCCCTCCTTGTGTTGGCGTCTTCCATCTATTATCCTTTATAGGGCTGGATTTGTGGAAGGATATTGTGTAATTTGTTTTTGTCATGGAATATCTTGTTTTCTCCATCTATGGTAATTTAGAGTTTTGCTGGGTATGGTAGCCTGGGCTGGCATTTGTGTTCTCTTAGGGTCTGTATGACATCTGCCCAGGATCTTCTAGCTTTCATAGTCTCTGGTGAGAAGTCTGATGTAATTCTGATAGGTCTGCCTTTATATGTTACTTGGCCTTTTTCCCTTACTGCTTTTAATATTCTTTCCTTGTTTAGTGTATTTGGTGTTTTGGTTATGCAACAGGAGGAATTTCTTTTCTGGTCCAGTCTATTTGGAGTTCTGTAGGCTGCTTGTATGTTCATGAGCATCTCTTTCTTTAGGTTAGCAAATTTTTCTTCAATAATTTTGTTGAAGATATTTACTGGCCCTTTAAGTTGGGAATCTTCACTTTCTTCTATCCCTATTATCCTTAGGTTTGGTCTTCTCATTGTGTGCTGGATTTCCTGGATGTTTTGGGTTAGGATCTTTTTGCATCTTGCTTTTTCTTTGACTATTGTGTCAATGTTTTCTGTGGTATCTTCTGCCTCTGAGATTCTCTCTTCTATCTCTTGCATTCTGTTGGTGATGCTTGCATCTATAACTCCTGATCTCTTTCCTAGGTTTTTTAACTCCAGGGTTGTCTCCCTTTGTGTTTTCTTTATTGTTTCTATTTCCATTTTTAGATCTTGAATGGTTTCGTTTATTTCCTTCTCCTGCTCGATTGTGTCTCTTACAGCATTTTCCTTCTGAACTCTGGACTTTAAGCTCTCTAGATTTACTTAAAATTTTAATAGGGATCTCAAGTATCCAAAATAGAAACTTTACGCCCCATCAAAACTTTCGGTATTAAGAGAGTCCCTCGCTATCTCATCAAACAATAGTAACCAACTCTGTTTGCTAAGGCCCCCAACTTTGTTATCTTTATCTTTCTTTCACCCCCACATTCAGATCTCTCAAAATATATCCACACTCTATTCTGTCCTCCACAACCACAGGAACTTCTGCCTGGATCACTACACGAGACCCTGGAAGCACCTGCCCACTTTTGCCTTGGGCATCTTTCAGACTGCATATCTGAAAGCAGTGCTGGGTGAACGGTTGATCTTGGCATACTCAGCTGTCTCCCATACCACACAGACTGGAGCACATGGCCTGAGAGTCTGATTGTCTCTGCCTTAGGCCTGCTTCTCACTTTACTTGTGTGACTCTTGGTAAGAGTCCTTAACTGTATATTCTCAAGATCCTTATTCGTATATTCTCATATGTGAAATGGGATAATACTAAAAAGGCCTTTGATTTCTATCAAGCTCATAAGTCATTGCCTACAGTAAACACCGAAAAGATTATAAAATGACAAGATCAGCATTTTGGGCTAGGAGCAAAGGCTTTCTCATCAATTCTGCATTTCAAAAACGTGACACCAGAAGTTTTGGCTATAAGAACTTACAAGGACTCCAAATATCTCTGAAAGCAAAAGACACACACAGATGTTTTTTTTTTATAAACCAAACTTAAACTAATAAGTTCTGGTTATTCAGTTCTCTATTTATTCTGAGACGAGTGTTGGAATGGATTTTATACCTGGATTTATATTCTCAAGCATTATGGTACTCCCTAAGCATCCATGATCCTTAGCTGTATGTAGAGATCCATCCACCTTTTAAATACCAAATTTTAATGCATACAATAGGTGTGATTTTTTTTAAATAAAAATATTTACTATACATAATTTAGGCAAAACAGCTGGATGAGGACAGATTGCTGACAATAATTTCTAGGACATACTTTCCGTGCGGTCTTAAATATTTTTTAACTATCTGTATTAGTTCCCTAGCTCTCGTATAACAAATTATCACAATCATGGCTATAACAACATACTCAGCATCAACAAGCCAAGTTAGCAAGTAAAAACATTTGCCACCAAAACCTAACATCACACGTTCGATCCTTGGGGTCCACATAATGGAAGGGAGGACTCACTCCCACACGATGTCCTCTGACCTTCACCACGGTGCATGCCCACACGTGCACACATTAAATAAATCGATGTGAAAAATCACCATGCACAAGACCCTGGGTGCAATCCTCAGTTTTGGAGGTCAGAATCCTGAAATGGGTTTTACCTGGCTAAAAGGAAAGGATAGGCTATGCCAAGGGGAAGTATTTTCTCCCAGTCCTTCCCCCTCTACCACCACTCTTCCCTGCCCCCATGACCCCCACCACTCCTCCTTCGTTTCTCTTTTTTAAAAAAGGAGGGGTAGGCCTCCCATGGATGTCAACTAGCCATGGCATATCACATTGCAGTAAGTATAGGTACTCCCTCTCCCCTTAAGGTTGGACAAGGCTACTCAATAGGAGGAAACGGTCCCAAAAGCAGGCAACAGACTCAAAGACAACCCCTGTTCCTAGTGTTAGGAGTCCTACAAGAAGAGCAAGCTACACAACTGTAATGTATGTGTAGATGGCACAAGTCATGTGCAGGTTCTCTGACTGGTGGCTCAGTCTCTGTGAGCCACGGATGAACCCGGGATAGTTGAGTCTATGGGTATGCTTATGGCGTCCTTGACCCCTTTGACTCCTGTAATCTTTCCTCCTCATCTTCCATAGGATTCTCCAAGCTCCGCCTCTGTTTGACTGTGGGTGTCGGCATCTATTTCCATCAGTTACTGGGCGAGGCCTCTGTGATAACAACTGGGCTAGTCACAGAACTACAAATATAGCAGAATATCATTAGGAATTATTCCATTGATTTCTTTTTTCCAGGCATGATTAGTTCTATGCTAGGTCTCTGGGATAGCCAGTCAGTCTCTGAATCCTGGCCCTCCAGCCAGTGTCAAGAGTGGGCTCCCTCTCGTGGCATACGTCTCAAGCTAGTCTGGATATTAGTTGACCATTCCTACAACCTCTGCTCTACCTTTATCCTGGCAAGTCTTCTAGACAGGACAAATTGTAGATCAGAGGTTTTGTGACTGGATTGGTGTTCCAGTCCCTCCACTGGAAGTCTTACTGGTTACAGGAGATGGCTAGTTCAGGCTCCATAGTTCCCCATTGCTAGGAGACTTAGCTAGGGTCACCCTTATTGATTCCTGGAGGTTTCCATTGTACTAGAGTTCTAGCTTGTCTCAAAGATGCACCACCACCCTGATCCCAGATGTCTAACCTAGGACTCTCTGCCTCCATCCTCTCCCCATCTGATCCTCCCTGTTCCCATCCCCACCCCCACCCCACCCCATGTAGACCCCTCCTCCCACCCACATCCTGAGATGCCTATTCGATTGCTCCTTCACAGTGAGATTCATGGGTCTCCCCTCTCCCCTGTCCCGTGAGCCCTCCTTTTTGCTTAGCTTCTCTGGGTTTGGGATGGTAAAATGATTATCCTTTACTTTACGGCTACTATCCACTTATGAGTACAAACCATGTGTGTCTTTTGGGTCTGGGTTACCTTACTCAGGATGATCTTTTCTAGCTCTATCCATTTGCTGGCAAATTTCATGGTCTCATTGTTTTTAACAGCTGAGTAATACTCCATTGTGTAATAATATCAAATTTTCTTTTTTTTTTTTTTTTAGGATTGTTCTATTGTTTTTATTTTTTTCATTTTTTTCTTCTTTTAATTAGATATTTTCTTTATTTACATGTCATATGATTTCTCCTTTACCAGTTTCCCCTCCAAAAAAAAAAAATACCAAAAACAGCAAGAACAAATCCCTGTTGCTTCCCCCTCCCCCTGCTTGCCACCCCGCCCTCTCCCACTTATTGGCCCTGGCATTCCCCTACACTGGGGCACAGAACCTTCACCGGGCCAAGGTCCTCTCCTCCCATTGATGACTGACTTTGCAATCCTCTACTGTATACATGCTGCCAGAGCAATCAGTCCCACCATGTGTACTCCTTGGTTGGTGGTTGAGTCCCTGGGAGCTCTGAGGGTACTAGTTAGTTCATATTGGCAAATTTCCTGTTTCATTGTTTTTAACAGCTGAGTAATACTCCATTGTGTAAATATATCAAATTTTCTTTACTCATTCTTCTTTTGAGGGACATCTAAGTCATTTCCAGTTATTTACTATTATGCATACATCTGCTACAAACAGAATTGAGCAAGTGTTCTTGTAGTATGATGGAGTGTCCTTTGACTACATGCCCAGGAGTGGTATAGCTGGGCCTTGAGGTAAAACTATCCCAATTTTTTGGAAAATCGCCATATAGATTTCCAAAGTGGCTGTACAAGTTTTCACTCCCACCAGTAATGGAGGAGTGTTCTCCTTGCTTCACATCCTGGATAGCACAAGCTGTTAGTTCCGTTTTGATCTTAGCCATTCTAACAGGTGGAAGATTCAACCTCAGAGTCATTTCGATCTGCAGTTCCCTGATGACTAAGGATGCTGAACATTTCTTTAAATGCTTCCAGGCCATTTCAGATTTCCCTGTTGAGAATCCTTGGTTTAGCTCTTTTTAATGGGGTCATTTGATTTTTTTTTGAAGTCAGGATTTCTAAGTTCTTTATATATTTCAGATATCAGCCCTCTGTCAGATGTGGGTTGATGAGGATATTTTTCTAATCTGTGCTTCTGTTTTGTCTCTTCGAAGGTGTTCTTTCCATTACAGAAGCTTTTCACTTGCCTGAGGTCCCATTTGTTAATTTTCAATCTCAGTGTTTGCACAGTTGGCGCTCTGTTTAGGAAGTTGTCTCTTGTGCTGTACGCAAGCTAGTTTCCAAGTTCTCATCTCTCAGGTTTAGTGTATCTGGTTTTATATTGAAGCTTGTGATCCTCTTGGACTTGAGTTTTGTGCAGGGATGAGTATGGTTCTATAGCATTCTCCTACAGGCAGACATCCAGTTAGACCAGCACCGTTTGTTGAAGATGCTTTCTTCTTTTAATTTTATAATTTTGGCTTTTGTTTCTTCAAAAATCAAATGTCCATACATGTGTTGTTTTACCTCTTGTTCTTCAATTTGATTCCACTGCTCAACTTGTTTATTTTTACTGTCAGTACCATGCAGTTTTTATTACTAATAATAATTACTACATCTTGAAATTGGGGATGGTCATAGCTGCAGAAGTTCTTTTTAAAGTACACAATTTAGTTGAGTTTCTTGTTTCTCCATATGAAGTTGAATATTGTTCTTTCAAGGTTTGTAAAGAATTGTGTTGGAATTTTGATGGGGATTGTACTGAATCTGTAGATTGCTTTTGGTAAGGTGGCCATTTTCACTATGTTGATCCTACTTATTCATGAGCATGGGCGATCTTTCCATCTTCTGATATCTTCTCCAATTTCTTTTTTCTAAAACTTGAAGTTCTTGTCATACACGCCTTTCACTTGCTTGGTTAGAGTTGCACCACAGTATGTTACATGCAGCTATTCTGAACAGTGTTGTTTTGCTGATTTCTTTCTCAGCCTATTTGTCATTTATATATGCATATGTATACATACACACACACACACACACACACACACACACACACACACATATATATAAGGGCTGCTGCTGATGTTTATCAGCCATAGGGATTCCTTGGTAGAATGTTTGGGGTGGCTTCTGTATACTATCATATCATCTGTAAATAGGGAAACTTCGATTTTTTTTTTCTTTCCAATTTGTATCTCCTTGATCTCCCTTAGTTGTCTTATTGTTCTGGCTAAAACTTAAAGTATGATAGTGAATAGATTTGAGAGAGTGTACAGTCTTGTCCCTAATTTTAGTAGAATTGCTTTGAGTTTCTTCCTATTTAATTTGACGTTGGCTATCAGCTTGCTATATACAGCCATTCTTATGTTTAGGGATGTCCCTTTTATACTTGATCTTTTCCTGGCCTTTATTCTGAATGGCTGTTAGATTTTGTTCAGTGCTTTTTCCGCATCTGAGATGATCACTTTTTTTTCTGTCAGTTTCTTTATATGGTGGATTACAGTGACATACTTTCATCCCTGAGCCATTTCTGAATCTCTGGAGTGAAGGTTCCTTGTACATGATGGGTGATCTTTTTGATATGTTCTTAGTTTCAGTTTGCAAGTATTTTACTGAATACTTTAATAGGTGTGGTTTTTTTCCAGTTAGCTTTACAGGTTGGTTTTTAAGATATGTGATGCTCTACTGTTCTGCATATAGGCTTTTATTATAACACTATGGTGATATATTCTGTTTGAATCAATACAGTAAATACCCATGCACACCCAGGATATGATTGTCCTCATAAGGGAGAACAATCATGTGGGGTTTTAACTGACAGTCATACAATTGATTTATTGATTTATTTTAGTGGAGAAAGAAAATTAAGGCTCAATTTTGAATATGGCTCTAATCATTTGAATTGTTTCTTGAAGGAAGTGAGAGAAATGACTACTGGCTAGGAGACTGCATGACTGACTCATTAAATACACTATGAAGGTTGCCTTTTATAGATGAGTATACTTAACAGCCATCAAGACATCCCACTCAACTCAGAACATAGATGATACCCTCAGGATCCACATTATGCTCCCCATGAGAAGGAGGAAGAGCCTTATACCCACAATTGTAGATGTCCAGACTATCAGAAGTAGAAAGATCCCTGTGGAAAGAAATCAAATGCATACTCGGAAGCAAGAGAAATCAAGAGTTTGTTGAGAAATGTAAAAGGTGATAAAGACATGTAGGGCACTTATGTAGAAACCCTAATTTGGCTCATGGCACAAGGGGATGGGGTCTGTGAGAGTCAATTCAGGGGAAAGATACAAGATTGATTTGTAAAACCCTTGAAATGTAGATTTCTTGTAGATGTACCTTCACATTGTAAATATGTTTTGTAGAGTGAAGCCATGGGAAGCCATGAGTAACAGAGCTTAGACATCTGAAACTAATCAATGCTGAGGTGGCTAAATACCTAGCCTTTTACATGGAAACCTGTATGCAAAATTAGCTTTTTTTTTTTTTTTTTTTTTAAGGAAAAAAATTTGGGTTAATTTATCATTCAGAAATCTTGCATTTTCAAAAATCCAGATTAAGCGCCAGGTGATCTGTGTCTGAGGATACGATTTTGAGCCTATGAGCAGTGTACAAATATCATGAGACAACTGATCAGCACTCGCACCTGATCAAGAGCAGTGCAGCTCCATTTGTTTTACAAAGAAATGCTTTCATTTCCTGTATGTTCCATTCCCTCTGAAGTAGTCCCTTGGCCTGATTTTATCCATTTGTTTTGTTTTGTTTTGTTTTTTAAAGGTGCCCCCTTTCCTTTCTTAGGGCACTGTTGCTGTGGCAGTTTTTCTATAACCTTCTCATTCCTATGTACAGTAGCTGGAAGTTGCAGCGATCGAGCATAACCCACGTTTGTATAAATTATTGAAATCCATTTTCACTCTGTAAGAATGGACTTAAAAGAACTGCTGGGCAAGTGGGCTGGAAGTACATTGGCTGCTCAAATACAAGGAAGTGGCCCAATGAACATGGTTGTGGGAGAGGAAAGGAGAAACAAAGCTAGTCAGATGTGAATTGGATCTGTTGTAATAAACATGTTTAAACAACAACAACCGAAAAAATTGGCTTCTGGGCTTTAACTTCGATCATGTGTAACATGAGCTTCTGCCATTCTAGGTAGCTTTATAGGTGCTAAGTGAAATTTCAGTGTAAACTAGAATTCATAAATACCTCCATGTGTTGGGGTGGACCTCAATCATCTTCATTTGCCGGTAGCAGGATGCCCCAGCCAGCCTTTCTTTATTCCCTCAATGAGAATTCCTTTGAAGATGTGGACAGAGAAACAATGTAACTCTTTTTGCACATTGGGACCAAATGACCTCATTGTATTTGTCAGGAAACAAAGTATCCCACTGAATATGTACAAACGAAGGATGGGAACAAAATATCCCACTGAATATGTACAAACGAAGGATGTAAAGTGAGCGCCGTCTTTATAAAATACTGTTGTAATTTTTTGATGGGGACCTAATATTTTTCTCCTTGCTTTTAATTTTTTAAAAGAAAATTAGCCCTGCGACACCATCCAGACAAGAATCCAGATGACCCATCCGCTGCTGAGAAGTTTAAAGAAATCAACAATGCCCACACAATCCTCACCGACACCTCAAAGAGAAACATATATGACAAGTATGGATCACTGGGACTCTACGTGGCTGAGCAATTTGGAGAAGAGAATGTTAACACATACTTCATGCTGTCAAGCTGGTGGGCCAAGGTAAATCACTTTTTTTCCCTTAAAAGCAGTTTCCTGGAAAATAAGGTTATTATTCATCCTGTTAGGCCCTATCTCAAAGAAAGACCAACCTTCCTTCTGTTAAACTCTTGTAAATAAAATGAGACACCACTTCCTCTGAAAGCTGTTATTTGTAGACCATTTTTCTTTAGTCCATCAATTAATTATGAAATTCAACATGACTTAACAGACTTCTAGACATTAATTATATTTGAGTATGGAGCTTCAGGTTAATTCTGACTGCTGCCTTCTTCCCCCTTAATGGTGACTAATTAAGAACTGACTCATTTTTCAAAACCAAAAATAATTTATTAGTGTGACAACTATTTAATAAATTATTATGAGATAAATTTAGCCATGTACTTTACTATCTATAGCATAGGCTACATCATCAAAGACAATACCTAGGAGGATGAGGTGGTAATTATGTTACAGGCTTAACTGGAGTCTGCCTTGAGGTGGCAGAGAAGAAAATGAGGGGAAAGGTGAGAATTAAGTAATAGAAGACAAGAGATTGATAGCTACCTGGTTAAGAAAAAGACAATATGTTTAAAGACTTAGCACAATCACAATTGTAGTGGTAATTTTGTTTCTTTTCCCAGGAATCCCTAGTATATGTACATTTGGTGGTGGTTTTATATTTTTATGAATTTTAATGTTTTTTCTGATAAAAGCAATAGTTTTACACATAGAACAGACATTGTTCTCTTACATATAGGCTTCTATTACATATAGAATTATATTACTTATTTCAATATGTATATTGTGTACATATGTAATATTTGCAATATACATATGTATATGTAATAATGTATATTACATATACAATAGACATAGGTTCTATTAATGTATTTTGTGAGCAGTTGACAATCATGTAAGTTGTGGAAAATACTAACTTAAAAAAAAACATCCTCTTTAGGAAAGGCAGGACTCAAGTTGAGTAGAACTCTGATTGCTATTTTCTCCCACTTAATCTCCCTATATTGAAGAATTTGATAGGCAAGAGGATATGTTCTCACAGTAAGCATGGAGAGACAGTCTGAACCACAAAGCCCACTTGTCTTCTGCTGTCTTAGATACCCACTCACCTTTCTTTCTATGTACAACATACATAGAGGCAAAGAGATCATAAGTGTGTGTAACCAAAGCTCATCCACTGCAAAGCCATCCTGAGACTCCATCCCCATTCCTGGAGCCAGAATGAGTAGGTAACACCTTGAAAAGGAGTGGAGACAAGAGGAGGGTGTCAAATCTGAATACTTCCTAGGTCACTGAAGAAGTGTGTACGTACACATGTGATCTTTATCCATTGCCCCACTCCCAGCCACTGATTATATAAAGTCTGCATTAAATTTTAAGATACACAAACTAAGATGTTATAATAAATTTGATTTTGTTTGGTTGCCAAAAAATGGATTTCTTGGAATTTCAGATTGGGGAAGTCAAGAGAAAGTGTTTTCTATTTAATGAGCAAGTCATCTGTGCTTATAGGGAAATCTTGGTGCTATTTCCTGGGAGGAACAAACCATTTGTTTGCCTATTATTCTGTATATTCATTAATTCAGTAGGAACTAGATATCTGCAACATGTCAGGTACCAATCCACCAGGCACATGGGGTAAAGGATGACTAATGATTGTAGCCTATACGACACTCCTGTCAAGCAATCTGCTCCATACCATCAGCAAGAAGGGATTGGAGATCTGAGTTGGTATGGCATACAGTTGGGAGACAAAAAAGAGGCAGCCATTTTGGAATGGGAACAGGAAAGTCAACATAAAGGTGATTTTGGGGGATGATCTTAGACAACAGGTGGTAATAAACTGAACAGTGGTCAGGGATGTTTAGCCATGCAAATCCACGTGGGGAGTTGAGCTGTATGGCAGAAACAGGGTTGTGCTAGTGCTGAGAGAGTTGGCAGCAGGCGTGCTGCATATGCTCCAGGGGACAAGGGTTGCATATAGTTCACACCAGCAAGAGCAGAGGCAGAAAGCTAATAGTAGGGCCAGCGAAGTATCCACACCAGAGATATGAGCAGGATGTGCAAAGCCTTCTGACTCAGAGAGAGAAGAGAGGGAGGATGTAGGGATCTTTTGGAGAGATGGTGCAGGACCAGGTTACTAACAGGCATTTGCGCGAAGCGTGGGAGGCAGCTCTTCTATGTGGTGAGAATTTACTTTCATTGAACAAGTGAGCTTGGTGAGCTCACTTGACCCAGTGAATATCCTATCCAGTGCTGGTCTGGTTTCTCTTTTGCTCTTAGCATTCCTAATAGCCTAAGAAAAAGAAGGAAGTTGTAAACTGTGTTACTCTGACCGAACGTCATTTCCTCTAGGTTTCATTTGTACAAACATTTGTGAGAAAACGTTATTTTAAAGGAGCTTAAGAGATAGCTTACATGGGGGTAAGGATGAGAGTAAGCGTACGGCAAGCAGAGAATGTTGGGATATCGTTAATCCTATGAGGTACGTAGTTTCAAACGTTGTATCTGGGGTCATCCTGTCCCTCGTGCCAGTGACTCCGATTTCACTTGGCCTCTGTTTACCCTAGACCCTGTTCATCATCATCGGCCTCTTGACCGGCTGTTATTTTTGCTGTTGCCTTTGCTGCTGCTGCAACTGTTGTTGTGGACATTGTCGGCCCAAATCATCGGCATCAGAAGAGGAGTTCTACGTGTCACCAGAGGACCTGGAGGAGCAGATCAGAACTGACATGGAGAAAGGTAGGGTGAGATGAGAGTAGAGGTACTGGGCGTCATTACCTCTGGCTAGGTACCGGGTCTTCCTAAAGTAAAATAATAACCCACACAGAGCCAGGCTCTCCCCCAGACTACCAGCTCTGGTGAGCAATTTGGGAGACGACAAAGGGCATTTATATGACTTGACTGAGCATAGAGAAAGGCTATAGATTTATCATTAGAAATCGTGAACTGCCCGCAATAACGATAAACATCATCATGGTATAGTTTGCTGTCTCTTTATAAAAGAAATGGGCTCTGGGTTCAGGGAAGTTAGGGTCAGAGTGCCAGGGACAGCATGCTAAGGCAGAAGTTCTCCCCAGAAGATCCACTTCAGTCTTTAGGATCTCCGTTGAAATACAAGGGACTGACAGTCAACCATGGCTTTTTTTTTTTTCCTTTGTATTACTGTGTGATGATTTGGGAGTGGAGCAGGAGTCAGACAACTCCTTCTTCCTCGGGAATGTAGCTTCTCTGCACACGTGCACACTCAAAGATAGCCATAAGGCAGCATGGAGAACAAACGCTGCTGGCCCAGTCACCTCTGCTGTCCATCGGTGTACACACATCTCTGTATTACATTGCTTCATTCTTCAAGTTTATTCTACCCAGAAAGAAAGAAAGAAAAATGTAAACAAACAAACAAACAAAAACCTCAGAGTTTTTACCAGAGCTAGTTTATGGTTTTGAACAATGTCTTTTTTTTTTAACTTTTATTTTATTTTATTTATTTATTTTTTAACATTTAAAAACATATTTTAATTAAATAGGATTGAATCACATTCTTGTTCCCCTTTTGTACCACC
>NW_022196899.1:13677627-13678001 GCF_008632895.1 Mastomys coucha
CTTCTAGGGTGTAGTTTTGCTCCTTATGTTGATGTTTTCCATCTATTATCCTTTGTAGAGCTGAATTTTTGGAAAGATATTGTGTAAATTTTGTTTTGTCATGGAATGTCTTGTTTTCTCCATTTATGGTAATTGAGAGTTTTGCTGGGTATAGTAGTCTGGGCTGGCATTTGTGTTCTTGTAGGGTCTGTATGACATCTGCCCAGGATCTTCTAGCTTTCATAGTCTCTGGTGAGAAATCTGCCGTAATTCTGATAGCCTTGCCTTTATATGTTACTTGCCTTTTTTCCCTTACTGCTTTCAAAATCCTTTCTTTGTTTAGAGCATTTGGTGTTTTGATTATTATGTGACAGGAGGAATTTCTTTTTTTTTTT
>NW_022196899.1:13679144-13684863 GCF_008632895.1 Mastomys coucha
CCTGGGATCCTGAGCTTGTTAGATCACCTGGGAGTGTGGCTTTCTCTGTGTGTTGTGGGACTGGCTGCCTGGAGAAGCAATCCTTCTCAGCTTTATCACAGTATAGCAGAAGCCGTGTGAAAAGGAGCTTATATATTTGAGAAACACCTACTAGTAAGTCAGAGGTGCAGGAAGGTGGGATGGGCATACCAAGCTGTCAGTCACAGTGGAGCTGGCGAGCATTTTCACTTCCATCCCAAGCATCTCATTGTCCTGATGCTCTGAACCCAATATACATCTTTCATTTTTTTTTCTTCTAAAACTCTCCCAGAAACGTGGCTGGACTCTAAGTTCACTGTACTTTTTTGAACAATGTCTTTATTTAAACAAGCTGGGATCACACCTGCCATTGTCTTGGTTTCTAGAAGCAATCCTCACTGTCCTTTTCTCTCGTGGAGAACATTATCGTCTTGGGTTTAACTAAATCCCACTCCTAAGACATCACCAAACAGCTAAAACAATCACTGGGAGGTTGCAAGAAGTGTACTATTTTCAGGACTACGGAAACCAGGGTGGTGTACGTCTCTCGCTCTTGTGTCACACTCAAACAGCCCCAGAAACTATTTAAAGGTTTCTGTAGGCCTTGTAATTCTTTTCAGATGTGAAGCTAATTACATCTTGTGTGAATGAAGCATCCAGAGTCCAGCAAAAGGGTGTGTTTAATCATGTGACTAGTACTGAACTCCAGACTCTCAGAATTGGGAGTCCAGAGAGGGCAGAGGTTTGGTTTGGTTTTGTTTTATGTTTTTTTTTAATTTTTCTTTCTGCAAACTGTAATGCCTTGTAATGGGCATGGTTATCAAGCGGCTAGAAATGTTGATGGACATTTCTTGTTACTGATATTAGAACCAAACTATAGACTAAGGGTGAAATTATTGTACATTGAAAGCATTGTACATTTACTCTGCACTATTTTGTGTAGAAAGTAACAAATATTGAATCTTTTAATGAAGCCATACAGAGGAACAGGCAAATACGACCACTAACAAATGAATTAAGCAGTGCTAATTATATGGAAAGGCCTTCTCATTAGGTAAATGTGGGGGTCTGCATGACAACTTGCACACAAAGGACAATTCCTGGGCATAGGTCTCTTATGATCTATAAAGGAGGTGCTTAAGGATAAAGAAGAAAATGCCACAAGTCATTCTGTGACGACCACTCATTTTTCTCTGAGTGTAACTTAACAGGAAAACCAAGAAACTGGCTTTTAATAGAACTGAAACTACAGTTCATATAAGGGGAGAGGTGGAGTGGCATGGGGAGTCTGTGAGGTGTGGTGTGGTGTTTTTAGTCTCTGTGAGTGAAGTATGGAGTCCAGCATGGCCTTGGTAGGGATGGAAGGACCTGGCTTCCACCCCTGGGATAGGGCCATCAGGGCATGGGCCTTCATGAGTGTTGATGGATGGCCAGTGTGGGCACAAGGCTCATTTGCATAATACTGTACATTATTTTAATGTTCCTCCTTCAAGGAAGGTCCTCCCTGTTACTGTTAATGACTCCATAATAATCAGAGACAGCATGGGTCTGGGAGGTGAAGGTGTGACTAATTTCTCAGCAAAAGGATAACCACTGGGACCTTCAGGACAGCCCTTAAGGCTGTGGGAAAGAACCCTAAAAACAAGAGTTTGAAAATATCTTATTTCTCAACTATGCAAAAAATAAGGATGTAATATTGAATTATATGAGGGGCTTCACAAATCTAAAAGAAAAAAGGCAGCTGCAATGAGCCAGCTTGTCAGAAAGATAGAAAGACAGGCAAATACAGAGGCGTGGTGGAAATGTTAATTTCATGGCAGGGTCCCACCCAGGTAGCTAGTTTATCCCCTGGCTTAACAAAGGCGGGCAGATTCTGAATGCTTGCTGTTTCCTAAGAATTAAGGGGCTGAGCGCTAGAGATGCTAATACATAGGGTAATCAAAAGAGAACCTGGAGTAAATGACTGGATTGATATATATATAAGACTGGACATATAATCTGCAGGAGATGAGCTGTCCATAGAAATTTGTTAGAATAGAAAAAAAGAACTGCTTGTAGAACTGTTTCGAGCAGGAGAGAGAGAGAGAGACAGAAAGAGAGAGAGAGAGAGAGGAGAGAGAGCGAGCTGTATGGAGAGCTCCAAAGAGTAGAACAAAAAGAAAACAATCCTGGAAGCTATCTCAAACAGAACATAAGCCACCAACTTGGACCCACGATTTGACTTTAAGTCCTTTGTTTTTACCACTCCCAGACACCCCTTGTCTCAGAACCCCTTTCCAAGCTGAGGCTGGTCCTTGGCAATGCAGCATTGCTATATCCCGTGAGCAGGATTACTGTATGTAGACCACACGATCTCCCCTTCCATCATCAGTTACCCAATACTCAGCCATGGACAGAGCACAGGGAGGGACAGTCAGTGGCTATGGTGGCATTGTCTTTACCTTGCATCTTTATTTATTTTTTATTCTAGGTTAAAGCATCTTTATAATTTATAAGTCAGAATGCAAAGTCAAGGGTTTCATTGTGGTCTCTCCATTTGCAAGCTGCTGCAGTTGTAATTCTTCATTAGCTTCTTTCTCATTTGAAGTAGGAAAGCCTAAATCTGGGTGAATTGAACCCTGATCTCCCAAGTCCAGCATCCACGCTTACCTGAAAAGCCTCACTGCCTTTCTTTCCTTACATTGGATAAAAGCTCCAGCAGGTCATTTCAGTAGACCTTGGCAGAAGATCTCTTTTTCTGGAACAGAAACTTAGACTAGGTGCCAGATTCTCCCCAGAGCTCCTTCCTGCTGGGTGATGGGTAATGGGTCTGTGCTCCTCTAGCAATTCTGACATCCATTGTAGAGGTCAGATCGGTAATCTTACACCACTATTAAAGGATCCTTAACACAAAGGAACAGCTTTTTCTTATTTATAAACATTTGAAAGATTTTATGCTAAGGTGACCCAGGTTTTATGGTTCTTGAAATTTATATAATCTGGCCAGATCTTTTTATGAGAATAATAAATAAAAGTAATTATAATGAATTAATGAGCTTTAAAGTGGACAAATGCCATAAGTATGTCACAAAATTGAGGGGAGGAGACAAATCAATCATTTAACCACCTAGTTTATCTGTGGTATTGACCTATGGTTGCATATTCTTTGATTGCATATCCATGTAACATAAATTTACTGTATCATTTTCTGTAGAAAATATAAAAAACAACTCTTCCTTTTATCTACTATATTCAACCAAAACTTAGTTGTTTATTATTATTATCATTAATGAGTTAGAATAATTTCATCTAGTTTGAAAGCTCATATTGGCAGTGTTGTATATGTAAGGTTTGGAAGAATTTTCCACAGACAACTATTTTACTCTGTACATTTCAGACCATGTTGATGGCACAACTCCTGATCCTCCTGGGTTCAGAGCCCAGAGGACACATTCAGGTGATGTGTCACAATCTCTGGCATGAGTTTTAATGTCCTCCAAGCACATGGGTTAGCATAGTGAGCTGTGGGGAGTCTTCTTTAATCCATTTCTACACCTGTATGGGTAGCAATAACTAGGTATACACCACTTGCTGCAAACCACAAAATTAAGTCCCATTGAACTTAAACAAAACTTATCCTCAATTGTGTTTCTTTTTAACCAAATCTCTTAATATGTGTTTTGGATCCATTGTTAGATATCAAGAAAAAAGGTCAATGTGGAAAGAGACTGTGCTTTTTCTGGTTTTGATAAAAGTGACTTGTTTCAGGTCTATGCAAATAGACTCTTAGAAGACTCTGTATTGGTAAGGGTCTTGTCTTAGTCAAGGTTTCTATTTCTGCACAAACATCATGACCAAGAAGCAAGTTGGGGAGGAAAGGGTTTATTGAGCTTACACTTCCACATTGCTGTTGATCACCAGAGGAAGTCAGGACTGGAACTCGAGCAGGTCAGGAAGCAGGAGCTGATGCAGAGGCCATGGAGAGATGTTCCTTACTGGCTTGCTTCCCCTGGCTTGCTCAGCCTGCTCTCTTCTAGAACCCAAGACTTCCAGCCCAGGGATGGCACCACCCACAAGGGACCCTACCCCCTTGATCACTAATTGAGAAAATGCCCCACAGCTGGATCTCATGGAGGCACTTCCCCAACTGAAGCTCCCTTCTCTGTGATAACTCCAGCCTGTGTCAAGTTGACACATAAAACCAGCCAGTACAGGTCTCTATGGCCTAAGTCTCATTAACTGTGCACTGGAACCACCACTGCTCACATAACATCTGGTTGTGAGAATCTATGCTTCATTTGTGGTCAGTTGCAACAGTTAGGTTCATATTAATATTCCACTAATTCAGAGACATATGTAACTTACTGAACATTTTAATGCAAATTAAGACTGGTAAGGAGGAAAAACCAGCAAACTCTGGGGGCTGTGCTTTTTGGTCTGTAGTCTGACTGATGGTGGTACTGAATACGTTTCCCTAGGAGGAGAAAGAAGGGAGAGCTAGTTGAGGTATAATAGAAGAGTGTGTAGGTTAATATGGGAACTGAAAGTTTACAGTAACTATTCATCTAAGCGCTATATATCTGATTATCCTCTGCTTGGAAATTTGACCCATAAAGGAAGATTATAGCTGGGAATTTATTCTTTTGTTCATAAATAGTGATTTTAATGAAAGGCAGTGTTTCTTCCTCCTGTTATTTCTTTATGCAGAAATGCTAAAATATAAAATATAATAAATCTAATATGAAGATATTTTCCCTCAAAAAAAAAAAAAAAAAGCTAACAACTGCTGAACTTTTCCCTCTTATAACCTTACTATACCAACCAAAGAGAGAACAGAAGTCAACGAGAGTTGGGACTTCATGATATTTCCCCATTCCCCATGATTGGTTTAGTCTTGAACAGGACTTGTAAATACAGCCGTAGCCTCTGTGGACCCATACAGGCCTATCATGTCCAGAAAATAGTTTCCCTACAAAGTCCACTACTTCGTTAGAATCTTTCCAACCTTTCTTCAACGGTCCATGAGCCTTGGAGAGATTGGATCATGCTCTAGAACAGTGGTTCTCAAGTGTCCTACTGTTGCAACCCTTTACAGTTCTTCATGTTTTGACACCCAACCATGCAATTTTTTACGTTGCTACTTCATAACTGTAATTTTGCTGTTATGAATCATAATGTGAATATCTGTGTTTTCTGATGATCTTAGGCAACCCTGTGAAAGGGATGTTCAATCCCAAGGAGGTCTAGACCTACAGGTTGAGGACCACTGCTCTAGTAGATGGGCTTATATCCATGTACATATGGGAATCTTATGTGCACTCCCTGGGTTGAGAGAAAGGAAGGCACATATGAAGTCAGGAGGGAAAAGCAGGTTGGGGAGAGATTGGAGGAGAGGGAATGTTGGATCTGATTAAAACACATTATGTGTATGTATGAAATGCTCAAACAGTTAAAAAAAAACTGTAGGAAAAGAAAAAAATAGGAGTTAACTCACAGAAGCATGGAAGGGGGATGGGGTAGAGGGTTTCCAGAGGGGAAACTGGGAAGGGTGATAACATTTGAAATGTAAATAAATAAAATACCCAATAAAGAAAGGAAAAAAGAAAAAGAAAAAGTGAACTTCCCATTGAAGTAAGTAATCAACCACTTCAAATTTCTATTTAAAAACAAATTATAAAATGTTAATTTCTTCTTTTTTTTTTTTTTTTTTTTTTTTTTTTTT
>NW_022196899.1:13685127-13696702 GCF_008632895.1 Mastomys coucha
ATCCACCTGCCTCTGCCTCCCAAGTGCTGGGATTAAAGGCGTGCGCCACCACCGCCCGGCTCTAAAATGTTAATTTCTTAATTTCTAAAAATCCATATTTGAAACATGAAATCCTTTTTACTAAATTGACTTCTCTTTTTTTTAAAAAAAAAAAAAAAACCAGTTTGCTGGCTTTGACTAGTATAGAGCGGGTGGTCCTGATGCTTTGATGGGGAATCTGTGCTTACTAGCACTGAAAGTCCTTGCCCCCAATTGGATTTTGATCTATCAATAAAGATGCCAATAGTGAATGGTTGAGCACAGGGTGGGTCACTGAGAGTTGCTCAGGTAGACAGAGAGAGAGAACCGGAAGACTGGGGAGCGAAAGAAGGGGACCACAGTAGTAGAGGGGAAAAGCCAACCAGTGACGTGAGTTTCAGGGTACGCAGCCTCTGGCCACTTCCCTGACTGGGCCTAGGTAGCAGGGGAAGGATTAAGAGTGCCCAGTCAATGAGTAGCCAAGGCATTTCAAGATTAACGTGTGTGTGTGTGTGTGTGTGTGTGTGTGTGTGTGTGTGTGTGTGTGTGTGTTTCCCGAGGGGACAGGGTAAATTTCATCTTACAGTTTAGAGCTAGTGCATGGCAGAGAGAGAAGTCAGGGCCAGAACTCAAGCCAAGAACTGAAGCAGAGGCCATGGAGGGCAAGATTGTCGTGAAGGGGCAGCATTGAACTGTCTTCTCTTCTCTGGCTTGTTCAGCCACCTTTTTCCTTTTTTTAAAGGTTTAATTTCTGGTCTACAGAGTGAGTTCCAGGACAGCCAGGGCGACACAGAGAAACCCTGTGCCCAGATTGCTCCACTAATCACTTCCTTCAAGTAGGGGCGCTGCTGGGAAGGACGAGGCAGGTGACAGGGTTCTGGGGGATGTATAAGACCCTTGGTTCAGTGTACCTACTACCCTCTGCGGTTGGGCTCATTCCTCTCTTCCATGTCTGTGGGCTAGCCTCACGGCTCAATCTATTTGAGGATCCGAGATAGCTCCTGGGCGGGTGTGCAGGTGTGCAAGCATGTGACTTCCCAGGAACTCAAAGGAAGTGAAGACAAAACTACACGCTACATCTGGTATACCACGTGAAAGGTGAGAATCCACTAATAATTTAAGAAATTCTAGGATGGATTATACACACATACACAACGATATCACTTAATATGGGTGAAGAACTGGTTTCTCGGTGAAGGTGAAGCAGAGCTGAGTAACATGGCTCCAGTGTGAGAAATTAAAACAAAAGAACATGGGCACTGCCTGCGAAAGCTTCAGCTTGGAGAAGCTGGGAACTCCTGCTGTGCAAGCAGGCTGACCGGTTCCCTGAGTGCTAGGAGTGAGGTGATGAGAAGCAAACAATAAAGTTGCGTGCCTCTAGTCACCAGATAAATGAAAGATAGAAATTTATAAATCCGATTCAGTTGTTTTTAAGGATAGAAGGGAATTTAGATTTTGCTGGAGCCACGTGGGGATTTCATCCTGCAATTCAAAACTGATACAGAGAGCTTAAGATGAGAGGCAGAGATCTAGATGATAGATGCAGCCAAGTATTAAGCTCCACAGAAGAGCGAAGTTGGGGAAAATGAATGAACAAGAGATTTAAAGACATATAGAAGTCTTGCCAGGACAATTTTTCAGGACCTTGGTTGAACATGGTTGACACAGGATTTCTGGGATCGTCAGCCTACTATAATAAAAATTAGAGCCTATTAATAGGTCTATACAGCAAGTAGAAGGGAATTTAATTAAAGTTCAGTAGAGATATATAAATATTGAGGATTTTGTTCTTAAAAAAATAGATTAGGTCGCCGGGCAGTAGTGGCTCATGCCTTTAATCCCAGCACTTGGGAGGCAGAGGCAGGTGGATTTCTGAGTTCGAGGCCAGCCTGGTCTACAGAGTGAGTTCCAGGACAGCCAGGGCTATACAGAGAAACCCTATATCAGAAAAACAAAACAAAAATAAATAAATAAATAAATGAATAAATAAATAAATAAATAAATAAGGCCTTGATCTCATGAAAGTTGGGCAAGGGGCAGTAGAAGCACTGTCTCGACAGATAATATTTGTTTAGATTGCTTTAATTGCTTTGAATTGCTTTTATTATCAAAATGAGTGTGGCTATGAGTGTAGTGATTGTGCTAAAGTGCCTCTGGGAGGTCAACCAACACCCTCAATGATTTCCAGTTACTGGGCCAAGAACATGCTACTTTGGGAGAAAGGGTCTGTCTCACATTGTCAGGAAAAGAGAAGAGGCTCTGAATCCCTCTCAGAGTGATATGGATCAGATATGACAGAGGTAGTCCACCTGAAGATCTCAAAAAAGTTGAGAAAAATCAAACAAGACTGGTAAATTGATCTGCTGATTCCTGGACATGGAAACAAGCCCAGTACTGGTTTAGACATAAAAATGTCTCTAGCTAAAACTTCAGCTAAAATGAGACAATAAATCTTAGTGGTTATGTAATCCTTAAGGCTCTTTGTGGCCTCATTCATATGGCATGAATGAAGATTTATTACAAACGGTTACTGAGGAATTAATAAAAAGATAGTTGTCTTTCACCTGCTCAAATGAAAATCAAAGTTGTACCCTTATCTGATCTGTGCACCCTGCACAATCCATATGAAAATCTTAATTGTCCTAAAATTTTGTTTGTGAGATTCATATATTACAAAATGTACAAATTTGACAAGATTTATCCTCAAAGAGACTGAACCAACCTACTGTCCAGCCCCCCTGTCTCCTGATGCTGTCCAGAGACTTGCTTCCAGAACAGCTTTCGGATTGCTGCTAATTCCAGATCATTTGGCCTCATCCAACCTTTCGGATGGATCCAGTCAGAACTTCAGTCAAGCCCCGAGC
The DNA here is from genome assembly GCF_008632895.1 of Mastomys coucha. Lineage (NCBI taxonomy): Eukaryota > Metazoa > Chordata > Mammalia > Rodentia > Muridae > Mastomys > Mastomys coucha. The sequence continues at coordinate 13,688,010 of NW_022196899.1, forward strand.
CTTCTAAGCATACAGAGACTGGATAACAGATGCCAAAGCTAGCTTTCTTAAGTCTAACCAACTTTCTAATTTTCTTACTCCTCCCACCCCTTAGAGAATTTCTCGTTGCTCCTAATCATCTCAAAGAAGCTTGATTCCTTGGATTTGATTGTCTAGTTATTGTTACTGTACAAATTAGATAGGTTGTTATTCTAAGGGATAATTTATGAATGGTCATAATTTTAAACACAGAAGAAACAGATGGAAAGGACTGCTAAATATTTTTGAACAAAACATTGTGTAGCCATAATATTACACTGGTAGAAATCTTTGTAATTCATGTAAACTTGAAGTTATAATCTCTTAAATTGGTACAGAATTTATATAGTGATAAAGATTCAAGGTTTTCATTGATAATGAATCTATATATTGATAAAAAATTGAAATTAATATTGTTACAGTTAGATAGGCATTTAAGAACAAGATATCAGTTGCAGTTGGTGGTCCAGGACTGAAGGGGTCATGCAAAGGATTTGAGGCTTGACACCATGAAAAGAACTTATGAGAGGCTATTGGTGAGGCCTGGTTGCAGAGGAAGACCTCAGTGTACTGGAGATGCCAGTACCATGAGATGGTCACCAAGAACAGCAGCAGCAGTGGAGTGGATCAACCTGAGCTTAGAGTACTACAGAGGGCAGAGCCAGTGGAGCCTAGAAGATCATGTGTGGATACCAGACATTGAAGACGTCAGAGCTGTGGGCTCTCTGCTGAGGAAAGCTGCTAACAGGGAGTGCAACAAGCCTAGGTGAAAGAAGTTTGTTGCAGCCAACAAAGATGAAAAAGGAGTTGGAGATCCAAAGACCACTTTGACATCAGAACTGGAGGTGCAGAGTTTGGAGTTTGCCCAGCTGGTTTCTTGCTTTGGGGATTACAGTTAAGTTATCAGATGACTCTCAGAAGAGACTTTGAGCTTTGGACTTTTAACAAGGTTGAGACTGCTATAGACTATGGGGACTTTAAAAGTCTGACTAAATGTATTTTGCATTATGCTATGTTTAGGTATGCCTCCCCCCGCCCTCCGTAGACTCATATGTTTGAACAAGCCTATAGAGGCCAGGGAGTGGAATGATGATTTGTATATGCTTGGGCCAAGAAGTGGCACTATTAGGAGGTGTGGCCTTGTTGCAGTGTCACAGTGAGCATGGGCTCACTCTAGTCTTATCTGCCTGGAAGTCAGTATTCTCCTAGCAGATGTAAAACTCTCAGATCCTCCTGAACCATGCCTACACGATGCTGCTACGTTTCCACCTTGATGATAATAGACTGAACTTTTAAGTCAGCCCCAATTAAACATCCTTATAAGTGTTGCTGTGGTCATGGTGTCTGTCCACAGCAATAAGACTCTCACTAAGACAATGGTTAAATACACAAGTTAAGGGTCAGGTGGTAAACTCATGGTTAGGTTAGATTCTCATTTAATGATAATAAAGTGCTTTCAATTTACTCAAATAGAAACGGCTAAGGGTAGTTAAGGTTTAACACTTCAATATGCTTTATATAAATAGTCTTAAACATCAGAAATCCACAAAATATGACATTTAATGTTATTTCATTTGTTCTTTTTTTATTGGTTATTTTCTTTATTTACATTTAAAACATTTCCTCTTTCCAGGTCTCCTATTCATAAACCACCTATCCCATTCCCACTACCCCTGTCTCTATGAGGGTACTACCCCATCCACACAACCATTCATGTCTTCCCTCCCTGGCATTCCCCTACACTGGGGCATCAAGCAACCTCAGGCCCAAGGGCTCCCACCGAGGTCCAAAAAAGACATCCTCTGCCACATATGTGGCTGGAGCCATGGGTCCCTCCATGTGTACTCTTTGGTTAGTGATCCAGTGCCCAGGAGCTCCACGGGTTTGACCAGTTGACTCTGTTGTTCTCTCCATGGGATGCAAACCCCCTCAGATCCTTAAGTCCCTTCTCCAAATTCTTCATCGGGGACACTGAGCTCAGTCCAATGGCTGGCTGCAAGCATTCCAATCTGTATTTGTCAGGCCCTGGCAGAGCCTCTCAGGAGACAGCTATATCAGGTTCCTGTCAGCAAGCACATTCTGGCATCCACAATTGAGACCAGATTTGGTTACTGTATCTGAGATGGATCCCCAGTTGGGGAAGTCTCTGGATGGCCTCTGCTTCACACTTTGTCTCCATATTTCCTCCTGTGAGTATTTTGTTCCCCTTTCTAAGAAACACTGAAACATCCAACCTGAGGTCTTCCTTCTTCTTGGGCTTCATATGGTCTGGGAATTGAATCTTGGGTATTTCAAACCTTTGGGCTAACATCCATGAATCAGTGAGTGCAAATCATGTGTGTTCTTTTGTGACTGAGTTACCTCACTCAGGATGATATTATCAAGTTTCATCCATTTGCCTGCCAATTTCATGATGACATTGTTTTTAATAGCTGAGTAGTACTCCATTGTGTAAATATGCCACATTTTCTGTATCCATTCCTCCGTTGAGGGATATCTGGGTTCTTTCCAGCTTCTGGTTAATATGGCTGCTATGAACATAGTGGAACATGTATCCTAATTACATATTGGAGCATCTTCTAGGTATATGCCCAGGAGTGGTATAGCTGGGTCCTCAGGCAATACTATCACCAATTTTCTGAGGAACCACCAGATTGATTACCAGAGTGATTGTACCAGCTTGCAATCCCACCAACAATGGAGGAGTGTTCCTCTTTCTCGACATCCTCACCAGCATCTGTTGTCACCTGAGTTTTTAAATCTTAGCCATTCTGACTGGTTGAGGTGGAATCTCAGAGTTGTTTTGATTTGCATTTCCCTGATGACTAAGGATATTGAACATTTCTTTAGGTAATTCTCGGCCATTCAGTATTCCTCAGTTGAGAATTCTTTGTTTAGGTTTGTACTCCACTTTTAATAGGGTTATTTGGTTCTCTGGAGTCTAACTTCATGATTTCTTTGTATATATTGGATATTAGCTCTCAATCAGATATAGGATTGGTAAATATCTTTTCCCAGTTTGTTGATTGCTGCTTTGTCCTATTGACAGTGTCTTTTGCCTTACAGAAGCTTTGCAGTTTTATGAGGTCCCATTTGTTGATTCTTGATCTTAGAGCATAAGCTATTGGTGTTCTGTTCAGGAAATTTTCCCCTGTGCCTAGGTGCTCAAGGCTCTTCCCCACTTTCTTTTCTATTAGTTTCAATGTGTCTGGTTTTATTTAGAGGTCCTCCATCCACTTAGACTTGAGCTTTGTACAAGGAGATAAGAATGGATCAATTTGCATTCTTCTACATGCTGACCTCCAGTTGAACCAGCACCATTTGTTGAAAATGCTGTCTTTTTTCCACTGGATGGCTTTAGCTCCTTTGTCAAAGATCAAGGGACCGTAGGTATATGGGTTCATTTCTGGGTCTTCAATTCTATTCCATTGGTCTATCTGCCTGTCACTGTACCAATACCATGCAGTTTTTATCACAATTGCTCTATAGTACAGCTTGAGGTCAGGGATGGTGATTACCCCAGGAGTTCTTTTATTGTTGAGAATAGTTTTCACTATCCTGGGCTTTTTGTTATTCCAGATGAATTTGCAAATTGCTTTTTCTAACTCTACGAAGAATTGAGTTGGAATTTTGATGGGAATTACATTGAATCTGTAGATTGCTTTCAACAAGTTGGCCTTTTTACTATATTAATCCAGCCAATCCATGAGCATGAGATCTTTCCATCTTCTGAGATCTTCGATTTCTTTCTTGAAGAAAGAAAGTTGAAGACATGAACTTCTTGTCATACAAATCTTTCACTTGCTTGGCTAGAGCCACACCAAGGTATTTTATATTATTCGTGACTATTGTGCCATGTGTCCATTCTCTACTTTCTTTCTCATTCTATTTATCCTTTGGGTAGATGAAGGATACTGATTTCTTTGAGTTAATTTTACATCCAGCCACTTTGCTCAAGTTGTTTATCAGCTGTAGAAATTCTCTGGTGGAATTATTTGTGTCACTTAAGTATACTATCACATCATCTGCAAATAGTGATATTTTGACTACTTCCTATCCAATTTGTATCCCTTTGACCTCTATTTGTTGTCTAATTGCTCTAGGTAGAACTTCAAGAACTATATTGAAGAGAGAGAGAGAGAGAGAGTGGGCAGCTTTGTCTAGTCCCTGATTTTAATGGGATTGCTTCAAATTTCTCTCCTTTTAGTTTCATGTTGGCTACTGGTTTGCCAACTACTATGTTTAGAAATGGGCCTTGAATGTTGAATTTTGTCAAATGATTTTCAGCATCTAATGAAATGATAATGTTTTTTTTTTTTCTTTTAGTTTGTTTCTGTAGAGGATTACATTGATAGATTACTGTATATTAAGCTACACCTGCCTCCCTGGGATAAAGCCTATTTGATTGTGGTGAATGACCATTTTGACGAGTTCTTGGTTTCAGTTTGCAAGAATTTTATTGAATATTTTTGCATCAATATTCATAAGGGAAATTGGTCTGAAATTCTCTATCTTTGTTAAGTCTTTATGTGGTTTTGGTATCAGCATAACTGTGGCTTCATAGAACGAATTAGGTAGTGTTCCTTCTGTTTCCATTTTATGGAATAATTTGAAGAGTATTGGTATTAGGTCTTCTTTGAAGGTCTGATAAAATTCTGCACTAAACTCATCTGGTCCTGGGCTACTTTTGGTTGGGAGAGTTTTAATGACTGCTTCTATTTCTTTAGGGGTTGTGGGACTGTCTAGATGGTTTATCTGATCCTGATTTAACTTTGGTATTTGGTGTCTGTCTAGAAAATAGTCCATTTCGTCCAGATTTTCCAAGTTTTGTTGAATATAGACTTTTGTAGTAGGATCTGGTGAGTTTTTTAATTTCCTCAGTTTCTGTTGTTGTATCTTCCTTTTCACTTCTGATTTTGTTAACTTGGATACTGTCTCTGTGCCCTCTAGTCACTCTGGCTAAGGGTTTATCTATCTTGTTGATTTTCTCAAAGAGCCAGCTCCTAGATTTGTTGATTCTTTGTATAGTTCTTTTTGTTTCTACTTGGTTGACTTCAGCCCTCAGTTTGATCATTTCCTGCTGTCTACTCCTCTTGCGTATATGTGCTTCTTTTTGTTTTAGAGCTTTCAGGTGTGCTGTCAAGCTGCTAGTGTAAGCTCTCTCCAGTTTCTTTTTGGATGCACTTAGAGCTATGAGTTTATGGGACACAATGAAAACAGTGCTAAAAGGAAAACTCATATTCTTTTATCTTATGATGAAATGTTCTATAAATATCTGTTAAGTCCACTTGGTTCATAACTTCTTTGAGTTTCACTGTGTCTCTGTTTAATTTGTGTTTCCATGATCTGTCCATTGATGAGAGTGGGTTGTTGAAGTCTCCCCCTATTATTGTGTGAGGTACAATGTGTGCTTTGAGCTTTAGAAAAGTTCCTTTTATGAATTTGGGTGAATTTGCATTCCTTGCATTTGGTGAATAGATGTTCAGAATTAAGAGTTCTTGGTAGATTTTTCCTTTTATGAGTATGAAGTGTCCTTCCTTATCCTTTTTGATATCTTTTGGTAGAAGGTTGAATTTATTTGATGTTAGAATGGCTACTCCAGCTTGTTTCTTGGGACCATTTGCTTGGAAAATTATTTTCCAGCCCTTACTCTCAGATAGTGTCAGTCTTCGTCACTTAGGTACATTTTCTGTATGCAGCAAAATGTTGGGTCCTTGGCCGACTAGTGGTGGCACATGCCTTCAATCCCAGTACCTGGAAGGTAGGCAGGTTTCTGAGTTTGAAGCCAGCCTGTTCTACAGAGTAAGTTCCAGGACAGTCAGAGCTATACAGAGAAACCTTGTCTCAAAAAACCAAAACCAAAAATAAAAATAAAAAATAAAATAAAATGTTCAGTCCTGTTTACATATCCATTTTGTTATTCTATGTCTTTTTATTGGCAAATTCAGTCCATTGATGTTAAGAGATATTAAAAATAGTGATTGTTGCTTCCTGGTTTTTTGTTTTGTTTTTTTATGTTTGTGTAGTTTTCTTATTTTGGGATTGTTGAAAGAAGATTACTTTCTTCCTTTTTCTAAGGTATAGTTTCCCTCCTTGTGCTGGAGTTTTCCATCTATTATCCTTTATAGGGCTGGATTTGTGGAAAGATATTGTTTAAATTTGCTTTTGTCATGGAATATCTTGGTTTATCCATCTATGGTAATTGAGTTTTTTGCTGGGTATAGCAGCCTGGGCTGGCATTTGTGTTCTCTTAGGGTCTGTATGACATCTGTCCAGGATCTTCTAGCTTTCAAAGTCTCTGGTGAGAAATCTGGTATATTTCTGAGAGATCTGCTTTTATAAGTTAATTGTCCTTTTTCTCTTACTGCTTTTAATATTCTTTCTTTGTTTTGCACATTTGGTGTTTTGACTATTATGTGACAGGAACAATTTATTTTCTGGTCCAGTCTATTTGGAGTTCTGTAGGCTTCTTGTATGTTCATGGGCATCTCTTTCTTTAGGTTAGGGATGTTTTCTTCTATAATTTTGTTGAAGATATTTACTGGTGCTTTAATTTGGGAATCTTCCCTCTCTTCTATACCTATTATCCTTAGGTTTGGTCTTTTCTTTGTGTCCTGGATTTCCTGGAAATTTTGGGTTAGAAGCTTTTTGCATTTTCCATTTTCTTTGACTTTTGTGTCAATGTTTTCTATGGTATCTTCTGCCCCTGAGACTCTCTCTTCTATCTCTTGCATTCTGTTGGTGATGCTTGCATCTATGAGTCCTGATCTCTTTCCTAGGTTTCCTATCTCCAGGGTTGTCTCCACTCATGATTTCTTTATTGTTTCTATATCCATGTGTAGATCCTTGATGGTTTTATTCAATTCCTTTACCTGTCTGCTTGTATTTTCCTGTAATTCTTTAAGGGATTTTGTGTTTCCTCTTTAAGGACTTCTAGCTGTTTTCCTGTGTTCTCCTGTATTTCTTTAAGGGAGTTATTTATGCCCTTCTTAAAGTCCTCTCTCATCTTCATGAGATGTAATTTTCTGGTGTGTTGGGGTATCCAGGGTTTGCTCTGGTGGGAGAACTGGTTTCTGATGATGTCAAGTCTCATTGGTTTCTGTTGCTTATGTTCTTGCCACCTGGTTATCTCTGGTATTAGTTGGTCTTGCTGCCTCTGACTGTGGCTTGTCCCTCCTCCAAGCCTGTGTGTCAGACCTCCTAAGAGACCAATTCTGTCTGGGAGGAATTTCAATATGGCAAGCTGTGACACAGGGTCAGCTCCGGGGTTCAGGCAGAAACCTGAAGGATCCTGTCCCCGGCTGTTCCTTGGTTCCTGTGTCCTGATCAATCTGGGCAGGTCCCTCTTGGGCCAGGAATTTGAGCAGAAGTGGTAGTCTTGCGTGAGCTTACCTAAGCTCTCTCCTCCCGGTGGTATTCAGTTATGTAGTGCTGTGGTCAGGATCAGCTCTAGGTACTATGGTCAGGATCAGCTCCTGGTACAGGTGGAAACTGGAAGGCATGTTGTTTCATTTTGAAGAATCATTTGACAATGAGACATGCCTGTGCCTGACAGGTTCCCCAGTCTGCTTTAGAGAAGAATTGAGCATTTTTACCTCCAGGTGAGGTGGTTTATTGTGGCAAGGTAGCCATGGGTCTTAATTGAACTATTTTATCTGCAGACAAAATACTGTTTGGGGAAACAATACACTATGTGGGAGAGTCGACTGGTAAGCTTTGCCAAGCTAATCCTTCATATAGTTTGCTTTACAAAGGTCTATTAGCTGATCCTGGGACCAGGCTGAAGACAGGTGCTCCAATGCTATAAGAAATTAGGGGACTGTCCAGGCAATCTGCTGTCTTTACAACTTTTTAAGTTTTAGGAGCTATGTGTGGCATTTCCTATATACTCAGGTAATATATAATTCATTCTCAGATTTCTGACAGGGTTGAAGACTAATTATAGTCCCATAAGCAAACTTATAGAAGTAAAAACATGGTTTTCAGATGGTGTTACAGGCTAAAATCTAAACATAATTCAGAGGTAGATTTACAAGTCTTTAAGTTAGGGATGATGATAGGTTACTTTATCTAATTGACAAATATGGAATACTAGATGCTAACTGTATATCATACTTTTTAATTTTACATGATTGTTATACTTCTGTTCAACTTAGGACTGAGAGAAGAGGTTGTTTTTTGTTGTTGTTGTTGTTTTTTGTTTGTTTTTTAAATTGGACAGAAAAGTTGAGGTGTAGAGGGTCCTTCTCGTGCTCTCATCTGGAATCTCTGTTTACTGAAACTAAAGGTCCTTGCCCCCAACTGAATTTTGATCTATCAATAAAGATGTCAATAGCGAATGGCTGAGCACAGGGTGGGTCACTGAGAGTTGCTCAGGTGGACGGAGAGAGAGAATCAGAAGGCTAGGGAAGAGAGAAAGGGAATACTGTAGTGGAGAAGAAAAGCCAACCAGCAATGCGAGTTTCAGGGTACGCAGCCTCTGGCCACTTCCCCGACTGGGCCTGGGGTAGCAGGGGAGGATTAGGAGTGCCCAGTCAATGAGCAGCCAAGGCATTTCAAGATTACCTGGTGTGACAGTATGCACTCTCTGATAAGTGGTTATTAGCTCAGAAGTTTGGAATACAGGAAGAACAACCCAAAAACCACAAGGAACTCAAGAAGAAGGAAGACCAAAA
>NW_022196899.1:13697121-13708633 GCF_008632895.1 Mastomys coucha
TTGGAGGGGAAACTGGGAAAGGAGAAATTTACATGTAAATAAAGAAAATATCTAATAAAAAAAATTTTTGAAGGTGAAAGAAAAAAAAAGATTACCTGATGTGTGTGTGTGTGTGTGTTTCTGTGTGCATATTTTCTAATCACAGATCTGAGAAAGCTCCTGGGTAGGCACACACATGCTACCCAAAAGGGACTCAAAGTAATAGACAAAACTGCATGTTACAAACTAGCAGCATCACAAGTGATTTCCTTGTGAAGCTCTGCCATTGCCCATTTTCTTGTGCATGCATTTCAGCTTCTCCTGTTGTTTGCTGCTGTCTCATTGATAAGATTCTCTGGAGTTGTAAACATGATGCAAATCTCTGTTCCTGTGTGGTGGTACTGGGTAGAATTTGCTAGTAGAAGGGAGAAAGTTGTTTGGATTATTCTATTTCTCTAAACAATATTGAAATGTTGAAATAAATTGCCCAACTACCATGGTTAAAAAATTGAAGGACGGACAGTTAGAACTGTTGCCACCTTCAGTATTTGCTGACAGCGAGAGAAGTCATAAATGAGTTCTCCTGTCTTTCTCAAAATACCCTCCCAGTTTCAAACTGGGAGGACTGTAATGCTCTTGGAAATCAGTCAACGTTAAAGAGCTTATCCTTGAGGTGGTTTGGCACTTCTGTGAATTTTAGCCTTTGAAAGAATAAAACTGCACCAGTGAATCACTATGAAACATTATTCCCTCTACCCTCCCGTATTCCCATTACAAACTCCACTGTATGGAATTTTGAACAAAAGCCTAAACTGCAGCCAGTTGTTTCTGAACACTCTGGGAAAGCAGATCAAAATACAAGTACTAAATTCAGTTTTTTTCCTCTTCTATGCTGAAGCCAGTAAAATGAATGCAAACAAAGCTGTTGAGGTCAACACTAACGACCTCTGGTGGACTAACGGCTTCCTTTTTATGGAAGGAGGTGGAGCCGAGTATGTAAAAGAGACAGAAGGCTTTATAGTGCTGACCTTGGATCTGAAAAATCTTCAGAGCACAGGAAAAAAATGTTGATTGCTTAATTGTTATTGCCAGTCACCTGGATAGAACTCCAATAGACTCACAACCATATGGCTCTTTCTTCCGCCAAGATCTAGAGACGTGTATAATACTCGCTGCTCAGCATCCATCACATCTACCACTCCAGGAAAAGGGAACCAGGAGGGATAGACACTCATCCTCCCTCTTTTTGCACCCTAATTCAGTTTCCTTTTCCCTGCAACGTGTAACCAATGTCTAAGAACAGTGGAAGGAAAATATCACTAGAAACCAGTGATGCTTCATACAAATACATCATGGAGCATTAAGGCGCTAGGCCAGGGTAGTGGGACAGATGAGCAGCCCAGATCTGTCCCCAACAAGGTGGCTCAAAGTGCACCTTCAATGGTTAGCTGCCAAGATTCAGTTAGAAGTGTGTGTGTGTGTGTGTGTGTGTGAACTAAGAACATCTTTCTATATCTAATATTTAAAATACTAGGTATAGAAATGCATAGAGAGTTAGGCAATTTGCAGGGACGGTAAACCTATCAAAGGAGAAACACGGACCCTGGGGAAGTGAGGGGGGCAGCGGGGGATTGACATGGTTTCAGGCTCTTTATAGCTTCCCCAGCAAAGTCATATTTAATTCAGAAACATAGAAGAGGACGAAGAGGGAAATGGGACCCATGTGAAGGGATGAATATTGATACAGGAAATATTTGTTACAGTCTCTTTGTCATTCATTCCTGCAGATAAGGCAGTGAATGATGGTCCACCTGCCATGCAGGGCAGGTGGAGTCACATAGTACGGACCTGTACAAAACAATTGTACCACTGAGTTAGTGAAGCAGCTTCATAAAGGCAGTATTTGCAAGAGCTTGGAGCCAAGATATGTATTCGAGGAAGGGCTCAACCCATCAAAGTGAAATATATAATCAACAGGGGTGTTCGAGTGCCTTGACAGTCTGCCTGAGAAGCACCACGGTACCAGGTACAGCTAGGAGATAGGGAGAGGAGTCAAGAGAGAACCTCGGAGACTTGGAGGGGAACGCTGGTACACTTTGAAGAGAGACGAACTTGGGGATATGAGGCTAAGTGAAAAAAGCTAGGTACAAAAAACAAGGGTGCCGTGTTTCCAGTCAGGTAAAACGATTCAAGACAGTTGAATTTGTGAAGGAGAAAACATGTTGGTGGTCACCAGAACATAGGGAAAAGGGTGAGCAAGGAGCAGGGCCACTGGCTCCCATTTTGGTCCAAGGAGATATTTGTCAACTAAATAGAGATGGTGACTTGTACATTTGTTGTCTGACACCCCAGGATCCCCCTTCCTGATGGGTAGGAAGCACAGCTTTTTTTATTTTTTTATTTTTTATCAGTATTGCTTTTTAGTACAACTTGATGGTGATTCCCCAGAAGTTCTATAATTGTTCAAAACAATTTGACTATCCTGGGTTTTTGGCTATCCTGGGTTTTTTGGTTTTCCATATGAAGTTGAAAATTGCCCTTTCCGTGTCTGTAAAGAATTGTGTTGGAATTTTGATGGGGATTGCACTGAATCTGAAGATTACTTTTGGTAAGATGGCCATTTTCACTATGTTAATCCTGCTAATCCATAAGCTTGGGAGATCTTTCCATCTTCCAAGGTCGTCTTCAATTTCTTTCTTCAGAGACTTGAATTTCTTGTCATACAAATCTTTCACTTATTTGGTTAGAGTCACATCAAGATATTTTATATTACTTGTGGCTATTGTGAATGATATTGTTTCTCTAACTTCTTTCTCAGCCTTGTTTATTCTTTGTGTAGGGGAAGGCTACTGATTTGCTTGAGTTAATTTTCTATGCAGCACCTTTGCTGAAGTTGTTTATCAGCTGTAGGAGTTCTTTGGTAGAATTTTGGGAGTCACTTATGTATCTATCATATCATCTGCAAATAGTGATACCTTGAATTTTTTCTTTCCAAGTTGTATCCTCTTGATCTTTTGTTTTCTAATTGCTCTACCTAGAACTTCAAGTACAATATGGAATAGATAAGGACAGAGTGGGCAGCCTTGTCTTGTCTCTGATTTTAATGTGATTGCTTCAAATTTCTCTCCATTTAATTTGATGTTGGCTTGTTAGTTTGCTGTATATTATTTTTATTATGTTTAGGCTATGTGTCATGAATTTCTGATCTCCCCAAGACTTTTAACTTAAAGAGGCGTTGAATTTTGTCAAAGGCTTTTTCAGCATTTGACTGACTCAGCATGTAAATTTGTTTGTTTATATAGTGGTTAGGGTACACCTCCTGTGTCCCAGGTTAGAACAGGTTTCCTGTGTCTCTGGTTTGAGCAGACCTCCTAGGAGACAGGGAGGCTGTGGAGTCCAGGGGCAGGCATGCCACTCTTCCACAGGTTTAGGTGAGTGTGCAGACTGGAAGGGCAATCACATTTCTACTTTCAATCAGTCTCACTTTGCTTCACATTTGGATCATTCTAAAATTCATTGTCTAAGTCACAGGTTCCATTTTGTCTAGATTTCATTTTGTGGATTTCATTTATTTATTTTCACCATTATAATATCTGAAAAAGCATCTCATAATTTGGCATCCATTCTACTGCTGATGGTTGAGTAGACTCCACTTTGTGATTACAAACAGCTGATAGGAGTGTTCTTGTACTTTTATCTTGGTGCATGAGTGCTAAGGGGTGTTTGTGATGATACATAGGAATGGAATCCCATAGGCACAGGTTATTCACATCTACAATATATTAAGTAGCATCATGCAGTTCTGAAAAACTGAAGGGTTAATTTATATTCCCACTAAGAGTTAATGTGAGTACAGAAGCTTACATTGCCAACGGTTGACATTGACTGAAAATATGTGTCAGTCTAGTGTGGGAGATATGGCTCTAATTTTTATGTCTTCATTTAGTGGTAAGGTTGAACACTTATGTGCAATTGTTGTGTATAGATGTGTGTATAGGTTTACTACATGTGTACACACACATGTGTGGAGGGCACAGGCTGACCTAGGTAAATGGCTCCTGAGGAATACCACCTAAAGTTATCTTCCATCCTCCACATAACACTTGTCCACACAATCATGTATACCCATATAAACAGACACCTGCACACAAATGCACAACACCACCAAAGATAAAAACAAGCAAAAGAAGAAAGAGATATTAGTTTCCAAGGGAATCTAGTTTGTTCTTGGACCTTGGGGATTCGAACATTACTTTCCATCTTTTTGAAACATGTTTTCCTGCAAAGCATATTATTAGACATAGGCTAAGTCTCACCGCTCTGTTCTCATCGACTAAGTCTCAGTGCTCTGTTCTTCAGACTTTTTAATCTCTCATCATATTTTCTTCTTGTGTGTTACATTCTGAACAATATCTTCAAATAGGCCTTCTACTTCATGAATTCTCTTTTTAGCTTTTTAAAAACTCTTTAGTTTTTTAAATGCAATTTCAGATACTTTGATCACTAGGATTTTATTACTTTCAAAATCTGATATCTTTAAATATGTAATTCTTTTATAACTTCTATTTGAAAAATGCAAAATTGGAAGCCTCTCTGAATCTTATCTCACCTTCTTTTGTTGATACTCCAGGGCTTTCACTCAGTGTAGATTGTTTCTCTGTCTCTCTTTCTGTGTGTGTGTGTGTGTTCGTGTGAGTGTGTGTGTATGTTTATTATGGGCTCAGGTTTCTCGCAATTTTATAGGGACTCCTTAGTGCGAGGTTGAATGTGAAGTCATTCATCTCTGCTAGGTTCCTGAGAGGATACCTTGCACTGAACAACTGTATGGTGAATGATTATCTTGCTATCTCATAGAAGACATGGGTACTTGTATTAGTCAGGGTTCACTAGAGTCACAGAACTTATGGTAGTCTCTATGTAGTAAAGGAATTTATTGATGACTTACAGTCTGTAGTCCAACTCCCAACAATGGTCGGCAGCAGCTGTGAATGGAAGTCCAAGGATCTAGCAGTTGCTCAGTTCCACAAGACAAGCAGGCTAAGCAGAGCAGAGCCTTCCTTCTTCTAATGTCCTTATATAGGTCTCCAGCAAAAGGTGTGGCCCAGATTAAAGGTGTGTGCCTTTAATTTAGTTCATTTCAGATACAGTCAAGTTGACAACCAGGAATAGCCACCACAGCACTGAAAAGATATGGATTGACAATTTGTGTTCTTATCTATCGGTTTGTCTTCAAACATTTTTAAGGAAGCTTCTTCAGCCCAGCACTGGAGCAGAACTTCATATAGACTTCAGAGGGAGAGTGGCTACCTTGGACACTAGTTACGGGTCAAATGTCCCCTTAGGTTCTCTACCAAAGCAAGCCCTAGGCTTTCATTCTGCTCCAACAAGAGCCAGGCATACAGCTTGAACTACAAAACTCTAGGACTCATCCTTCATATAAATGATATTTTTTTCATACATGTAGTTGTCATGGATAATGGAACCTCAGAAATGTGCACTATGCAACCTAGGTTTAGTTATAATCCTCTAATTCACAGAATGGATTCAGGTGATGTCTCATAAGCATGCTTGTTATTAACACCAAACACTACTATTTGCCCCATTATCAAAGGAACGTGGTAAAAACAAGTTTGATGATTGTTGTTTCTCTGTGTTTTGCTCCCCAGATATGGACTTTCCAGTTGTTCTCCAGCCTACAAATACAAATGAGAAAACACAGCTAATCAGAGAAGGATCTCGAAGTTACTGCACAGACTCTTGATGCTGGGCCCATGGAGGGTCCACAGCTCCTCTTCTTGGTTCATCCATGTCTCTGGGTTGTCCTGGGGGAGGTGCAAACATGAAATGCTGTGAACATAGTCACATTTGTATTTTATTTTTAGGTTAAGGGGAAGATGATTGCTACATAATTTTCTCAGACTTTCTCTTTGAGTAGAATACTAATGAAAAGCATTCAGTTTGATGAATAAAGGCCTGAAGAGTCGTTTTATGCTGATTTCATGAGGTAAGACGGTGGCAGTGGACAGTCATTACGAGTCTGATCTTAGGATGAGCCAGATGTTAGGAGATAAGACTCTTTTCTTAACTAAACACGATAGTCAGACTTGCCACAAGTATCCTAAGCAAAGCAGTCAGAGTAGTTGAGAAGGAATTCGTGTTTGTGAGGCTCTTTGTTGATATTTAAAATGGTTACAGAAATATGATCTAAAGGAAACATGGCATTGACTGAAAAGTGATGAGCAAGTACAGGAGTGGCTGGGTTTAGTATATGCTGTTAGACTGGCTTTAAAATGACAAAAATACTCAACCTTGGTTCAATCTTAGAACTGAGCCAGATAATCAGCATGAACATGACCTACCCAACCCCAAACAGTACACTGGGCATTTTCTTCATAAAATGATCTGTCTATAACCTGCCCGGATGAGTCAGTTAGAGACGAAGTAAGTAAGTATGGGAAGTAAGGTGTCTTAGTCAGGGTTTCTATTCCTGCACAAACATCATGACCAAGAAGCAAGTTGGGGAGGAAAGGGTTTATTCGGCTTACTTCCACATTGCTGTTCATCACCAGAGGAAGTCAGGACTGGAACTCAAGCAGGTCAGGAAGCAGGAGCTGATGCAGAGGCCATGGAGAGATGTTCCTTACTGGCTTGCTTCCCCTGGCTTGTTCAGCCTGCTCTCTTCTAGAACCCAAGACTTCCAGCCCAGGGATGGCACCACCCACAAGGGGCCCTACCTCCTTGATCACTAATTGAGAAAATATCCCACAGCTGGATCTCATGGAATCACTTCCCCAACTGAAGCTCCCTTCTCTGTGATAACTCCAGCCTGTGTCAAGTTGGCACACAAAACCAGCCAGTACATAAGGAGAGCGCCTCTAACGTCTGGAAAGTTAAACTGCAAAGCGCAGCATCCATTTTGATAGACTCCATTATGAAACAGCTCTGCAGGCTAGGCCTTGTGAGCTCCAAAATCACCTCCGTATTGTATTGGCTTGTTTGATTCCTTTATCTTACCATGCCGAAGGAGCCACACGCTATTTCTAAAATGACAGAGCAGCTAGGACTTGTTGCTTTTCCTTGAGCCTGCCTTACTTCTTTATGTAATATTTCATTTTCAAGTTCTTGTTATATTTTTGTATAACATTGCATAAAATGCCATCTTCTTTTTCTCTTGCTTCTTTTCTCCACCCCACCAAATTATAGTCAATTGCTGCTAAATATATATTGTAAGTGAAAGCCAGTGTCACATCTCTGACAGTTCTAGAGTCGCTAAAACTCGGCTCACACTGTGCAGTCACTGGGATTTCTCCCCCTACACACTGAAGCACAGAGAGACTTTGATTTGGAAGTTAAGAAAACTAGTTCTAGCCTATGTTGTGACTGATCCTTGTGTTGATGGCAATAGGGACACAGATCCACACCACACTGGCAGCTTCCTGAGGAGTTCTCTTCTGAAACCTCCACCCAGACAGAATAGGCTAAGACAATGTAGTTAAGACAATGAATTTCAGAGTGAGCCAAATGTGAAGCTAGTCAGACTGATTGGAAATAGAAGGGTTTCAGAGCAAGTCGAGCTTACCAGCTGGGATACCTTGGGCTTCTCTAAGGGAGAGCTGCAATTAGGTTTCTTTACAATGGTTATATATGGGAGGGGTTTGCGTGGGTCTCCAGTTACTTCTCTAAAGCCTGCTCAGAAGCTGCGCCCTCTCTTTCTAACTGTGCCTAAAGACACTAATTTGTAACAAAGTTAACAGTTGAAGTATATATTTTTTAAATTAGTGTCTTGGAGTTTCTATTGCTGTGAAGAGAGACCATGACCACTGCACCTCTTATAAAGGAAAACGTTTAACTGGGGCTGGCTTACAGGTTCACAGGTTCAGTCCATTATAATCCTAGTGAGAAACATGGTGGTGTACATGTAGACATAGTGCTGGAGAAGGGGCCGGGAGTTCTACATCTGGATCAGCAGGGAGCAGGAAGAGAGAGAGAGAGAGAGGGGGGGGGGAGCGAGGGAGGGATGAAGGGAGGGAGACAGAGAGAGAGAGAGGAATTGAGCATCTGAAACTCCAAAGCCCACCTCCAGTCACCTCCTTCCTCCAACAAGGCCATACCTACTCCAAAAAGCCACATCTCCTAATGGTGCCACTCTCTGTGAGCCTTCGGGAGCCATTTCATTTAAACCTTCACATCCCACTCCCCGGCCCCATAAGTGGGTAGCTATGTGATAATGCAGAAATGCGTTCGGTCCAACTCCAGAAGTCCCCATAGTCCATCAGTCTGAACCTTGTTGGAAAGTGCAAAATATCTTTGCAGACTCATGGGAATCCCTTAACTGTAACTTCTGCAAAATCAAAATCAAAATAGTAATAATAATAAAATGATTACATACTTCCAACACACAACTGCACACAATATACATTGTTACTCCAAAGAGGACGAAAGGGGGCATAAGAGGAAATACTGGATCAAAGCAAGACCAAATATCAGCAGGGCAAATTCTAAACTCTGCATCTTTATGTCTAATGTCAAAGTGCTTCTCAGATCTCCAACTCCTTTCAGCTTTGTTGACTGAAACACAATTTCTAATCTTGGGCTGGTTCCAACTCTCTATTAACAACTCTCCTTGGTGGGGATGCCATGGCTCTGGCATTTCCAACACCTTGGTGTCTCCAAGGCAATCCAAGCTTCGTCTTTACAGCTTTATGCAATGGCCTCTGTAGGCCCCCACGCAGGGACACCCTTGACACATGCCTGGCCTCGACGCCTTTCTTCTATCCTTGATTGTAAAGCCAGAACCAAATGGCTGAAGCTGCCCATTTCTGTCGCTGGCTAGGTTTGAAACATGGCCTAGTAATTCAATTACATCTTCATCAGCTTTCTGGCTTTGATGATTTCCTTCATTATCTAAGCTTAGCTGTCCTGGAATTGCTTTCTAGACCAGGCTGGCCTTGAACTCAGAGATCTGCCAGTCTGTGCTTCTGATTGCTTGGATTAAAGATGGGTTCCACCATGCTAGCCCTAAACTTTCTTTAGTTTCTTTTCATAAGTTGTAAACTTAGCCGTGTGGGGTCTGGCTGTGAGGTCACCACTCCCTTCATTCCACTTAGCATCAGGCTTTTCTTTAACCTGTTTAACACTTCCTGGTGTCACTTTTCTCCTAAAACTGGACGCTTTGTATTTCTTCCTGTTACGTTTGCACCCTTTCATAATAGATCTGCATTAGTGTGGCCACTAACAACCAAGTAACATAATCAACACTAGGCTATCAGGGAATCTCCTCTACTAAAGCTGTTAATCCATAACTCTTCGATTTATACTAAGGCAGATGTTTTGGACAAGGGTCGAAAGCAATCACATTCTTCACCAAAATATTCCAAGAAAGTTCTCCAGGCTACATATTAATAGTCTTCCATTCTGAAACCTCTTGAATCAGGCCCCTGCAGTTTAAATCAGTCTCATTATTATTGTCTTCCATGCTTTTACCAGTAATGGCCCATTAATCTCTGCTTAAAGCATTCTACTCGTTTCCTAAACCAAAATCCCCAAATGTAAATTCCTCCGAACAAAAGCATGATCAGGCATATCACAGCAATACCTCAGATTCTGGCTCCAACTTCTTGGTTAAGGTTTCGTCGCTGTTCAGAGACACTATGACCATGGCAACTCCTATAAAGGAAAACATGCCATTGAGGCTGGCTTATAGCTAGAGGCTAGCTTAGTCAATTATCATCATAGCAGGAAACACGGCAGTGTGCAGGCAGACATGGTGCTGGAGAAGGTGCTGAGAGTTCTACATGTGGATCGGCAAGCAGCAGGAAGAGAGAGAGATTGGGCCTGGCTTGAGTCTCTGAAATCTCAAAACCCACCCCTACTGGCACATTTCTTCCAACAAGGCCACACTTCCTAATAGTGCCACTCCTTATGAGCCTATATAGACCATTTTCTTTTTTCTTTTTTTCTGTCATTAGTTTATTTACAATTTTTTTCTTGTATAAGAGTTCAAGAGTTTAATCCAATTTCCAGATCATATCTCTTAAACTTTCTTCATTCTGTTAAAGGGATGAATTAAATATCCTAATTTTCTAAGTAGCTGGTGCCTTACAATAAAGAAAGATTCGGCAAGTCCAGACCCACAGTAAATGGTCATCATAGCCAGTAACTGCCACTCGTTTTCCACTGAAAATGGCAAATTCTTCCCAGGACCCTCCTCATAGTGGCTGGGACGGACCACAGATGTGGTGAACCCAACACTCTGGCCCAACAGGCCACTGCAGGAACTTGTGAAGGGGACACAGACACAGAAGGCAGAACAAATGGCTACACTACCTCAGTTTCCTGTGTTCAAGACCATTTTCATTCAAATCACCACCATCAGTAAACAAAGTTATGCAACACATTTGTTTTTTTGTTTTGTTTTGTTTTGCTTTTGGTTTTTTGAGACAGGGTTTTGTATAGCTCCGGCTATCCTGGAACTCATTCTGTAAGACCAGGCTGGCCTCAAACTCAGTAATCTGCCTGTCTCTGACTCCCAAGTGCTGGGATTAAAGGCGTGTGCACCACTGTCCGGCTGTGCAACACATTTGTGATGGGAATCATCTAAGTCTAAATGAGTGTGCCAGGAGCATACCGTTTGTGATATTATTCTTGGTGGTCGAATTGATTACATATGGAATTAACCAAAACTCAAAAATGGAGAGCACACCTGTGAAGGATCTTTACTGAATTTGAAATAGAAAAAGCCATTTCTAATCTGGATCTTAGAAGTAGAAAGACATACGTTTAATCCAGATCTTTTGATCTGGGAGAATCTACCTCTAATCTGGGCCACACCTTCTGCTGGAAACCTATGTAAAGACATAGGAGAAGGCAGCTTTTGCAATTTGCCTGTTTGCCTGCACCTTACTGGCATATCCATTCCGTCACTGGCATTAGAGCCTACTTCTTTGGGTTTCCAGCATATACTGAAGATCAGCTGAGACATCTAGCTAGCCCTTGGGGACTGAGGATTCCTCTTGGATTTGCCATTCACAGCAAGTCATTGTTGGATTAATTAGACCAGAGCCTAGAAGTCATTCCAATAAATCCCTAAATCCCATACTATAGATCTATCACATATATTTGCATATGTGTGTGAGAGGACTGCTCATTAAGTCCTGTTACTCTAGAGAACCTTAACACCACTCTATATCATTTTCACCCTAGGTAGCATAACCTAATCCCTGTCCTCAACACCCTTGATTGGGAGGCCTTAGGGAGCGTGTTACCTGGTTTTAAGTGAGCACACTTTATTTATTGCTTTGGTTGTAAGATACCTTTCAGAGAACAGGAAGGTCTTGGTGGGCCTACTTGATACCCTATCAGGGGCCTCTGAAGCATGAAGTCTCCTGCCTTCCTGAGCAACAAAAATAGATGGGATCTCAGGATCAGTCCCTCTTCCCCTTTCCAGTCTTTTCTCCTCATGTCACCACACACCCTGTCCTTTCATCCTGCTTCACCTGGGACCGAGAAGCATGAGAATACAATAAAACTCCCC
>NW_022196899.1:13709171-13715915 GCF_008632895.1 Mastomys coucha
TCTCCCTCTCCCTCCTCCCCTCCCTCCCTTCTTCCCTCCCTCCCTCCTTCCCCCCATCTCTGTCTCTGTCTCTGTCTCTCTCTCTCTCTTTCTCTCTCTCTCTCTGACTTCATGTCTCCTCTGACCTCTAAGTTGCTGGGGACCAGATGACACTCCTGTCACAGAGAACTTTCTAGAACATCAATCATTTTAGCAAATGCGAGCCGGTTTTACACAAACTAAACTGTGCCAATGCAGACAAATGCAATGTGACTTCTTATGCATATAAACTCTCTAACCCAACAAGACCCCATAAAGATACCCAGTATTAATAGCCGCAATAACCAGCAAGTGCTTGGAACACTGTTGCCAACAAATAAATACTACTTTGTATTTGGAGGAAACAAAAGGCTAAATAGCTCAATCTGTGGGTAATTTGAGCTTGACATTTCCTTCCTGTTCTGGCTGCAGGAAGGCCAGGCTCATTCTGGACAGCCAGTTATGACCATAGAGGAGCTCTTCCCGTTCTCCCTCAGACATCCTTTTTCTTTCTCATACGGAGTTCTAAATTTCTGTTTCCTCAGCTGGCTCAGGCATTTGGTCCAAAAGTGCTAAAGGTAAGGGTCAGGCATTTGGAATCAAAGTCAAAGGGCAGAATCAAATTCTCAGAGGGCTTCTGGCCAATATTTTCAACTCAGCTTGTTTCTGGCTAGAGTAATAAGAAGCAAATGCCTCTGAGAGGGGGAACGAGTGCCTAAGAAGGTGCCTCAGCAACAGAGAAGTAAGGATGGCTCTTCACCTGGGAGAAAGACTGTCCAAAGGAAGTGACATCAGCTCTTTGCAGTGGCCATTCAGAGTCATGGAGCCTTCTCTCAGTGTCCTCCTGCCTAACCCTGACACCATGCTACCAGTGTGGGAGACCCCAAAGTCTTTATATTACAGTATAATCCTTTACAATATTCGTTGTTTGAGAATTTTATATAGCATATTTTGATCATATTCTTTTCCCTCCCTCCAACTTCTCATGATCCTCCCCTATCCTTTCCCATCCAACTTTACATTATTTCTCTCTTTTAAAACAAAACAAAAAAAATCACAACAAAATATTGGGGTCTGATTTGTGTTGGCCAGCTAATCCTGAGCATGGGGCCTCCTAGTTACTTACTTATGATCACTGCTGCTTTTTTTCTAAACATCCAGAAACTAACGTATTAACTGTCCATTAACTGATGAATAGATACTGAAAATGTGGTACATTTGCATAGTAGAATATTATTCAGCTAAGAATCATAAAACTTAGAAGCAATCCTCCAAAGTTAGGTAACCCAGAGCAAGAATGATAAAGATGGATATGTATATTCATGTTTACAAATATATATATCATTGTGTAGAGTAATTGATGTGCTCTTTCGACATTACACATGGCATATAGGCTAAAACCCATTTGTGACGACTAGTCTGGAAATCTACATTCATAAAAGAGCTCTTTTTGGGTCCCTGACTTACATAAAGGGTCCCAGTTAAGAATGTATGATATCTGTGACATGACCAGTGAGTG
Organism: Mastomys coucha; assembly: GCF_008632895.1. NCBI lineage: Eukaryota > Metazoa > Chordata > Mammalia > Rodentia > Muridae > Mastomys > Mastomys coucha. The sequence goes on from NW_022196899.1 coordinate 13,710,709, forward strand.
ATCAAAGGCAAGCTTTGAAGGTGGAAGCAAGAAGCCATGAGTCGAGAAACATAGTCCAGAATTAGGAAAGCTCAAGAGAAACAGATTTTTCCCTTAAAGAGTTCAGAGAGAAACACTGTTGGATAGAAGCTGGAGATTCTGTAGGTTGCATAGGTTGCCCAGACAGGTTCAGCAAAAGATCTTCGAATGAAGGGTCGCAGCAGAAAGGGTTCAGAAGTAGAGACCTCAGCAAGCAGCCCATGGGATAAAGGATTCATCTGCACTTATAGGCTTCTAAAGGGATATGGGGCTCGAAGACAATATATGGCCTACTCTAAGGGGCGTCTGGGGCACCAGGCATAGGACTAGGATTATAATTTGAGCTTCAACTGGCTGAACTGAGCAAATGCAACTGGAAGCTGGGCTCCCTTTCCCTGGCCTATCTGCAACCTGAGCGCTCAAACAACAGCTGCAGGACATCTGGCAGCTCTTCTTCATTTTTTTTTTTTAAATTGGGTATATTCTTTACTTACATTTCAAATGTTTTTCCCTATGCCCATGTGTTTGAGGCTCTTTCCCATTTTCTCCTCTATAAGTTTCAGTGTATTGGGTTTTATGTAGAGGTCCTTGATCCACTTAGACTTGAGCTTTGTACAAGGAGATAACGATGGATCGATTTGCATTCCTTTACATGCTGACCTCTAGTTGAACCAGCAACATTTGTTGGAAATGCTGTCTTTTTCCCATTGGATGGTTTTAGCGCCTTTGTTAAAGATCAAGTGAAAACAGGTGTGTGCGTTCATTTCTGGGTCTTCAATTCTACCCCATTAATCCACCTGCCTGTCACTGTACCAATACCATGCAGTTTTTTTATCACAATTGTTCTGTTGCACAGCTTGAAGACAGGGATAGTGATTACCCCAGAAGTTCCTTTATTGTTGAGAATAGTTTTCACTATCCTGGGTTTTTTTGTTATTCCAGATGAATTTAAAAATTGCTCTTTCTAACTCTATGAAGAATTGAGTTGGAATTTTGATGGGGATTGCATTGAATCTGTAGATTGCTTTTGGCAAGATGGACTTTTTTACTATGTTAATCCTGTCAATCCAGGAGCATGGGAGATCTTTCCATCTTCTGAGATCTTCTTCAATTTCCTTCTTCAGAGGCTTGAAGTTCTTGTCATACAGATCTTTTACTTGCTTAGTTAGAGCCACACCAAGGTATTTTATATTATTTGTGACTATTGTGAAGGGTGTTTGTTCCCTGATTTCTTTCTCAGCCTGTTTATTCCTTTGTGTAGTGGAAGGCCACTGATTTGCTTGAGTTAAATTTATATCCAGATATTTCCTTTTTTTTTTTTTCATGTATTTGTACATACTTTCTCAAACATACTTAAAATGAATGTCTTGGAAAGGAAAAATTAGGGATGACATGGAGAGAGGTTAAGGAATAACATAATATGTTTTAATTAAAATGTCACAGCTAAAGAGATAGCATAATCATCAAGAGCACTGAGCTTTGTTAGACAGAAGACAAGTTTCATTCTCAGAAAACATTTGGCAGCTAATCATCTCTTGTAACTCCAGTCCCAAGGGACCTGATGTCCCTTCTCTCTCCATGTAGGTGCATCTCTGGCCTTCTGCCGTGGGTTTCCCTGGTGCTGTCTGTGTTTTGATGCTAACTCCACTTCCCCAAGAGGGGCTGCCTGGGATAAGGAGTGAATCATGTACTCCTACTCAGGTGGCTTCATGTGAATGAAGTCAGGGTCAGAAAATATACTTTAATTATATAGCATTTATAGCAGTCTCAAAAACGGTAAAAGTCCAAAATTCATACTCTGAGATTATTCCAGTCATCTAAAGTTCATCCCCCATATTTTCAAAAACAAATAGGACATCATATACATCCAAATTCACAGGATATACTTCACCATTACTAAACATCATTGTGTGGAAATACTGGAATTAAACAAGACTAAAATCCAGGTAGGCAATCTCCAAACTCTGCATGCCCGTGTCTGATGTCAGAGCATTCTTAATATCTTTCAATTTGGCTGGTTTTATTCTTTGAAAGCAGTTTATCTGAGCAGATACACCACAGCAATGGCATCTTGAAATCTTGAGTTCTCCATAATAACTTCTATATTACAGGTTCTTGTTCCAGTTTTTGGGATCCACACATGATCTTCTGTTCTCCTATATTTCTTTAAGGGAGTTATTCATGCTTTTCTTAAATCCCTCTATCAGCATCACGAGATATGGTTTTAGATCCAAATCTTGCTTTTCTGGTGTGTTGGGGTATCCAGAACTTTCTGTGGTGGGAGTAGTGGGTTTTGATTATGTCAAGTAGTCTTGGTTTCTGTTGGTAAATTTCTTGCATTTGCCTTTTGCTACCTGTTAATCTCGGGTGTTAGATGTTCTTGCTGTCTCTGGCTGGAGCTTGTTCCTCCTGTGGGTCTGTAAGCCTGTGTCAGCACTCCTGGGAGATCAGTTTTCTGCTGATAAGAATTGTGCACGTAGGGCTGTGGATCAGCCCTCCCTCCTGGGCGCAGATGGATGAATGAAGGACCCTGTCCCAGTGGCTCTGCAGCTTCTGTGGCCTGTGCCTCCTGGCTGGTCCTGCCTAGACATGAAGTTCTTGTCATATAAATCTTTCACTTGCTTGGCTAGAGCCACACCAAGGTATTTTATATTATTTGTGACTATTGTGCCATGTGTCCTTTCCCTAATTTCTTTCTCATTCTGTTTATCCTTTGAGTAGAGGAAGGATACTGATTTCTTTGAGTTAATTTTATATCTAGCCACTTTGCAAGAGTTGTTTATCAGCTGGAGAAATTCTCTAGTGGAATTATTTGGGTCACTTAAGTTTACTATCATATCATCTGCAAATAGTGATATTTTGACTACTACCTTTCCAATTTGTATCCCTTTGACCTCCATTTGTTGTCCAATTGCTCTAGTTAGAACTTCAAGTACTATATTGAGTAGATAGAGAGTGGGCAGCCTTGTCTAGTCCCTTATTTTAAAGGGATTGCATAAAGTTTCTCTTCATTTAGTTTAATGTTGGCTACTGGTTTGCTGTATATTGCTTTTACAATGTTTAGGAATGGGCCTTGAATGTTGAATTTTGTCAAATGATTTTTCAGCATCTAGTGAAATGATCATGTGTTTTTTTTTTCTTTTAGTTTGTTTCTGTAGTGGATTACATTGATCGATGTCCATATATTGAACCTTCCCTACCTAGCTGGAATGAAGCCTATTTGATTGTGGTGAATGATTGTTCTGACGGGTTCTTGGATTTGGATTACAAGAATTTTATTGAGTATTTTTACATCGACATTCATAAGGGAAATTGGTCTGGAATTCTCTATCTTTGTTAAGTCTTTATGTGGTTTTGGTATCAGCATAACTTTGGCTTCATTGAAAAAATGGGGTTGTGTTCTTTCTGTTTGTATTTTGTGGAATAGTTTGAAGAGTGTTGGTATTAGGTCTTCTTTGAAGATCTGATAGAATTCTGCACTAAACCAATCTGGTCCTGGGCTTCTTTTGGTTGGGAGACTTTTAACTTTTTTAGGGGTTGTGGGACTGTCTAGATGTTTTATCTGATCCTGATTTAACTTTGGTATTTGGTGTCTGTCTAGAAAATAGACCATTTCATCTAGGTTTTCCAAGTTTTGTTGAATATAGACTTTTGTAGTAGGTTCTGGTGAGTTTTTTTTTTTTTTAATTTCTTTAGTTTCTGTTGTTATCTCTCCCTTTTCATTTCTGGTTTTGTTAATTTGGATACTGTCTCTGTGTCCTCTAGTCAGTCTGGTTAAGGGTTTATCTACCTTGTTGATTTTCTCAAAGAGCCAGCTCCTGGTTTTGTTGATTCTTTGTATAGTTCTTTTTGTTTCTATTTGGTTGGCTTCAGTCCTTTAATTATTTCCTGCTGTCTACTCCTCTTCAGTGTATTTGCTTCTTTTTGTTCTAGAGCTTTCAGGTGTGCTGTCAAGCTGCAGTGTAAGCTCTCTCCAGATTCTTTTTTGGAGGCACTCAGAGCTATGAGTTTCCCTCTTAGCATTCATTGCTTTCATTGTGTCCCATATGTTAGGGTATGTCGTCCCTTAGTTTTCATTAAATTTTAAAAAGTCTTTAATTTCTTTATTTTTTCCTTGATCAAGTTATCATTGAGTAGGGCATTGTTCAGCTTCCATGTGTATGCGGGCTTTCTGTTTTTGTTGCTATTGAAGACCAGCCTTAGTCCATGATGATCTCATAGGATACACGGGATCATTTCAATCTTCTTGTATCTTTGAGGCCTGTTTTGTGAGTGATTATATGGTCTATTTGGGAGAAGGGACCATGAAATGCTGAAAAGGTATATTCTTTTATCTTATGATGAAATGTTCTACAAATATCTATTAAATCCATTTGGACCATACGTTCTGTTAGTTTCCCAGTGTCTCTGTTTAGTTTGTGTTTCCGTGATCTGTCCATTGATGAGAGTGGGCTGTTGAAGTCTCCCACTATTATTGTGTAAGGTACAATGTGTGCTTTGAGCTTTAGTAAAGTTGCTTTTATAAATTTCGGTGTCCTTGCATTTGGTGAATAGATGTTTAGTATTAAGAGTTCTTCTTGGTAGATTTTTCCTTTGATGAAAAAGTTCATCTTCCCCTTCCCAGAAGGTTTTTCAACTATAGTTACAAGAACTCAGACCCAGTCCTGAATAACCAGGCACTGCTAAACCTGGTTATTGTCAAGCTACACTTGACTCAAAATACCTGCGACTTCTAGTCCTATATCTTAGATCATAGTTTATATCTGCATTTCCACAGTGCTAACAAACTAAGTGGGAAGCTAACACACACCAACCGTTGGTTATTTCTTCCACCATATGCCATTTGTGAGAAAAGCCTTTCTCTACAAGGAAATGTAGCTAGAATGGTGTCCAGTGAAAGGGGAAGCATGATATGAGTTCCTGGAATTGTCATGCTGGTCCAGGGCTGCACACAAGAAGCTAAATTACATTCTGAGAATGAAATCAGCAGTTATACTGCAGCCATCGACACTTCCTGCTCACCACTGAACTTCCCAATAGCACAACCAAAAGTCTGCCTAGGAGCTACCCCAGGGTCGAAAACCCACCAGGCACAGGTTCATCCTCTCTCTGTTGTATTGTCTGCTTGGATACAGCATCCTCCCTCCTATTGTCTGGATGATGGATGTCTGCTGGGATACAGCATCCTC
>NW_022196899.1:13715925-13782637 GCF_008632895.1 Mastomys coucha
CCTATTGTCTGGATGATGGATGTCTGCTGGGATACAGCATCCTCCCTCCTATTGTCTGGATGTTGGATGTCTGCTTGGATACAGCATCCTCCCTCCTATTGTCTGGACGTTGAGTTTCATTTTCTCAATATTTATTTAATCAGCAGATTTGGGGCTTGGCGAAGAGTACTTATTGGTCCTTCTTAATGAATATTTTCACTCTGGGGATGGAATTGTAACAGTTTCTTAGATTAAAAAGTGATCTGCTTGGGTATTAATTCACTAATGAGGAATATTGTTTTAGAAGCAAGCTCTTAAGGATAACCTAAGTTTATAAGCAGCACACCAAAGATACCAGACAATGAGAAACACATTGTCTATACACTGATTAATTTATTAGCATAACTTCACATTAAGAACCTGAGGCTTTGAGGGGATAAAAAGATGGTTAACTTGGGAAAAATTCAGGCCTTCCAGCCTGAGTCTGATTTCCTGAGCCTATGTGGTTGTAAGAACCATGTCCTCTGACCCTGCACATGAGCCGTGGAGCCATGCTTCCTCCCTCCTTCTCTCTCTCCTCTCCTCCCTGCTTCCCTTCCCTCTCTCCCTCACTTCCTCTTTCCTTCCCTGCGTCCTCTTTTCTTCCTCTCTTCCTTTCTCTCCCCTCCTCTCCCTTTCTCTACTCTTCTATACAATAAACAAAATATAATAAAAAGTTGAAATGAAATCTGAAAGTGTTGGCATTAAAAGTGCATTTATTTTGCATTAAAATATGACTGTGTATTCAGAGTCTCTAAAGGAAAACAGCCAATGGAGTGGATATATGGTTTGGTTATTCCAACACGAGCTGTCTTCTGAGAAAAAGTCCAAGAATCAAATATTTGTTCAGTCCAGGAGGCTGGATGTCTCAGCTGGTCTTCAGTCTGTGTCAGATCCTGAGGAAATGGGCTGTAATGCTTTGAGGGAGTGTCTCAGCAGCCGGAATAGGAGCTGGCTAGTGAGAATGAGAGCAAGCAGGCAGAAAGCAAAAGCTTCTTTCTTCCGAGTTCTTTATCTAGGCTGCCACGAGTTAAGCCCCTCATTTAGGGTGGATCTTCCCACCCCAGATGACCCAATCAAGAAAAATCCACGACAGATGTGCTCAGCTACCGGAGTTCTTAGTTAATTCCAAATGCAGTCAACTTGACAAGAATAGCCGTCGCAATGTCATTCGTATATCAAAATACATCTTCAGTGTATTAGCTAATAGATGGAGTGTTTGCTATCTGACACTGACATTTTGAACAGATTTAACTGAATACTCCCAAGACAATGTAAGACAAGGTCCTAGCACGGTATCGGTCTCTTTCCTTCACACTAAGCACAGGAAGAGCAGGAAACTTGACCCCATCAAGCTAGTATGTGCCTCGGACCGGGATTTCATGCGGGGTCCCTTGTTCCACGGGACTAGGGGTTCTGGCCAGGTGGGCACGGGATTTGGCTTTTGACAAACAGACTAGACACGAGTGATGTAAGATCTGAGTGTATTTCTTTAAAAATGACATGAGGCTTTTACAATCATTGCAAAAGAGAAATGAAAAATCTGGCAGCTCAACAGTTGAGGTACCTCTGAGGCTATCTGAAACATACTGGGTCTAAAGCAGCAGCTATCTCCTCTGAATTGGTGCTGCGTCCCCCGGGCCCAGAATCTGAGTCCTAGCCCATCTAAGTTCTAGTGTTAGTCTTACATGTGAGTCTAAGTCTTTCTTCTCCCAGTCCTTCTGTTAGACTGAAGTCAAGTAAGCAAGCGATCCCCACACCAAGGTCAGCAGGGTCTGGTAGCTAGGTATGAAGCTGGAGGAAGAGGGGTGGAGCCCTCTCTGTTGAGGTATTCTTATGCTAATTCTCTGGTTCTTGCTGGAGGCAGGCAGAGGGGAATCCCGACCTAACATTACAAGTTAATGTCCTAGTGAGAGGGAAACCTTTCAATTACTCTCTAGTACTTAAAACATTAAACTAGGATAGTTGGAAACATTGTGTCAGCCAGGAGGCAATGCCCAATCTTAACCATTTACAAATCATTACTTGGGGTAGCTTTATGCCTAATTATGAGGCCGTGTTGATGATTGGAGAGACTAATCTGGAACACGTCTGAGTTAGGGGATACCAGCGACTGTCTGAAATCCAGGAGGCACAGAACTCCTTTTGGATCCTTATTGCCTCTTATCCTTTATCAGGATTTTATCCCCGATATTATGGATGTGACTGGAGTAGACAAGTATGTGTAACAAGTATGGATTGGAACAGGCTGGCTGACCTGGCTATGACGTTACCTGCTGTATTAAATCCTGTCTCCAGCATGCTTTTATCTACAGCTATATTAGCCCTCCTTGAAAACTAACCCCATACTCATGGCCGCTCCTCCTCAGGGTCCCCTATTTTCCTTTCAGGGTGTCTAGCATTTACCATTCTCTCCAGCTGCTCCCTGCAGCTCAGGGAGACAACTGTTTCGGATCCTCTAACTTAATTCTCTGTGTCTTCCTCAGGAGGCAGTGTGAAGATCCCCCGACCCCTTTCTCCCACTCCTTGGAGTATCGTATTATTGGGAAGTTTTTGTGACTCCTCATAGCTGGGTCTTTCTCACATTCTCTGACCAACCAAAAGCTGTGACAATCTGTGAATGAAATGGGTTGGGCTTTTTGTTTTGCTTTTTGTTTTGTGTTTAATTTCAAAAGCAATTCTGGGGCCTGCCATGGTGGTGCATGCCTCTAGTCCCAGACTCAAGAGGTAGAGGTAAGCCAGATATCTATGAGATTGAAGCCAGCCTGGTCTACATATCTCAAGGTCAACTAATACTACCTAGTGAGACACTGTCTCAAAATAGATTTTGGAGTGGTTGGTTATAAAGAAATGTGGTGTTGGCTGTATGGTTGAGTGCAGGCCTATTATAATATCCCATTCCCAGCTCCAAAAAAATAATCTCAAAAATTCTAATACACCGGTTCCTTCCACTATTTCCAAGAAGGTTTAGAGGGTGCTAAGAAAACCTATGAACATTTCCAGGCCTCAAACACACACACTTGTCAGTCATTACTCTGGACGTTTGTAAATTGGCTCATGTAATCCTTACGGTAACTGTTTGAGATCAGTACTGTAATCATTTACCATCTCACAGATGAAAAATTTGGGGATCACAGAGCCATGAATGCTAATAACAGGAAAGACATGACTTGGACTACGGTAATTGGGCTTTGAGCTTTATCTGCTAAATTACAATATTCTCTGATAGTGAATTCTATAAAGTCAGACACGACTTCTTAAAGTGAGAATGGTACTTACATTCAATACGTCCCGATTTATCCCTCCCCAACTTGAAGCGATTGCATTAGGTGTATAAATTTAACTTAATGTATCGTGTTTTATTATCCTGAGTCCATAAAATTGAGCTTAGAAACATTGCTATGACATCAAAAAGTAAGACACTTCAATACCACTAATAAAATGAGATGCAAAAATCTTTTCATGACTTTAAATGTTACCTACTCATAATAAAACTGAAATTACACCCAATTTCCCCATTGTACAAAATAAGGTACAAATTGTGAAGTTTCCATTAGTAAAAAATATATCATCCTCCTGTCAAACTTCCAAATTAGTAATCTTCTATTCGTTTCCCATAATACAAAGGAAATAGAGTTTGGCCAAGTTCTACTTTTGCTTAACATCATGCTTGCTTCACTTTAAAGAAGGAATGTGTGTGAGTCTCTGTGTGCATTAGTGTGCATGCATCTCACACTAGTGTGCATGCATCTCACAGCAACTGCTTCTCCTCCTCACCTGTGTTTACACACCAACATGATAAGCTCATCCCTCTCCACACTCCGGGTCTCTGCGCTCCATTTCTCTCTTCGGCACTCAGCTCTGTTGAGTTACTGTACATGCTATTGTTTATCCGCCTCTCCAGAACTGAGTGCTCTGTCGGATTAGGGATTGGTGGTTTCCTTTTCATTGTTCTAGAATAGCCCAGCAGCTGTCAATAAGTACATGGATAAGGTGTCCCTGAACAAAAGATTTCTGCAGTAGCCCCCTCTCCACCCCTCAGACAGACTGAGGAAGATGCAGAGGGAAGGAAACAAAGGCAAGAGCCTCACTGGGGCTCTGTGGAGCCCTGGGAACAGGACAGGGTTGGTCAGGCTAGCCATCTGCCTGCAGCACAAAGGACTCCTGTTAATCTTATGGAAGTGTGTGCAAGCTGGGGAGTTGTCATTGGGGTCTTTGGATGTCATGGTTTTACATAGAATTCAGAGTTTAGTTTGTCATAATAATATAGCTAATCCTCATTATTCACAGATTTCACATTTGTGGAGACAACAAAGTTCCTTCTCTGTTGACTTTCTCAGAGGAAAGTCTTCTATCTGCTTAGGGTCTATGGACAGACCTTGGAGTTAGTATGTAGCAGTAATAAGAGAAATGAGGTTTTGTGCAGTACATTATGCAATATGTGTATCTTCATAAGAAAAATAAAAACCTGAAGAAGTCATTAGGTCCAAAGTCATATGAGCCTCTTTAAGGAAAACTGGTAAATGGTATAAGAGGCCTTAGAGAGGAAACAATTATGTCAGATAACCATCCTCAGGCCATAGTTCCAATGTTACGGGGCCATGAGCTCAAGACTCAAGAGTCAATACCACATATTAAACAAGGTTTCCTTTGACAGAAACATTAGAAACAGTTTCTGTGTTGTAAGTTGATGAAAAGGGAACCAAGAAACTTGTTTAATCCCTGTATTTGCCCTGGAACATATGGTTCTGCTTTCAGTAAATCTCCATTTGCAGTGAGTTCATAGAACCCCCAAGAACGAGACATGGCTGACAGTTGCTGGAGTGTTTCAACCAGACTTTCCTTTTTGGCCTTTGAGGTGTAATCTCTGTGGTTCCTCATTAACGTCTGCTGGGAGATAGTACATTTACAGAAAAAGCCACCAATGCTTGACTAAACATCCTGAACAAATAAATTACCCAGCCTTTCTGGAAACAGAGTCCTGATCTGTAGAATTGCTTCCTCAACCAACAGAACCAAAAGGCTCTTGAATGTGCACACACATGTAAGGTTTACTTTTTCAAACTGAACAGTAGATTTTTTTTTTTGGTTGGGGGGCAGGTATTTATGAAGTCTTGACATACATCCTTAGAGAACCTTTGTTAACAAATTTGGGGCATTTACCACTTCAGTTTCCAAGGTAATAATGATATTCTGTTAACAAATGGAACTTTGTTACTCCAAGAGTGCCTCGGTCACTCTCTGAGGTAGCAGCAGAATCCACCACTTTTTCAAACTGAACAGTAGATTTTTTTTTTGGTTGGGGGGCAGGTATTTATGAAGTCTTGACATACATCCTTAGAGAACCTTTGTTAACAAATTTGGGGCATTTACCACTTCAGTTTCCAAGGTAATAATGATATTCCGTTAACAAATGGAACTTTGTTACTCCAAGAGTGCCTCGGTCACTCTCTGAGGTAGCAGCAGAATCCACCTGTCAATGTCCTGTTTTCTCGGGTGACACTCGTAGTTTCCCTGACCCAGGTGCCCAAAAGGAACTACTCAACAGAACTCCTAAGGACTTTCGCCTGGGGCTGTGGAGGCCTGAGATCCTGTATGCAGTTTCTCAACTCTCTTCTGTTATGTCACCATCTTTGCACACCAGCTTCACTTTCTCTATGGGATGATAACTATGGACATTTCTACTCTGTATATATGTCATGAAGTAGTTTTCAGGTATCAAAGCAAAAAAGTAACAATATCAAGGAATAAAAAGCAAATTTCTCCAATTTCTCCTCTCCACCTCTGTGGTAATTTCCAAGGGCTGCCATTAAAATATCTGAGTAGATACCTTAAAAAACAGAATTTTTTTTTTCTTATTGTTGCAGAGGCTCAGAGTCCTAGAATAAAGTGTAATAAGTTAGTGTTCTGTTTCTTTGTCTTATGGCTGGCTGTGTTCTCTGTCTCTGTCTTTGTCTCTCTCTCTCTCTCTCTGTCTCTGTCTCTGTCTCTCTCTGTCTCTCTGTGTGTGTATGTGTGTGTATGTGTGTGTGTCTTCTAGTGTCCTATAAGGCCTCATAAGTGGGCCCTATAAGTGTCTCATTCAGAATAAGGCCCACCCTAATGCCTATATTTTAACTTAAATACTTCTTTAAAGGCCTGTCCCCAAATGTCACATTACGAGGTACTGGAAGTCAAGTCTTCAATAGATGTACTTGTGGGAAGGTGACAGGATTTAGCTCATAACACATATCACTGATTTGTCAAAACTTTCAGTTTATTTTATATTTGGGCCATTTTTTTTTACAAAGCCTTTTTTACTCTTTAGAAATTCTTAAGTATCTTTGTTTTACTTTTTAAAGAAAAGGAACATATGTATCATATTTTTAGATCTCTAGTCACACAACTATTGTAAAAGTATCTGCTTTTTTCTTGGAAGAGAACTTTCTGGCACGCTCTGGCCTGTGCTCCTGAAGTTCGCTCTGATTACACTTTATCCTGCTGTAACTCATATGATAGCTAGAATTTGCCACTGTAATGAAATTCCCGAGGTAGGATCACTTTAGAGAGAGCTTGATTCAGCTCACAGTTTCCGTGGTTAAAAACCCAAAGAGCCTGGGATAGCACAACTAAAATTCTTCTCTGGGGAGACTTAACCAAGGGCTACACATCCTTCCAAGGTTCTAGTCACAAACCGGGGTGCGGTTCTGTCAAGTACTGTAGAGGAACTAATTAGTGCATTGGGCTTCATTCCAGAGGATAGATGGAGAGGTACAAGAGTGTGGGTGCTGCTTCCCCAAAGGTCACTCCTGGAAAGCCTTTACCCAGCAGGAGTTAAGGATTCCCTAGAGACCCATAGATGGAGCTCTAACACCTTGTCCCAATATGATCTAGATCATCTAGCTCTCCCCAGAGACCCCAAGGTCATGTGTAATTAAGGCAGAACTATATACAACAGGTTGGAGGAGTGAATGTTCCATTGAAAGGATGACATGAGCTCCATTTGTCTCCATTTAACTAAGGACCAGGTCTGATTTTGAAAAGATAGCCATGAGGCACCAGCTCCAGAAACAGACCATAAAATCCAGAACCAGGGTCCTATGACCTCCTCCCAAAGAGCATTCTAGGGATAACTACAAAAATGGGGGAAATATCTTATCTCAGAATGGGCCATCGGTGCTGGGTACTCTATCTCATCTTAGGGTAAACATTCATGATATAGGAATGCAGACCACTGACTACCTGTGAACCCTTAGCACCTACCAATGAAACTTTAGATTACCTATCCCTTCGAAAGAGTTCCTCCAATTCCCTTCAGAATGCCGGAATGCCTTTGTCTGGGTTTGCCATTTTGGAGAATGGTTGGCCTCCACACATTGGCTATTTCTGCAGACTCAACACTCTCTTTGTCTTTGCATACTATCTGAGTCTGGGATGTCCTTTCACTGATTGTCAGAGTCTTATTACACTGTGACTTTTCTCACCCACGCATCCTCCTGAGAGGGAACCTTAGTTGTGGTCTTAAGTGAGCAAGCTCAGCTGGGTTTCCGAAGATGGTGTCAGTTTAGCCTGAAGGATAGTCCTGTACAACATATGGTCTCTGGCTGTAGTGATTAAGTGACAGAGCCATCTTGTCTTTGTGAGATGCTTAGTTTCAGTTTTTCTGTATTGTATTAAAATACGTAGACAAAGGGCAACTTAGGTAAGAAAGAATTTATTGGACTTAAGAATTCCAGGGTACAGTCCATCACTGAGGCAGGAATTTGAGGCAGCTGGTCATGCCACGCCGACAGTCAAGAGCAGAGAGAGACAGGCCTGTTTATTCGCTCGCTTCTTTGTGCTCAGCTCAATTACGTTTTCCACATTTATGCTGTTCGGGAGAGCCTGCCTAGGGAATGACGCCATCCACAATGGGCTAAGTTTCCCCTCGCTAACAAGACAATCCTCTACAGACATGACCAGCCTGATCTAGACAATTCCTCAACTGAAGTGGTCTTTCCGGGTGACTTTAGGTTATGTCAAGTGGACAGAACTAATGAACATTATACGTAAAACAGGAAGTGAAGCAGAGACAGAGACAAGGTCCTCCAAGGACATGGTTCAAGATCCTAGTAGCTTCCTACTAGGTAAGACTCTCTTAAAGATCCACTACTATCGGCTAATATTACTTTGGGGTCCAAGACATCTGAACCCTTAAGTGGAGGAAACACCTACTAGCAGCAGCTGTCAACCCGAGACATAACATCATCCAGCTGCTGGGTTGCTTCTCTCTTTCCTTTCTTTCTTTTTTTTAAAAATTAGATATTTTCTTTACTTACATGTAAATTTATCCTTTCCCAGTTTCCCCTCCAACAAACAAACAAACAAACAAAAACAACAAGAACAAACCCCTGTTGCCTCCCCCCTCCCCATGCCTGCCACCCCACCCTCTCCCACTTACTGGCCCTGGCATTCCCCTACACTGGGGCACAGAACCTTCACAGGGCTGAGGCCCTCTCCTCCTATTGATGATCGAATTTGCAATCCTCTACTAAACACATGCTGCCAGAACAATCAGACCCACCATGTGCAGACCTTGGTTGGTGGTTGAGACCCTGGGAGCTCTGAGGGTACTAGTTAGTTCATATTATTGTTCGTCCTAAGGGGAGTGCAAATCCCTCAGCTCCATAGGTCCTTTAGGCTCCCAGCCATCCATTGAGCTGAGTACAGGGTCCCCAATGAAGGAGTCAGAGAAAGGATCTCTTTTTTTTTTTTCTTAAATACTACGTGCTCTTGTTTCTTGGATGTTTTGTTTTGCAGAAGTACTTCTGGGGCAGATGTAGAACTTTGTTGCTGGGAAAAGAGTCACTGTCCATCCGTGAGTACAATAGTTAACAATATTCTGGATCCTCTAGATGGATCCTCAGTCACCAGCCTACATCCAGTGACTGAACCAGGAAGTGATACGAAGGGCCCAACCATTTCTGCCCTACTTGGGTCTCTTCTAAAAGGCAATCCTTGCTTTGGAAATACCAAGGGTGCTGGCAGAAAGCTGTCAACCCAGCGTCAGGTACATGATGTTTTTCCTACCAGGGCCCCCTCTCCATTTCCCCATTAAAAAAAAATGTATACATTAAAAAAGTATCTCTAATTCCTTCTCAGATTCATCTCCCTGGAAAACTTATCAGTATGACATCTTCAAATAATAATTATTTTCTCTCAGAAAGATATTTAGAGATTGTATTCATTTTCTACTACTATAGTAAGACACAATGAACAATATAATTTGTAAAAGAAAGCATTTAACTTGGGGCTCACTTACAAATTCAGAGGGTTGGGCTGGTGAGATGGCTCAGCGGTTAAGAGCACCGACTGCTCTACTGAAGGTCCTGAATTCAAATCCCAGCAACCACGTGGTGGCTCACAACCATCCGTAACGAGATCTGACACCCCCTTCTGGAGTGTCTGAAGACAGCTACAGTGTACTTACATATAATACATAAACAAATTCAGAGGGTTAGTTCATGGCCATAATGGTAGAAAGAAGGTGACACAGCCACCAAGTGGGTCATGGGGGCAGGAAGGGAGGAAGAGAGGGGGTTGATGAGAGGAGAGATCCACCTGAAATGGTAAGGGCTTTTGAAACCTTAAAGTTGATGCCCAGGGACACACCTCCTGTGGACCAAACATTCAAATACATTGAACTTACGGGGGTCCTTCACATTCAAACAAGCACAGAGCCTCTTGCAAGTATGACCTTTCTGCTTTCACATGTGCTGCTAGTTTGAATGGGTAGGCAATTGTGGCTCAAAGTTGTGGCTCACAGAAAGGCCCTGCATGTCTTCTAGCATGATGTGCTGCTGCTAAGTCTAGCCACAGACCAATTCTTCCTCTTCTCCAAGGCTGCTTGCCATCTTTTGTTTTGTTGGGCCCTCGTCGGTGAAAGCCCCCGAGGGTTTTACGTTTCACCAGACTGTGTTCAGGCTTGGCTGGTTTTATCCAGTTCTCCTGGATGGTCCCTTTGCTCCCCAATGGTCTCTGCCTTATCTTCTAGAATTCGGGAGTTATGTTCTCTGGATATCTTTCCCATACTCTCAACTTTTATAATGTTTCTGCTTTCCAATGTCTGATGTACTGTGAGATATTTGCTTTCTTATCTTCACATTTGGCCTTCATCTATGACTCATATAATTTTTTTTTTTTTTTTTTGGCCTGAACAGACGTGGTTTTAAGTTTTAAGAACTCAGTTGCTCTCTAATGCTTTTGCTATCTGTGTACCGGTTTTCACTGTTACAATACCTTCTTGAATTCCTAGATGAGTGAGTGCCATACCACCTCCAGTTGGGTCTGTGTGACAAGTTCCACGGACTAAGGCGATTGACCTCAAAAGGGGCAGGCCTCCTGGAACCGGTTGTGGAACTCTTTGCTGGAGAACAATTATCGAGCCGTAGTTCTCATGGCAGTCTATCTGTTTTGTTTTCTCTTATTCCTTTTCTTATTTACATGTTCCTGGTAGCCTAGGCCAAGATCTGAAGCGAGAATAATGGGTAAGAAACCATTCCTTGAGATGGGGTCACTCACATGACCTTATCCCCGGGGAAACCAATGCTTTACTTTTTAAATCATTTACAAAACTATTATGAAAGACAGAAACTTTCCCAACAATAAAATTTCATTTGGCTACATGTGTGTCATTGGAGGTAGGTTTTGGTATATGGTAAAAAAAAAAAAAAAAAAAAAAAAAAAAAAGGCCTTAATTAGAAAGAATTAAAATAGTTTAAATTTATGCATTGAAGGTTTATAAAAAAAAAATCAGGCATTAGATGTTAAATAATAATTGACCATATGGGACTGGAGAGTTAGCTCAGCAGTTAAGAGCATTGACCACAAAGATTTATTAACCTGCTCTTGGAAATATGCCACTAGCCTTGGGGAACTGCCCCCCTGAATACATCCTTTTAGAATTGTTATATTTTGATGATTTGTATTAATAATGATGTGTTAATAACCTGTTTTCTTTGTGATTCACTGAATACATAGTTTCAGAGTCATAATGCTTGGTTGACTTTTGTGCTTTACTGTGCCAAATGGTTTTTGTTGGTATTTGTGATTGTTTTACTTGGATACAGTTTCTAAGAGTTGTAATGTTTGGTTTTCTTAATGTATAAAATCCCCTGCTTGAGATCTGCAAAATACACTCAGATTCAAACTGCCTCTGTGTTTGTTTCTGTCTGTCACTGCCAAATGCTTACCCACCTAGCTTCGAGGACCATCATTCCAGGAATCCCCATGGATCCCTGGTGGTCCTGGTCCGTGGCCGAGAAGAACCGTTAGCATTTGGAAACATACTTTTGTTCTGTTCCTCATGTTATTTTTAGTTTTCCTGGGCCCTTTGGGTAATTTGTTAATCTTGATTTCTTTTTTTTTTTAAGGTGTTGTTTCTTGACAAACGTGCCCCCCCTCCCTTTTAAGAGACAAGTGTGCATTCTCCTTTATGGCGAAGGGCTGAAGAACATGCTGTACCTGATGAGGAGCTCCTACAAATGGCCCACTGTGAGAGTGGAGTCAGGCTGGGGCTCTTCCTCGTCTTTCCACCTCTATTAGGCTCTGTTCTGCCCCAGCCCCAGCCCCAGCCCCAGCCCCAGCCCCAGCCCCAGCCCCAGCCCCATCTCCATCCCACAGGCTCTCCCAGGCAAATGTTCTGTCTTCATGAGGTGCACAATGCGGGCTTCGCCCTCCTCATTCGGAGTGTCTCTACAATCTCATTTGCTTTTGAACTCCCAAGTATTATATAAAGTCTCTGCTGATTGTGCCTCCTGTGGCTGTGGATGTGGTAACCGCTCTTTGTCTTTCTCTTCCTCCTCCTCCTCCTCCCACTCCCCCTTCTTGACATACATATCTTTAGTGTTTATATATTATACATATTATATCTGTACATATTATATATATGCATATATATATATTATTTTTTTCAAAGAGGAATGAGGGAAAGTACGTTTACATGCACGTATGCACAACCACACAATGTTCTCCTGATCTATTACAGGGGGAAAAAAAAATAGCCAGAAAAAGGGAGAATTTTGCAATCTGTCCTGAGAAAGGGAAAGGAGTGTCTTAGTGATAGACTGGGGTATCCTATCCACAAAGCTCAGGGATTTTAGGGGAGCCCTATGGCCCTAGAGAAAAAAAGAGCTGAAGGCACTGATTTCCTTGGGCTTCCCTGTGTGTGTCTGTAGCGCACATGTAATTTTGTCATAAGAGACAAAAATAAACCAAACCAGCCCCTCCTCCCAATCCCTGGTCTCCTACGCGCCCTCTTAAGTTGCTTAAGGGTGATGTTTTCTATCACAGTGCAAAGACTCTGTGACAGTGACCTGAAGATAATCACCTTGTTTCCTACCCTTGCGAAATAAGAAAATGAACAAGGAACAAGATATCGTCTCTCTGGCTTGTCTACGCACTCAAGGGGAGAAAAGCAACACAACTCCAACCTCCATAAACATATTTCTTTCCCTTTTTCTTTTTCTTTTTTAAGTCTGAGAAACACTAAACAGCTTTAAAGATACCAACCCCTTCTATGTAAAAAAACCTGTCAAACATCTTAGGAGGAAACAAGAAGAAAACCTCCCGTCATTTTCAAAATAAGTCTATGCCTGCCCACCCGCTTAAATCTTAGGCCACACTTCAGAGCGCAGCTCTCTCGTCGCCGGCATAGTGACAGCCACCTAGCTCATTTTGCCCAAACACCTGGCTTGGTGAGAAAGACCCAAGTTCGATGGGTGGATTTAACAAAACAAAATCCTCTCTAACAACCATGTGGGCCCGTTATCAGAAAATGGAGACAAGCACTTATCATTTTGCTGTCTTGACTTGCCAAAGAAATGACCCACTTAGGTAAAATATTTTTTGTGTGTGTGAACGCTTCAGAACCGTGTCAAAAACCGGACAATCTTAGTATCTCGATGAGCTTTGTGCGTGAAGAGATGATGATGGGCAGGCTCAGTCCTGAGCGACTTCCCAACAGTAATTCCACCGCAGGTGCCAAGAGCCGACCAAGGGCAAGCTGCTGGCAAAAAGTGCAGACTGGCTATTAGGGCTAAGCCGGCCCAGCACAGTCAGCGCTAAAAGCTCGAGCCAGGCAGGAGTCGAACCTACAATCTTCTGATCCGTAGTCAGACGCGTTATCCATTGCGCCACTGGCCCGTCGATGAGGGACGCTCTCGGAGCTTCCTGGATGACAGCATGGGTGAGTTGTCTACAGTGTCACCGTACACAGTGAGAAAGGACAAGGTAGGTCAGGCGGAGCCTACGCCTCCCGGGGACATCGGGCTGGGGATCCCCTCTAAGCCGCTCGGGACAGCGAGAGGCGACACGGGGTTGTGCACATGCGGTGTGTACCCGCGACCCTGCACGCCTCGAGTAAGTGCGCACGCGCAGCTCCGTCCATCGCCCCGAACTCCCTGATTTCGAGGTGTCCAGAGTCAAGGGGCCGAGGGGGGTCATCCGTGTCCCTTCGATAGCTCAGCTGGTAGAGCGGAGGACTGTAGCTGACTCCCCGATCAGGAGACATCCTTAGGTCGCTGGTTCGATTCCGGCTCGAAGGAGACCTTACTGTTTTTCCTCCAGGCCTTCTGGGATCGCCGGCCTGTCCCCAGGGTCCCCTAAGGATCCTTGGCGGTTCTGGGACTTTCTCTCCAAACTCGGGCCTGTGTTCAACCTTTTGCCGACCCCAGAGCGAGAGCGCGCTCAGAGGACGGCTTCACTCCCACGCCTGCGGTTCCCCGATCCCGGGTCCCCCGCACCCACCGGGGCGACCTTTTTTTTTTCCCCGGTCGGATCCTTGGGCAACGCGGCTCCAAGGAATGACGTGGCGTTATGGAGCCCGTCCGCCGAGCCGCTCGCCGCTCCCTTCGATAGCTCAGCTGGTAGAGCGGAGGACTGTAGGCGTGTGTCTGTGGGCATCCTTAGGTCGCTGGTTCGACTCCGGCTCGAAGGAAAGAGCATAAGCTTTTTTTCTTATTTATTTAACTTTTTAATCTCTTCCATGAGGCACGGTCAGATCATAGTTCTATGCCCAGCAGTGCTCTGATCTTCCTCTAGGGGAGCGTATGACAGGGAGCCACACGTGGAGGGGGATTAGCTCAAATGGTAGAGCGCTCGCTTAGCATGCGAGAGGTAGCGGGATCGATGCCCGCATCCTCCAGTTTTCTTCTTTTTTTCTTTGCGTTTCTGTAGCTTCCTTTTCAATTTCGTTGTCCACCTCCATTTGAGCCGAGAGACAGAAGGCAAAACTCACCAAGGTGAATTTTAACTTAGTATTTTTTTGTGTGTGTGGTGTCCGAAACTCCAAGCCATGCATCTACCGGGTATGTAGAAAAACAACAGGGAGCAAAACCCGGAAAGGGACCCAACCCTGGCTAAGCTGAGGGTCTGGGGCTGTGTGGCTCCACCCGGGGGCCGCCCGAGGCCTAAGGGTGGTGTCGAGGGCGCTGGCGTGGTTTTCTTCGGAAGAATTTGGGACTCCAGTTCTCTCGGGGAAGAAACTCTCGGGCATTGCGTAGACTAGGGACCCGCGCAGAGGGAAAAGTGAAAATTAAAACAAACGAACAAAGCAAACCAAACCAAACCGAACCAAAAAAAAAAAAAAAAAAAAAAAAAAAAAAGTCCGATTTAGGCTCCCTTGTTAAAAGACACACACACACAAACACACACACAAACACACACGTACACACAATCAAGGGCAGAATTATTAGCCTTTTGACGACTATAAATCATAAATAAGTCTTTTGTACATTTCAGAGTTCTGAGCAACCTGTGTGCTTTTGTTTCCAGTGTATACAATCTGCTGCAATTTCTTGCTGTCTTCCATTTTCTATCTTTTCATTTTTAATCCCCGTTTTGTTATTTTAAATAAAGTTTTTAATTGAATCTTTAAGTCATTTAAATATATTCCTCCTACATAAAATTATGTATTTTTCTTATTTTACAAAGATTCCAGGTAAATCCTCTGGACCTGCAGCTGTGGCATGTTCTCTATTCAAAGGCTTCAGCAGCTGGGCTTGAGCTGTCTGTGCCTCCCAAGTGCTGTGTGTGTGTGTGTCCGCGCGTGCGTGTGTGTGTCCGCGCGTGCGTGTGAGTGTGTGTGCGCGTGTGTGCGCGTGTGTGTCCGTGCGTGTGCGAGTGTGTCTGTGTGTGTGTGTGTGTGTATGTGCGTGTGTCCACGCGCATGCGTGTGTGCGTATGTGAGTGTGTATGTGTGTGAATGTGTGTGTATGAGTGTGTGTCCTCGCGCGTGCGTGTGTGTGCGTGTGTGTGTGTGTGTGTGTGTGTGAGTGAGTGTATATCCGTGTGTGTTTGTGTGTGTGAATGTGTGTGTGAATGTGTGTATGCCTACGTGTGTGTGTGTGTGTGCGTGCGCAAGTGTGTGTGTGTGTGTGTGTGTCCGCGGGCACGCGGGGGCAGGCCAGAACAATCTGTGCCACCACATCATGCAGCCTCTAGCTCTTAATTGTCTACATCAGCTTTCCCAGAACTGGGGTTACTGATGTTCACCACAGTGCTCTGCCACTTAAATCTTATTTGTGAACAATAACAATAACCCCTGTAACTGCATGTGGGGAAAGAGAAAGAAAGAAAGGAAGAAAGAAAGAAGGAAGGAAGGAAGGAAGGAAGGAAGGAAGGAAGGAAGGAAGGAAGGAAGGAAGGAAGGAAGGAAGGAAGGAAGGAAGGGAGTGGCAAGTCAGGTAGTAGGGATTGTATCTGCGCCAGGATCCAGTCACTTCCTGAGGTCAGCAGTCCAGACAGAAAGCAAAGACGTTCGTTCACACGTGGCAATCATGAGGCTGAGTCCCAGAGGGGTTAGTCACGTAAAGCCCGGTCTTCCTCTGTAGGACTTTGCTGGGCATCTTAACTTTTTTCCCTTTCATCTTTTGTAAAGCAGGATGGGGAATGGCGCTTCCTCTCAACTAAGACAGAATGTCAGTCTCAGCATTGATTCTGCAACACAGTAAACACACTGCTGTTCTCAGTAGCAAGTGGGATGGGGATGGAGGAAAAGAAAAGAGAAAAAGAAAGGGGAGGGAATAGGGGCATACATGGGGCCGGGCATGTTGCTGGCGCTGCAGATCTTGGGACGGATTTCAATACCAAGAGGCCTGGTGAACATGCCACACCTGCAGGCCCCGAGGACTTATTTGGAATCTTTGTATATGTATTGTCTAAACACATGAGACGGTGCAGCGAAGCGGGGATAGGCTTTCCAAAGCTAGGGAAGTAGAGCAGGACTGAAACTACAGATTGGTTAGATGTGGTTAGACACATTATGGGATGGCCGTGTAATAGCATATGCATAGCCACTGGCATTTTCCTAAGAACTTGTAAGAACATGGCGGCACGAGTGTGTGGTTCTGGCAGAGCTAGGGTGAACCAGAGCCCTGGGACAGCATCAGATGGGACCACTTGCTGGACACCTCTCTGGATATTTCTACATAAATTATGCCAAAAAATGTTCAGAAGAAAGTCCTGTAGGTGAGTTTTTACACATTTTCTCACAGATTTTCGTGAAGATGTGAGATCAATAAAGAACAGCTTTGAAGCTGGAGCCAGTATCAAGATACAACACAGCTTCCAATGAGCAGTTTACAATCAGCTTAACTAACGGAGTGACAGAGCATCCAAGCACCTTTGAAATTAGTCACTCCCTTGTGATTTTCATTTTCATGAAATGCCGTTTTTCATCCAGAGTTTAAAATCATGTGTTCAAACTCATTGTTCCCAAGTAGCCAGAAAAACTGTTACAGGCCAAATGAGCAGACACAACATTGACAAGCCATCTGTGGTGTTTCTGAGTCAGAGACCTAGTGTAGGCAACAATGTGAATCTTACTATAGAGAGGAGGGCTTAGTGGCTGGACCTTATTTTTCCATGACTTTTAAGATGGATCTTTGAAGGCGAATTCCCAAGATTAGGGTCTTGCTTCTGTCGTTGCTCTACGTGGTGGTAGTTTTGTCATTCCAGACTGGCCTTCAACAGGATGTTAGGTAGGCCTTGACTCTGCCTCCCATGCCCTGGCAAGGCAAGAATGCGCAAGCCGCTCAGGCTTTTTAGGAAGTGTTTTTTTTTGTTTTGTTTTGTTTTGTTTTTAAACCACAGCTTTAGCTGTAGGAAACCAAAGGAAGAACCATGATATCTGGGAGATCCATCGAGCCTCGTGCGGAGAAGATGAAGCGGCAGCTGACAGTGTATTGTTAACATGGAGTCCACATGAAGGACCCCGGGGTCACACCCCTGGAGTGACAGAGTCTACCCCAGGTGAGGGTCACAGGGATGACAAAGCTTTCCTCCGTTCCCAGAACTAGTGAGGAGCGACTGGCCTTTAGTGAAAGCCAGTGTATGCAGAAACTGTCAACCACGGACGGCTTCCTCCTTCTGAATGTGTGCAACCTGAGAGTGCTGCCTCTCAGAGGCCTCTAGCCCCTTCCCTTTGTGATATACATAATGAACTTTCTGGGTGTTTGATTCTATCATAGGTGCCCCTACACAGCTTTTCTATACGTGTCTGTAATTTCTTCATTCCTATGTCCCCTGAGTCATATTTCCAGGGCCAAGTTGTGCAGAATACAACAGAGCCTGGTATTTGGAACAAACCCAGTGGGTCTAAATTTCAAATACAGCATAGCCTTCTTTATGGAATGTGTAGTGTATTATGCTTATAATAGTTGTGGGGAGGAGGATGCATGGATGTGTACTGCAGAAAACTACTAACATTTTTTTGTCCTCTTAACTAAAGAGGATTTTTAGCACAGGAGTTGGCTCAAGCACCCACATAAAAGCCCTTGTAACCCTACTGCTGGGAGACGAAGACTCCTGGGGCTCACTGGCCAGTCAGCCTATGCAATTGTCCTGTCTTCAGACGATTAAGAGCATGACAGATCACCACAACTGACGTCAGTGTCTGGCTGTCACGCGCACATACATGTAGAGTTAGCACATCTGTGCCCACACATACAAGAACACTTGGTTTACCCAAGAATTAATTCTTTGCTGCTTTGTTTTGGCCCGGGATTAAAGCAATTTGGAGGAGATGTCATCAGAGCTAGAGTTAACCTGGAAGGCATGACCTGCTTATGTGTCCTCAGTGTCCACTCTTCCTACGCCCTCACCTTCAGGGCTCACCAGGTGCCTCCAACATTCACATCATCCAGTGTTCTTAGCTTGTTTTATTGGTATTTTTTCCTCTGTTTTAATGATGGAAGCAGTCACTACTTCCTCAATTTTACTGGGCACAAGGTATTAAGCCAGAAGCAGGACTGGCCTTGCAGTTCCTGGTTTCCCTTCAGTCTGTGTTGATCTTGATTGCCAAAGGACTGACTGATTTTAGAATCTTCTAGGAAGCCTTTGGGGCATGTCTGTGAAGGCTCTTCCAGACGGATTTAACTAAATGGAAGGCCAACCCTGGATATGTGGAGCTCTGTTCCCCACTCCCTGGGGTGGAGTCCCACACACTGTAAAAATGGTAGCACCAGCATTTAGATACCCCCCTGCTTCCGCTTCCTTGAGCACCAGCATTTAGACACCCCCTGCTTCCGCTTCCTTGAGCACCAGCATTTAGACACCCCCTGCTTCCTCACCATGACTCTATCAGCTGTCCTAGGTTCCCAACGCCTTGCTGCCCCTCTAGCACCTTCTCCGTCATGACAGATTATCCTCTCAGACTGTCAGTATAACAAACCCTGTCCCCCTTAATCTGTTCTCCTCAGGTAGTTTATCCAAGCAATAACAAAAACTATCTAATTCTTCCTGTTGGTTTCACCTTGTCTCTAACCGTGAACCCTATTTTGTATGGTGAACATACATTTGTTGAAGCTAAGCCTGCGTATTTTCAAGGACCTGTACTGATGAGGACAGAAGGGGCCAGGAATAAATGAAATGCCCCAAGGTACTCTGGAGTGCCGAGAAATGTTACTACTTTTTACTAATGCCTCACATTCCTCCTGTACCCAGAATGTCCTGACCTATTCCGGAAGCTGGGGTAAGTATGTGATTATTCTTCTAACCATCTGGAGCCAATGGGCATTCACATCCCAGCTCTAAGTACAATCTACACAATAGCGCTTGCTCTCCAGGCTCCTGTTGGAGAATCCTTTACATACCCTTTAGTTTCCCCAAGATTTTTTTTTTTAATTTAATTCTATTTTCAAGGGCTGTTTGTCAAATAAGAAATCACCACATGTGGTCATGTAAACATAAACTTAAATTAAATGATGCTTAAGACTTCAATTTAAGACGTTTTAGTAAAATAGAACTGGAGAGTCTCATATTAAATGAGACTACAATGGTTTAGAAGACAAGTATCACCTGTGGGTATTAGCTTCTGACTGTTACACATGAGGGTATTTATGGGGATGGGAGTGGGTATAAGTCATGAAGCTAGGAGTCAGGCCCACAAGAGGACAGAACAGGGACTTAGGGATGGGGCAAGGACAGGGACTTAGGGACGGGGCAGGGACAGGGACTTAGGGACGGGGCAGGGGTAATAAAGCACGTGCTGCATGAAAGTGGAGAGAGAAATGCCTGGGGAGAAGAGGAGACAGGGAGATGAGGAAAAGGAGTTGGGGCGGGGGCAGGAGGACCAACCAAAGCAAAGTGTGGGTGCAGATGTCCTGAATGAACTGGTTACCTTGTGCTCTGATTGAAAGTAAGAATGAGGCAGCTCCCCTAGGCCAAGGCCAGAACAGCTTCGGCCTGAGGCCTCACAGGCTTCTAGATTCTTCGTAGGACTTTGTCACTCACTGTCACCAAGGATACAAACATCAATTCCAGATTGTGTCTCCTGGTGCTTTGGCATCTGCTGTCTCACTGGAAGGAGAGCCTTGGAGGGAGAGCTGTCTCCAGCCCTTTCTGGTACAACCTCAATTCTACCTTTGTTAATAACAAGGCTCTCTACGTTCTTGAACAATCGTCTGACAAGAAATGTACCAGGTTGTTCTTAGATAATCAGAAGTGTTTTAAGGGTGCGAAACACCCAGGCATTAAATACATCTGTGGATAAAATGACTTCCTGTCACAAAAAATGTAAATTTATTTAATATATTTAAAACATTAAACTCCAGTCTAGTTCTATACACATTCTCATCACTCGATAGAAAGGTTGGACAGTGCAGATAGAACATCTTCCACAATAGAAAGTCCTGCTGGGACTTTCATGGAAAAGGATCCTGAGATCTATAATGAAAATCAGCTCTCTGCACAGCTGAGCAACTAGACCCCTGGACAACTGTTTTCAGCCACAGCTGGCCTCAGTGATGATAATAGCCATTATGAGATGCTACTATATAGAGTGACTGGAACTAGGTGTGTAGTTTATTTGTTGTGCTGAAACAGGAATAAAAATAATTTTACAGTCTCCCTTCCTCAGCCCTGAAGATCATACTGAGGTTTTAGTGAATGATAAAGAATTTGGCACTGGTCCCACCTTCTCTAAATTCCTAGAATTTAATTTAAATTCTAAGTGTTGTTGATAATTTATGCTAGTGAGATGTCTCTGGACAGACTGATCAGGATGGCTAGAGTGGTCCTACAGTGCTTTTCTGAATTATGTGTCACTAGTGATTTTTCAAACTAAAGATCTAGTGAGAATCCTTAGGTATGTAGCCAGTGGATCAGAAGTTCAGGAAACCTTGGAACCCATTTTGCTGAGAGTCTAAAGTGAAGAGAGTTACGTAGAGTCTTGTGCCCTTCATGTATAAGCATGGCTCCTTTGCATGTGGTCAGTGTCAGAACTGCCTTGCCCTGGCCCCCGAAGCCTGCTTCCATTTGATCTGGTGGCTAGAGGCTGGAAAAATGTCATAAAGCTTTCTGCTGCCGTCTGTCACAGATCATCCCAGTTGGATATGGAGGTCCCTGGGACGAGGATCCTCGAGACCAGGTGGGTAAGGATTCGGCTGTGACAAACAGAAACAAACACAGGCAGTTTGAATCTGAGTGTATTTTGTAGCTCTCAAACAAGGGTTTTTTATGTATAAAGAAACAAGTATTAAACTCTGAAAAGTTGTGTTTAGTAAAGCAGTGAAATAGCATGGATATTGTAATAATCATTTGGCACAGTAAAATGCAAAAATCATCTAAAGCTAGTAGCAAAATTTTAAGAACAAATTAATAAATTTTTATGATCAGTTACTATTTAACATCTAGAACCTGATTTTTTGTAAATCTTTAAAGCATAAATTTAAATTGTTTTAATTTTTTATTTAGTGCTGTTTGTTTGTTTGTTTGTTTTCTTTGAGACAGGGTTTCTCTGTGTAGCCCTGGCTGTCCTGGAATTCACTCTGTAGACCAGGCTGGCCTCAAACTCAGAAATCTGCTTGCATCTGTCTCCCTAGTGCTGGGATTAAAGGCATGCACCACCACTCCCCGGCTATTTAAGGCTTTTTAAAACAATATATTAAAGCCTACTTCGAATAACACATGTGTAGCCATATAAAATTTTATTATTGGTAAAGTTTTTATTTATTAATACAATCTTATATATGATTTATAAAGTAAAGTGTTGGTTTTCCCAGAGATAAGGTCATGGTTAGTGACTCTGTCTCAAGGGATGGTGTTTTACCCATTATTTTCTCTTAAGATCTTAGCCTAGGCTCTCAGGAACATCTTGTAAATAGGAAAAGGAATTTAAAAAGATAAATGATAAGTTGTCAAGAGAACTATGGCTCAATAATTTTTTTCTGGCCGAGAGTTTTACAACTGGTTCCAGAAACCTCTTTCTTTTGAAGTCTATCGCCTTAGTCTGAGGAACTTGTCACACAGATCTTATAGGGGTCCGTGTGGTAGTCATCAATTAATACCAAATACACTTTGAGTTGCTTATCCAGGCTTTTGGGGACTGACATCATTATACCAGACTCACTTCAGAAAATAGAAATTTCAGTTTCACAAGGTTTCTAAATATGATTCCACCCCCTTGATGGACTCAGGCATGAAGACTTAATGAGGCCTTCTACACGATGGTGTCCTGGGTAACTGAGGGATTTCAGGCTCTGTCTAGTGTGTGTGTGGTGAGCCTGCAAGGAGAAGGGGAGGGGCCAGCATACACACAGTCCAGGGACCCTCGCGGCCACTGTGTTGTGTTCCCAACACCATGGAGGCCTTAAATATGTAGTTCCTGGGTGGTTTCTGTCTCCTGGACTTCAACGAATTTGGAAGTAGACTCAATGTTCTGGCCCTTCTCTAGAGCACACCCTGGGTTTCACTTCCAACACACAAACCAGCCACATAGATGGCTGATGTTTGAAAGAAGGCAGAGCCAAGAGATGGGGGAAAAAAAGGATGAGGGCAAAGTGAAGATTATTCAACACTGGGGTATATTCCTATGCTGTTCCAGCTGCTTCCCATCTGGTCTACAGGGACAAAAGGTGAAAAATAGCCCAGTGAAGCAGAAGATAGAAAAGAAGAAAGCTGGGAGTTGAGTATATATCCAATAATGGAAGCGGGGTATTCAAATTAAAAGTAATACTGTTTCTGAGATATTTCCTCCCTACAAAAACTGCCTGTAGCCTCCCAGCCTGGGGCAGGTTGACAGGCGACAAAGAGTGTGGCGACAAAGTGTGGTGACAAAGAGTGTGGCGACAAAGAGGCGACAAAGACTCTAGTGTGGCTTTTTTTTTTTTTTCACTTACTACTTTTTTTTATTAGATACTTTCTTTATTTACATTTCAAATGTTATCCCCTTTCCTGGTTTCCCCTCTGAAAAAAAAATTCCTATTCCCTTCCACCAACCCACCCTCTCCCTGCTTCCTGGCCCTGGCATTCCCCTAACTGGTCCTGTGAAGGCTCTATGCCCTAGTGTGGCTTTAAAGACTGAGGGTCTCTGGACATTCTAGCTCTCTAACTATACTGAAAATGTAGTTTAGGACTTCTAAAAAGTCCTAAACCCTTTTTTTGCTCTTTCTGAGGGTAAAAAGCTACTGGCTTAGGCAATTGACACCTGTAGCCTAAACTTGGGGGATTAAGTAATGTGGCCTTTGTTCTATCTCAACAGAAACCACATGGCTCCTTCACCCTGCTAGTAGAAGTCTCAGGAAGAAAAAGGAACACTTTGAAAAGTGATTTGAAAAGTAGCGTTTATTACTAAGTTGTAAAAGGTTCCCTAAGAAAGTTCTCTAAGGAAAAGGGGGAAAGGAGTGAATGAAAAAGGGGGATAAGGAAGAATTCTTTTCCTCCTCTTTATCTAAGAAGTGTTCTGTCCATAAAAGTTCTCCTCAGCTCAGGTCTGACTCTTCTCCCTGTCCTGAGTGCTTACTCATCTTTCAGAATGCATGGCCATGTGGTAAAAGGTTCATCACAAGTTCACACATAAAATTCAAATCATAAATCGAATAAGAAGTTTACAACAGTGAATGTATACATGCATACCATTAGGAGTGATTATCTGGCTGAACATTGATCGCCTGCCACAGCTCCACAGGTTCATGGAGAGTTAAAAACCATGAGTAAGTTATTAGTAAAGTTTTGTATAGATAAATTCAGTCAAGATTTTATCTTCTATCCTAGCACCTATAATAAATCATTAGTTCCCTTTTAATGAGCTTTGGTTAATGGTTTTACAACCTCTGAGTAGGAGAAAGTCTGGTTACTATCTAAGAGCAATTAACTGGTGACACAGTGGGAGACTGGCAGAGTTCTCATCGCAGTTTTGACTATCAGAAAAGGACCTAATAGCAGTCCCACTGTAAAAGAGCTTAATAATCACTGATCTATTTTAGAATTCTTATAGGATCATCATAAATAATTGTCATCATAAATAATTGAGAATTCATCTATTTGTCTATATAGCACCACTACAAGACAATAGTCTTCATCTTCATCTGCTCAAAAGGGTGGACTAATACCTAGTGATCATCATATATGTTTAATAATAACAACAGGAAAAGCATATTAATACCAGGAATCTTTCCTAAAATGATTTTCTCCTGGGCCTTGCACACTGTGGATTTGAATCTAAGGTGGTCATCTCAGAAAGATCACCTGCTGGTTATTAGCTTGTCCTATTATGGCTCCTGACAAAAAAAAACTGCTAAGTTATTGATGAACCCTAATCAGTTGTAGCTGACACAACCTAAACGCAGCTGGGTGAAGGTACTTTCCTGATGGTACAAGGTGAAGTAGCTGCAGAACCCAGAGAGTCTGCCTGCTGACTCGCTGTAGCATCCTTTGCAGCAACAGCACTGGCGGGTCATGCCAGGCATCTGAGTCAGAGCCATTGACTCCACTATCATAACGTCAGAGTCCATTTCCTCCTGTCCTTTTCAGTGCTACTGCCCTGTGTAAGGGCTTGCTGACCTCTTATTTGAACTATTGAAAGTTTCCAATCTTGCCTTTAGCAAGTCCCCTGCATTGTCATCTGTCCCCATCATGACAGGAAGTTCAACCCACCAACCCAGCCATGAGCTCATGGAAACATTCTCATGAGGAATTTTTAACGACTTTCTGGTGCCCGGTTTTATTAAATTTTTAAGAAACAACCCTTTAGTGTAGTATTCATAGGATGTCAATGTATCAGTAGGGTATTCTTCACTCTAGGCCAAACTGCCAAATGCTCTGAAGCTCCCTGTATGCTTATGCCTTCATGTCCTACAAACGTGTCTTTTCTGAGTTGATTTATTCCAAAACTATCAAACCATGAAGCTTTCCCCATTCCTAGCACTGCTCATTGGTACGTCTCACTGTGTGTTTCCTGAATGCGAATGTGTTGTCGCCATCATGTTGAGCTCATTGCAGGTAACAGCCTAATCTCTCTAATTTTTCAATTCCCAGAGCATTGTTCCATAGGAACATATGGTAAGTACTCAGTGGATTTTTTTTTTAGAAGGAGTGGGTTTTTTTTCCCACCAGAGGCCCTGCCTCAGTGTGCAACTCATGTACCATGTAACAGCTTTCAGTCATTGATGGAGCTTTGCTATCTCCACTGGTAGCCCCATGAGATTACATCACTTGGTGACTTCTCTAGTTATAAGGACACGGATAGTGCATTATGGACATGTTTGTAGTGGTGCTCCTCGAGAGGCGTCTAGATTGATGTTATATACTCATGTCTTTTCAGTGAAAAGAATAAAGATAAACACAAAAGGGGCTTACATAAGGAAGATAGGAAGAAAGTAGTTTACAGCTGTACAGCTATGTTTAATAAACGTTTATCAAGCAAAAGTACAAAATTAAACATTTACAAGGTAAAGAGTTATACTAACAGAATCGGAGAGATGATCATCAGTTAAGAGCACTGGCTGCTCTTCCAGAGGATCCAGGTTTGATTCCCAGCATCCATATGGTGGCAAACAACCATCTAAACTCCAGTTCCGGGGGCTCTGACACCTTCCGTTTGCCTCTGAAAATATTATAGGCACAGGATACAAAGATATGCATGTAAGCAAAATAAACCTCAAAAAATGAAATAAAATTACAGTAAGCTAATGTCAAATAATTTTTGAAGAAGTAACTTTTATTTATTTATTCACTTGTTTATAAATTGAGCAGCCCCGCGCACAGGTCCAGCCCAATCTACAGTTGTTGGCATTCCTGTTCCAGGCTTCATATTAACTCACCATCTCACCTAGAGCAGCTTCCAATCTTCTCATCCTTTATATCCATTTTCTGCCGTACTTCAGATGTACAGTGCTTACCACTAAGCGATAATTGCCTGAAGCACTCAGGACCACACCACGCTGTTCCACTTTGTAGTCTAGGAGCAGTAAGACATACCCAACGAGCCCAAGTGCACAATTACCTCTGCCAGCTAGGCTTGTGTAACTCCAACCTGATGGTCACACACTGATAGACTTCCCCAGGGAGGCAGATCTCAGGGTGCAGCCCCACTGACAGGTGAGTCATGAGTATACTATTAGATTAAAGACCGTAGTGGTTGATCTTGGTTGTTAACTTCATTAAAGACACCTAGAATATCAGTAAAGTACCTCTCTGGGTGTGCGGTGAAGCCATCCCTAGAGCCGAATCTCATGTCAGTCTTCAAACTGATAGATAAGGCATACTCAGAATTGAGGGAAGTTGGAACCTAGGAACGAAGAGAGGAAGAGAGGGCCATCCAAAGTTGTTAGCACACTGGGATCTTTTGGTTTGGTGTTTGCTGCTGCGGTCTTCCACAAACATTGGACTTCAGATTTTTTAGCCTTAGAACACAGACTTGCATTAGTGACTCTTCAGGGTCTTCCCGACCTCCTGCCTTGGGCTGAGACTACATCATTGATCTCTCTTGTCCTGAGACATACAGCTTGTACATTAGGAAGCTATTGGTTTGTGCAGATCTCTAGTCTTCAGAAGGGCATTATGCATCAATACAACCTTTGATGATGTGATCTGATCTGGTCAACACTTCTTAGAATACTACACACACACACACACACACATCTACTGATTCTACTCCTCTGGAGAATCCTAATAAGTGCTTTTCTTTAGATTGCAAGGGCTTTTACTTCTGCAGTAGAAACTCCCCTGGAAATGATCTCATATATGGAGCTGAGAGCTCCAAAGCCAATTATAAACAGAATCTAATTGGTGAAGCGAGGTGACGAGGTGTAATTCATCAGGAAAGTGGCATGAATTTCCTTCTTAATTGCAATTGCTACATAAATATTGAAAGTGTTGAGAGATTCCTCCAAACTTTCCAGCTGCTCTTTATGCATTCATATAACTTCTTATTAGATAACAGGGCTTACAAATACACTGTCCATGCATATAGAACAAGACTGCACAGCCAGTCACAATGACCTACGTTTTATTGCATTAACTGTGTACTGGGGAATTGTTTTTGTGTGTTTTGTCTTAGATATTTGAAATCATATAGAAATAAGATAAAAAAAATTCACATAAAAACTGGAATAAGAATTAGAACATCATCTCCTGTAACTTGACTCAGGCAGTGTAGCTTGATTTTCTATTCTAAGCTCCCAAAATGATGTGATCTGAGAGAATCATCCAAACCAAGCAACAAAGCAATGACCCAACTAAACAACTAAACAACTAACCAACCAACTAACCAACCAACCAACTGACTAATCAAGGAACCAACCAAAAAACCATCTGGCTAACCAACTAACCAAACAACTAACCAACCAACCAACCAAACAAACAACTAACTCACTAACCAACCGACCAACCAACCAAGGAAAGAAACGTCATTGTCTGAGATGCTTTTGGTCAGAGGGTTTAATCCCAGCACCAGAGGAGCAAGTTCGTACAAAGAATTGACCTGCAAAATGGATTCTGCTGCTGGACAGAACCTGGGAATAATAGTTTTTGGAGAAATGTGGAAAGCATAAGCACTTGAGACGGCAAAAGGCATAGAAAACTACACAGAGAGCTCAACTGGCTCTTCTTGTAGGACCTAGAAGATAGGTGTGTCAGGAGTTGTATAGAACAAGGGACTGCCTGGTCATAGGATTTCAGTGGAACATAGTTTCCTTAAGATATTTAACTAGATGTCACTATGTGATATTTTGGCCCCCAATCTTTCTTATTCTGCTCATGTCATGTGGAATTGAGTTAAGCAGAACTAAAAGATAATGGGCTGATTTCTTAGACTCTCCCAGATGCCTCTGGCTCTGGCTATGTTCTCAGTTTTGTTTATAAAAAGAATTCTCTTGCACACCATTTGGGAAAAAACTGGCCTAAAATTTCTTTTGCTTTTTATCTGATTTCAAGATTTACATATGACACGTATCGATTAAAACTTTTACAAATTCCTTGCAAATGTCAGAATCTGTGTTTATGATACAAGAGTAGACCAAGCATACTAGAAATTACTAGGGATATTATCATTTTAAAACATAAGCTGGGCAGTGGTACATGCCTTTAATCCCAGCACTTGGGAGGCAGAAGCAGGCGGATTTCTGAGTTCGAGGCCAGCCTGGTCTACAGAGTGAGTTCCAGGACAGCCAAGGCTACACAGAGAAACCCTGTCTCGAAAAACAAACAAACAAACAAACAAACAAAACCATAACCTTGGATGAAGGCTAAAATGTACAAACATTTAGGAGCAGATTGGGAAGGTATACAGGTCGCCATATTCACTGCAACTGCGGAAGGCGCTGGCATCTTCCTCCAACGTATGGCAAAATGCAATTACAGTGTGTAATCCGCATGCCAGCTGCTATCCCATTGAGTGTTACTGTCACAAGGCAAGTTTAATTTCAAAAAGACTCTCACAGATTGTCTTTGTGTTTTAGAGTGTATGTTGGGGGTAGAGGTTGAACGAGGACTGTGTGAGGAGAGCCACATACTCAACATTTTGGTTCTTAATTTTTTTAAAAAAGAGGTCTGGGGAGAAGGCTCTGTGGATAAATCCCTTGCTACACAAGTGTGATGACTCCAGTTTGGACCCCCAGAACTCATGTAAATGCCTTCCGGATGTGGCTGCCCGCCTGTATTAATTCCAGGGAAACCAGAGGAATCCCCTGAGCGAGATACTAGCTAGACTAGTCCTCTTGGCTAATGTTGGCTTCACTTGAGAAATCCTGACTTTATCGATGGAAGACGACTCTTGATACCAGCCACATGTCTCCCTCATGCATGTGCACAACATGTTCCCTCACATACATGTAAACATCATACACACACAGAAACATGCAGAAGTACACACTTTTATGGTGAAAGCATTTTTATTTTATTTTTTAAAGATTGATTTATTATTATATGTAAGTATGTGTTAAGTAGCTGTCTTCAGACACACCAGAAGAGGACGTCAGATCTCTTTACGGATGGTTGTGAGCCACCATGTGGTTGCTGGGATTTGAATTCAGGACCTTCGGAAGAACAGTCAGTGCTCTTAACCGCTGAGCCATCTCTCCAGCCCTGAAAGCATTTTTAAATTGCAACTTTCCTGTACTGTAATCTTGGCAAGGATGAAATCCTTAATATCATGCATGACTTTCTACACTATTGCCCTTGTCAGCTAAGGATGGAGACTTCCAGAAAAAGCTTTGTTTACTTGCACCTAAGAAGTTACTACCATGTCCCTTTGGGTGGCTTGCTTGCTGAAATCTGAAGAAACAATGCTTCTTACACAGTTACACTGTAGGGCTGCATTCTGCAGAAGCCTGTCACTAAGTTATTCCCAAGTGCTCACGAGGGCATGGCTCAGAGACGAAGCATGCACATTTGCATTTGTTGTTGACAACTGTGGGCTTCAGACTGCCCTCCCTTCATAACCCCTGCTAAATAGAACTTGTAATCCCCTGCCCACCCACCCTCTTACTCCCCAGGGCAAGAATGTTGACTCCTGTTCTCCGTCACCTGTCAGAATCCATCCTCCTGTCACTGGCTTATATGGACAAGTCAGTCCAGGGTCATGTGACCTTGGGTTGCTAAAAACAGCTCCATCACCCATTCTGAGCCAGGCCTGGAACAATGTCCTCTATGGAGAGAGACATAACGGACACTTGATCATACAGTCCTTGGAAATATTTCCAGGAAACACTTACAGAAGCCGTTCAGGAGCACCGTTCCCCTGGAAGTACACTCAGGGACGGCTAGGAAATGAGCACTTCTCTGAATTACAAGTCTTTCTCTAAAGAGCAGCAGACCATGGATAACTTGGAAAAGCAACTGATCTGTCCCATCTGCCTAGAGATGTTCACAAAGCCCGTGGTCATTCTCCCCTGCCAGCACAACCTGTGCAGGAAATGTGCCAGTGACATCTTCCAGGTAGGTTTGTTTGGAATTTGGGAGCTGTGGACTCTCTCTCTGTCTCTCTCTGTCTCTGTCTCTGTCTCTCTGTCTCTCTCTCTGTCTCTCTCTTTGTCTCTCTCTCTGTCTCTCTGTCTCTATCTCTGTCTCTGTCTCTGTCTCTGTCTCTCTCTCTCTCCCCTACATCAGTGTTTGAGATCAAAGCTAGTTCCCTTAGAGAGCTTTCTGAGACTGTTAGTGTATTTGAATTGTTTCCCCAGGTTTGGTCATCAACCTGTTCCTCATGAATCCTACTACGTTTTAATTCTAAGAACCACATTTGTCTATAGGAAAACAAAACTGATTCACTGAATCTGTTTAAGAACTGAAAATTAGTTACCGCTCATGTCTGAGCATTGGAGCTTCTGGTTGGAACTCTGGGTTAGGAAAACACAGAGGGAAAATGCCTCTTGCTGCTCTCTCTCTCTCTCTCTCTCTCTCTCTCTCTCTCTCTCTCTCTCTCTCTCTCTCTCTCCCACTACCTCAATTCCCCTTCCCATACCCTAAATAAACTCCACTCTATACTACTTTCGTCATGTGGCTGGTACCTCAGGGGGAAGGGATGTGTTTCAGGACCATGTACAGTAAGCCCTGAGGAGTTCGCATTGTGTTCAGTGTCAGAGAGTAAAAATAAGTCTCTAAAAAGCTGTCTGTGGGATTACTCAGTTCCTTTTTTCTTGCTTGGCAAGAACAGGCCTCTAACCCGTACTTACCCACAAGAGGAGGCACCACCGTGGCATCGGGGGGCCGCTTCCGCTGTCCCTCCTGTAGACATGAGGTGGTGTTAGACAGACATGGGGTCTATGGACTGCAGAGGAACCTGCTCGTGGAAAACATCATTGATATCTACAAGCAGGAATCCACCAGGTAAGAGCTGCTCTGAGAGCGAGACTTATTGGATGCTTTCCTCTCAGTAGGTTGGTACACTGCATGTTTGTCACCCGTCATGTGTTAACTGTTCACTAAAAGGCTTTTCCATATCACTCCTTCTCAATGAGACAGAGTTGAGAGTGGAGGAAAGAAGGGAGCTGGTGCGCATGCTTTCTGTCCCATCAAAGAGAGGCATGTTGACAGAGGTGGGATCCACCCCGCAGCCTTGTATTACAATCATTGTAGATGTTAGCGTTTCTTCTAGGCTCCTCCCCACAGTTACCTGGCAATAGCCAGGTATGCCTGACTCAATATAAAAGGGGCTGCTTGCCCCCTCCTCACCCTCTTCCTCTCTTGCTCTTGCTCTCTTGATTTCTTACCCTCTTCCCCCATCTGTCCCTTCTCTCCTCATTCCCCTCCCCACAGTGGT
Organism: Mastomys coucha; assembly: GCF_008632895.1. Classification (NCBI taxonomy): domain Eukaryota; kingdom Metazoa; phylum Chordata; class Mammalia; order Rodentia; family Muridae; genus Mastomys; species Mastomys coucha. The sequence goes on from NW_022196899.1 coordinate 13,746,935, forward strand.
GCTCATGGCCGCATGGCTGGCCTCTCCTCTCTCTCTCTCTCTCTCTCTCTCTCTCTCTCCCTCTGCCTCCCTCCTTATCTATCTATCTATCTATCTATCTATCTATCTATCTATCTATCTATCCATCCATCCATCCATCCATCCATCCATCTATCTATCTATCTATCTATCTATCTCTATCTCTCTGTCTCTACCACTTCCTCAACTCCCCTTCCCATACCCTAGATAAACTCTATTCTGTACTACATTTGTCATGTGGCTGGTCCCTCAGGGGGAAGGGACGCCTCAGTATGGGCCCACAGAGCACTCCCTTCCCCACCCCATACCATGCCTCCACCAAACATATCCCTGGCTTCTTTTTTTATAAAATACAACCGTGGACATGATGACCCATCACCAGTTCATAAACCCCAGATCCTTTGATACAGAAAAACTCTAGCACACACATGTATATAAGTTAAGGAACATCATCTTCCAAGATATCCTGGTTTCTAGTTATCTTGCCTTAAAGCAGTCTAAACAGCAGTAACACTTATACTTTCAAAGCACTCTGACTTCATCGGTTGTCATAATGTTGGCTCTTTGGAACATTCAAGGCAAGATATAATGCTGGCCTTCAGGAGTGTCACTTACAGAAATGGGAAGGGAAACACATTTCAGGATGTTTCTCTTCTACTAAATACTCAGCACACATTTGCTGATTGATGGGTGTATCACATGCATCTACTCATTAGAACATTTAGAAGGACTTCTTATTTATCACACCACATAAGCTTTACATTTCTAGAGATGAAACTACAGAGTTGTTTCCTAAAAGGCATGGGGTAAAGACCCCCCTCTCTCTATTCTGCACAGGTCATTTGAGTCTAAAAACCTTGGTAGCCATATGGAAATGGTGTAGAAATGGGCCCGTTGTGATCCTTATTACAAGGGGCCTGTGCTTATGGGACATCTGCAGGGCTATAAACGCCTTACGCGCTTTGCAGGAAAGTTGTTCAATTGATATAACGTGTAATTATTGTGATTATTATGGCCATTAGTTTCTGCTCAAGATTCAGAACTAAATTAGCTAGCACCAGGCTATTGATGGAAGTGAGGAAGAATTGCTGATGACATACTGCAGCCACCTGTTTCCCCTTGCTTCCTAATCTCTTCACCAGAAGGGACGGGTGACCATGTTACAGATCAGATTGCATTGTATTTTGTTGTGTTCAGCAGAGTATCCCAATGGACACATTTACAAACCATTCCCCACACCAAAGGCTCAGAAGAACATTGCAGAAGAAGGGGCGGAGAGACTCTAAGAGCCAGCGGATCAGGGAGTCTGTGAGACTGTGTTTCCTATTAATATCAGAAGCTACACCCATTACTGCCCCCACCATGACTGCTTAAACATGAGCCAAACAAGGAAAACAATGACAGACATGCAAAAGTAGATGGGTAAAGACCACAAGGCTTCAACTCGCAAAGAGCTACAGGCAGCTAAGGAGTTCTGAGAGCAGGGAATGTCTTCCCCAGGGAACAGCACACCAACGGGCTATCCAACACCAAACAGTCATACTTGAACTCATAGTAAGAGTAAAACTGTATAGACGGAGCAGGTCTTATTTAGAAATGTATACATGTATAGATATATGCATCTATATGCATACAATACCAATTTTAAAAGAGCCCACGAGTTTGAAGGAGCAAGAGGGATAGATGGTAGGGTGGAGGGAGGAAAGCGAAGGGAAAGATGATGTCTCCCTAAGAGATTACGCTGGCAACTAGTAAGCCACCAATTATTAAAAGGCATTTCTGTGACAATGGTTTCAGTATCAGATCCAGTGCCTTTCACAGAGCAGGGCTCCACCATGTTAGCTCTGTAAGCAGCACAGATGAGCATACCACAAGCTTCTGTGTTTTATTTCTTACAATGACTTTTCTGTCTCTCTACTCACCCGGTGGGGACTTCAAATATGAGCATAATAGCATTTGCTATGAAACCTAGAGGACAGAAAATGTTAAACCATGGGTTAGTAGAACTACCTTACCAATGGAATCGGCCTGATGTCCCTTCAAGGGCTGGGGAACAAATTGCAGAAAAACAGTGAGTCAAATCCCTACCACCAAAGCAAAAGCCAACGTAAACAAGGATATTTTCATGATTCTAAAATTCTTACATTGTTTATTAAACTCAAGTTGCCTATAAGGGGCTTAGTCACATAAAACTGGCTGTTACTAAAATTGGGACTCATAACAGACCTGAATCCCAAGCTTTGAGACATATTAGGTGACCTTAGAATAACTCTGGATATGCAGAATAAACTAACCCCTGCTATAGACTTTAGTGCTGTCAACAGAAAGGGTAAACACTGCCACGATGGGTTTTTGAAGTATTATTCAACTCTGGCCTCAGACAGAACGGGTGGACTCTTGACAAATGCTGGCCTTCCCTAGCATTCTGTATAGTGATGCACTATCCACAGTTAATTTGGTTAATATTATTATTGAACACAGGGACTGATTTGTTAATTAACAAGATGACTCTGTGTTGTGTGTTTACACTCTGTTCAGAAGCTTTACTTGTGAATCGGGTGTGATTCTTTGATTTTCCCCAAAAGTCTCTGCGGTGAGTTCTAGCATCACCCTACCAAGTCGTGTGTGTGTGTGTGTGTGTGTGTGTGTGTGTGTGTGTGTGTGATGTGTGTCTGCATGTTCATGTGTGTCTGGGCACCTGTGTGGAGGCCAGTGGTTGACCAGATATCTTGTTCTATGGCTCCCCACTTTATCTTTTAAGACAGGGTCTGTCACTGAAACAGGAGCACAACTGGCTACAAACTCCAGAGACTCTCCTGGGCCTCACCAGAGTTAGGATCCCAGACACACACAACCACACTGTTTTCTGTCTTTTTAAAAGGATGCTTAGAATCGATTTCACGTCCTAACACTTGCAGGGCAAGTACTTTACTGACTCAGACATTTCCCCCAACCCTTTTAAATGCTCCAATGGGAATGAAATCCATAAATATTTTAATTTTTTGAAGAGTCTTAAACATGACTACAAGGACTCTAGTGAGAAGGGTTGTTCCCATCTTCTCTCTCATACTCCTTAAAAATTTTATTTATTTATTTTTTGCTTATTCACTTTATATCCCGCTCACTGACCCCTTCGCAGTTATATCCTGCTCACTGACCCCTTTGCAGTCATCCCCTCCCACAATCCTTCCCCCATCCTCCCTTCCCATTCTCTCTGAGTGGGTGGGGGCTTCTTGGGTATCCCCCCTAAACCCTGGCACTTCAAGTCTATGTGAAGCTCAATGCAACCTCTCCCACTGAAGCCAGACAAGGCAGTCCAGCTCGACGAACATATCCCACATATAGGCAACAGCTTTTGGGATAGCCTCTGCTCCAGTTGTTCTGAACCCACATGAAGACCAAGCTGCACATCTGTTACATACGTGTGGGGTCTCTCACACTCTCGACCCTCACTTCCCAAACGCTATAACTTAATTTTCCTAACTACATCCCGCTGTTTATCGCCAATGATAACTGTGTTACTGGTTTGTGTTACTTTTTTTTTTTAGACTTGTTTTATTTTATACGCATGAAATGTTTTGCCTGGATGCACGTGTGTGTACTATGTATGTGCCTGATGCCTGTAAAGGTCAAAAAAGAGAGTGTCGGATCCCCCAGAACTGGAGTTATGTCATGAGCTTACCACATGAGCGTTGGGAACCAAACTTTGGTCCTCTGCAAGAGCCAAATGTGCTTTTGACCACTGAGACAACTCTCCCCCCCCATGTGTATCTGACTGCTATGCTCCCAGTCCGTATTTCTGTTTTTCCATGTTAGGCATTGACTATCGGCTTTCTGCTGCAGAGTGAGCCCTTTCAGTGCTGGGCCCTACTCTCTGCTTGGGAACTGCTCTTATTCACTCCCACTTCAACCCATGTCTTCCTCTCTTGGCTTACAGTGTTGCTTTTACAGAGTACATTTCCGTATGGAATCTCTTAAAAAAACGCCCTCCTCATTCAATGTCCTGCCCTTACCCCGGCACCTTCACCGTAGCCCATAGAAGTTCTGCTAAAGATCCTGGTTGTGGTTCTTGAAACTCCCTAGGACTCCCAGCTTCTTGTGGGCATTCATTGGTCTAGTGGGCAGTCAGCAGAAATTGTCTAGATGTTTCCAGTTCTCAGCATTTGGTAGACATCTATTCGTTGTCCTCTTGCCTTTGGTGTTTATTGTTTTCTGTCTTTTTATTTCCTTGCTCTCTTTAGGGAGGCTTCCACAGGAAACACAAATAACTGCCTCTGCCCATTCTGCCATACTTAGTTAGAAGGCCTTTAGTCTTTTCTAGATGAGAGAAACTGATGTCAAACCTTTAGTCCTGCATTTAAGGCCACACATCATCAACACATGCAGAAATTGAGCTGGGATTCAATTTTCAGTTCTCTTTAACTACAACAGCACTAAATGAACTTCCTCACCAGGACTTCTTGCACACTCTTCAGTAAAGACTATGCTAACCGCAGAGACCTAGGAGACCAGAGAGAACAATCTAGAGGTCCCCACAGTATTGAACAATGAGAGGCACTTCGCACTTTCAACCTTCATCCCTGAGCCTGGAACCACGGCTGTGTGCTCAGCCAGTCTGACAGTGTTTACATCCTAAATTCTCTAGGCCAAACTTGTTTTAGATCTGCTGTTTGTTGTAAGGTGTATGCAGGATTTTTCTTATGTACTTGTTTAGAAGAAATTGGTGACTTTAGACCCATGTTGCCCTTAGACAAAGCAAAACAAAAAGCCAAGCCAAACTAAACCAACAACAAAACTACTAATGAAATAAAGGAAGTAATGCTCAATGCATTATGAGAAAAAAAAAAAAAGAGTAAATTGAATCATCAACAAAAATAAACTCTAACACCCTGGCTGTTTGCACGTGTGTGTGTGTGTGTGTGTGTGTTTCCTGCACTTCAGCTTTGTAACCTCATATCTGCTGACATCGTAACAGCACAAGGACAGTAGCAGTATGTGCTAATCAGGACCTGCCTAGGAAGATAAAGAGCCTATCACTAGCATGCCTGTGCTGTGATAGTCCAGCGAATAATGCTCCAGGCTCCAGCAAAGCCCAAATTAACATAACGTACCAGTGGCTTTGACCAGACAGAGGCCCGCTTGTGAACCCTACTCTCCAGATGACTGCAAAGTCTCCATCCATTCTGGTTTCCTCTCAATACCTCAGCAGCGATCCTCCCAGGGAGGCTCTGCTCTAGGCACAGGCTATTCAGAGAGGGAGAGAGGAGAGAGAGAGAGAGAGAGAGAGAGACAGAGAGAGAGAGAGAGAGAGAGAGAGAGAGGAGAGGAGAGAGAGAGAGAGAGAGAGAGAGAGAGAGAGAGAGAGAGAGAGACTGGCTGTGCCTTCCATTCTGGGACAGAACTGGGAAGGGGAACAACCTTCCTATTCATATCATAGTCATGTTTCCTTGCTTGAGTCACAGGTACATGGGTGAGTCAGGAGGCCATAGATTTCATGAACATGTGCAGCCGTGGGACCAGACAAAAACGCCTCTTGCAAAGTCTCGGGCCTGGAACCTCATGAAGCTTTTTTAGCAGACGTAGATATTTCCCAGCATTCATTGGTGCCATACTATCCAGTACAGTAGAGATATATCATTATGTTCTCCACCTTCTGAGTCTGGGGCTGCAGCTACATCATTCCACGCACCAATGCCATGGTTTTCAAACACTTGGATTCATGAGACAGTGTGTTTTGCATTGCAATATATCTTTACACATCGGAATGATATAAAGTATATACATATTGGTTTCACGTATATACATCTACATTATACAGTGGACATATGTAATCCACACACATACTTGAAACAAAACCTTCACGTTAGTACCTTTAATTCTCACTACAAGTAACTCAGAGTTTGGTGTTATATTCCAGATTTTAGCTATTCTGTCCATTACTTGATAAATTGATTTCTCGTCCATATAATCCTGTGGTTTTTAAGAAACATACTTCAACAGCAATGGAAAAACTGTAGTGGCTGTAGTGAGATGCTTCTACATAGCTATATTTGGGAATATGAGGAAACTTTTGATTTGGATTTATTTTCAACTTCTAACACTAGCTTTAACTTCAAAAAATGTACATGTACTTAGTGTGTGTGTGTGTGTGTGTGCGCGCGCACGTGTAAAAGATACTCATAGAAAGGACAACTTAGAGGAGTCAGTTCTCTCCTTCTACCATGTAAGTCATAGGATTGAACTTAGATCATCAGACTTGGTAGTAAGTGACCTTCCTTACTCATTAAAGCCATCTTGCCAGGTTCAGTCTTTATATGGAATACATCAAATATTCTGGGTTTTATGTAAGGAGGCTACACCCACACCTACCTAGTTCTGTTTCTTCTTGGCCCCTTAATTCTCAGACTTGAAGGTGGGAAAGATTTCTGGGGCTACAGGCTGGAGGGGCAGCACCGAGCAATCCCATGGTCCTTAAATGGAAATGCAGCTCATCAGTAGCTTCCTCTTCTTCACCCATAGGAAGATCGCGTGAGAAACCTGTAAGCTCATTTGTGGGCACAGAGCTGGAGTGAGTTCCAAATGGCTGGCCAGAGACCATTGTTGAACTTTCAGGAATTCCACAGGGCAGTTTTAAAAATTTTGAACAGATGCCAACACACTATAAAATTTGACAAGTGCTAATTTGAAGAATGTTATACATCAGTGTCTTTGGTCCCAAGTGCTCAACCAGATGAAGATTTCTCAGCACTTCCCACCCAACTGGACGTGAAAGGGCTCTGGGAGTCTCCAGGATAGGGTTGGGAGGCTAGGGGCCAATAGGCTTTGCAAAGTTTGCCACCCTTCTGCCTTGCCCTGGTGGAGGTTGATAGCGATTTATCTTCTTCCCTCCTCCCAGGCCAGAAAAAAAATTGGACCAGCCCATGTGTGAGGAGCATGAAGAGGAACGCATCAACATTTACTGTCTGAATTGTGAAGTGCCCACCTGTTCCTTGTGCAAGGTGTTTGGCGCTCATAAAGACTGCCAAGTGGCTCCCCTGACCCATGTGTTCCAGAGGCAGAAGGTAGGAAGTTCAATTCCTTTCCTCAGTCTACTTAAGCACTAGTGAGTTAGCTCCATGTGACCAAAGACAGGAGTGCAACAAAGGGGAGGAAAGATGGAGAAGGCCTCACAGGAAGTGGAAGGCCTCACAGGAAGTAGAAGGCCTCACAGGAAGTGGAAGGCCTCACAGGAAGTGGAAGGCCTCACAGGAAGTGGAAGGCCTCACCTCACAGGAAGTGGAAGGCCTCGCAGGAAGTGGAAGGCCTCACAGGAAGTGGAAGGCCTCACCTCACAGGAAGTGGAAGGCCTCACAGGAAGTGGAAGGCCTCACCTCACAGGAAGTGGAAGGCCTCGCAGGAAGTAGTCTTACAGTTTGTCTCAAATTCCATTCCCTTCCAGGTTATGGAGTTGCTCAGAGAGGTGGCCAGAGAAAAATGAGAAAAAAAGTACAGAAGGACTGGGTCACTCTCTGTGTCCTTTGGAGGTGGCTAAAAATATGTAGTGTTAGGGGGCTGATCAAATGCCTGCTGATGAAGATGACTGAGAGTTGAAACTGCAGATAAGAGTGAGATGGCCCCTCACTCTCCCTTTCTATTGTTTATCAATAAATGTCCTCTTGCCTTCTTCGAAGCCTTTTTTTCACTAACCTCTTGTGTATGGCACACAGCAACAAAACCACTTAAAGTCTGTGCCTCCTGCTGGCCTTCAGCACTCCTTGAATGTAGTACATGTCCCTTACCCTAGGAACTAGACCTGGGCCTCCTCATTCTAACTCAATCCAGCCTTTATAGCATCTCATCAGCCCTGCACCATATAACAGTCACCTAGAATTTATGCTTCTATGCAGGTAAAGGTGTGCATGTGTCAATAGGTCCATCAGATCTCAGTTTATTCCACTTAGAATCATTGGTTTCAGTTTTATATCAGAGACCAGAGTTGAAATCAATTTGGAAGCCAAACTATGTGACACCTATTAAGACCAGTAACCATGATTTATATTTGTTGCTGTTATTTATTTTCAACTTACTGCACTTCTTGGCTCTATGTCCAGTTTAGGGGGAGGTTAAATAGGAACATAAAACTACTTTGGGGGTAAAAGAAGACAGGAATTTTAAAGTTGTATTGTCTCTGCTAAAGCCAGTCACATGTTACCGTTTTGAGTTTGTGTGACAGTCTAGTGAGCATTTTCATGTATCTGCACTGTTTTAGCATAGTAGGATTGGAATATACATATACCCGATAGGTGAATATTTACTGCTTCTATTGCTCAAGTAAAACTAGTCCTGAACTGCACTAGACAGACAACTCATTTTGAGTTTCAAATGTCACATATTTGTGTCTGTCACATTGTTCCATTTATGCAGTGTTTAGAAGTCTTCAACTTCAGTATACTATTATCAGTAGCTTATAATTAGGTTTTCTTTGTATTTTTAACAGAATCTAGTTCTCCATCAATAATATGAAAATTATGGAACCTCATCCCACGCAAAGCCAAGCATATATCAAAGTTTGCTTGCAATATCGAGGCTCACACATTTCTTATAACTGACTCCAGCCTCAGTCTTTAGATGGGATTAATTATATTCTCTGCATTTTGTATAAGGAGTCATATCCCACGAATACCTCTTACAGGTACTTAATGAACACCTTAATTTATAATAATGCAAAAAATTCTGGCTTTCCTTGGCCACCTTCATCCTCAGACTTTTTTTTCTGGGGCCAGAGGCTGGAGGGTTAGTACTCAACAATTCTGCCAGCCTAAACTGGAGATGCAGCTCACTTGCAGCATCCTCTTCTTCACTCGTGGTAAGAATATGTCTCAGGAGAAATCCATGAGCTTGGAGTTTGTTTGTAGGGTTGTTTACTCCTTGGGGATAAAACCCCCTTGAGGACAATGCTGTGAGTAGGCCATAAGCATCCATGATTAGGAAATCCCTAATATCCTGAGTCTTGTTTTCTCTTCATCAGTCAGAGCTCAGTGATGGTATTGCTGTACTTGTGGGAAGCAACGATAGAGTCCAGGGTGTGATCAGCCAGTTGGAGGACACCTGTAAAACAATTGAGGTAAGTCAGCTGGCTCCAAGGGAGTCTGAACCAATCCTGATGCTCTGAGGGGACCATGAGTGTCTCAGTGATGCACTAGAAATCTCCTCCCAGGGTTCCATTCTTCCCTTCCTTCCTCATGTATCTCTGAAATACTTCCTGGTGCTTTTGAGAACTTACCTCGTAGTTTGAGGAGGTGGATTTTTACCACAGTTGCTCAGACACTTGTGTGTGTGTGTGTGTGTGTGTGTGTGTGTGTGTGTGCTCTTCCTCAGTCAACTCCTTTTGAAAGATTAGCAACAAGACGAAGCAGTGGCCAGCCATGAAAATAGGTACTGTTGCTATCATTTAACTAGATTTCTTGCTGGAAATCTAAACAGTCTTCAGATGCGATGATTTGTTCTTCAGGTGTGAGCTCCACACCTGTGCTCTCCTGGCAGGCATCATAAGGACCCTGAGGAAGAGAGAAATAGTGGCCAACAGGCTAAGGCACTAACCACACAGCTTTTGGTACACCCTCCTCATTGTTGTGTGTGGGCCTCTCTTATTACCTCTTATTTCCCTTTGTCCTTATTTCCCAAAGATTTCCCAAGTTCCTTGGGTGTGTGCAATCTTATAAACTACAGATTGTTTTATATATGTTTGTCTTAGTTACTTTCCTGTTGCTAGGAAGAGACGTCAATGACCAAGGCAACTTATAAAAGAAAGCATTTAGCTGGGAACTCGCTTGCAGTTTCAGAGGTTCAGTCCATCCCAATTATTGTAAGGAGCATGGGAACAGGCAGGGATGGCTATAGTGGTGGCTGAGAACCTACAAGGCAGAGAAAAACTGAGCCTGGTCCAGGCTTTTGAAACTTCACAGCCTACCCCCTATGACACTCCTCCTCCAATAAAGCCAGGCCTCCTAATCCTTCCAGAAAAAGTTCCACCAACTAGGGACCAAGCATTCAAATACATGAGCCTATGGGAACCATTCTCACCCAAACCACCATAGAATGCAAGCCTTTTAATTTTTACAAATTCATGGTAGTTTCTTTGTGTTTTGGATCTAGAATTATGTTTTTAAGATCCATGCGTATTACTATAAGCATGTCCAGTGCCTTGGGTTCCTCTTCTGTGACAAGGGGACAATCACACTTATTCTGTAGAGATTGCAGGCTCAATGAAAATGCTCAGCACAGGACCTGGCATGAAGTGTGTGGTCTTATTCATTTTCTATTATCATTGCCAAGTCCATTATAAGTCTAAGGCCATTTCCTAGAGGATGGCTTCAGGACTTCAATTAGTTGTAATTATCCCATCTTAGATTTACACATCACCAGAATAAATTTCCTTTCTTCTCCACACTCATATTACTAAAAATATCTTGGGTACATGGAGATTTACTTACGGAAGAAATATTTTCTTTTGGCAAAGAGCCTAAGAGATTCATAAACGGACAATATACACTGTTTCCTCTTATTTACAGTGAAGATCGGTCAGTGACCATGAATCAGCAGTCCATTGTGGGCTAGGCTGAGTCCGGTGTGTTATAAATAGCCTGTCACTTGTGTGGAGGGAGGCAATCTCTAGCCACCTCCTGAGACTCTCTGTGGAGAGTCTGGCTTCCTGTCTGGGATAAAGACATCAAAAGATGTGTGGAAAGTTCTGTAGTCCACTGAAGTCTTGAGCAAGGGAAGCAACTTGATTCTGGCTATGTCAGGAAGGACAACAGGCATCTTTCACAGAGGCCAGCCAGGGTCTCGGCAGGAAGCAGCTCTCTCTAGTTACACTTGAGAGCAAGCCAAGAAAGTACAGATTTAAAGCTAAAGCAACAGAAGGGGTTTAGTTGGGGACAGTATGGAGAGCAGCCAAGGTGAGAATCCTCACCCGTTCTTACTGGTAATGACTCCGTCCAACGACACACACTTTCCTACAGATTTCTAAAGAAAGTGTATGAGTACTATGTCTAAGTCATTAAGATGTGGGTGGTCTTTAAAAAGTGCTCATTTTCACACCAGGTTTGGGGACACACACCTCTAATCCCAGCTACTCAGGAAGGTGTGTCAGGGGGATTAGAAGCTCCAGAGTTGCCTGTATAAAAATAAAATAAAAATAAAAACTGGCTGAGGATAAAGAACAATTTTCTGGTACACAAAGTCACCCAGTCCAGTCCCCAGTGCTTTGAAGGGAAATAAAGTCTACCCATGTTCATGTGTTTATTTCAGTTGTGGACTTCTTAAGAAAATAAGATAAAAAGCAAATCATCACCGGTATAGAGTTCTGCATAGTGTGTAGGATATATTGATTTATACATGACCATTTTGAATGTCAACATTCGTGTCTAACCAGTAGTTTCACGGGAGGAATGGTCAAGAGAGGAATACTAAAGGATCAGGAATTTTAATAACAGGACTGGGCTTGGAGGTTTTGTTTATGCTTCCTTTGTGACAGGTTATCAGCTGTAGCCCAGGTTGGCCTTGAACTCATGGTAATGATCTTTCTGAGCCTTCTGAATACTGGGAGTAGAGACATAAGCCATCATACCTAGCAATTTTCAATCCTTACTTAAGTATTTCTTTGTTTCCTATCTTTGTCAAGGGAGCCTGATATTTTTAATAGCTAGTAAGAACCAGGTGTGAATGAGCCAATGTGTGGGTAAGCATGTGTTTCATGTGGAGATGTAGGGGTCGTTAACTGTGATTCCTATCCTCTGTTTCAAAAGGTTTGAGATCAGGCAAGCATACATCTTTCATGCCTATAACCCTCACAGTGTGGTGGGAGATGGAACAATTTATGTTATTTGTTCTTCAACTTCCCTTCTTTATAGTGGCGTGATAACACTGCTCCACACTGTTGTGATGAGAAGATTAGGGTAAGAGGCACATTCAAGGAGATTCGTAGTGTGTCATGCCACCTTGAATCTCCATGGACTATGCACTCTTGTCTGGATGGTGTAAGAAGATTATCAGGGTCCTGCTTAGTCAAAATGGTATCATTGAGCAGCTCACTCCAGGAAGAAAATTGAAAATGAAAGGGAAGTTTGGCATTTGCTCTGCCCTTGGGAGAACTCCAAATACTGGTAGCAAGGGAGAAAGAATGTTTCCTGGACTCATGCCATTTACAGAGTGCAGTGAGCTCATCTCACTGCTCATCAAGCCACATGGCTTTCCTGCGTCTGTGTTCTCCTGCCCTTGGCCTTCACAGGGTTTACCTAGGGAGATTTTACATGGCCTGGACGGGCCCAGAAAAGCCATGATGCCAATGATATAAACAGCAAGCATTATATAAATGCCACCTGCCACGTGTCACGTAACTATCTTCTTTACACGAAGGAATAAGGCAATTCAACAGAGTGAGCATCAGTTGGGAGATCTCAGACCCTGGCCAATACAAAATTATATTGATGAACAAGAGAGCAGGCTGAGAGGGCATGAGCTGAAGCTCAGCCTGTACCTAAAGTTTCAGTTTGTTCCTTTATGAGAAACATTCTACTCTGTGTTCATGGGACTTCTCTAAGTGTTATTAACCTTGGAGCCTTGCAAACGAATGCTTGGGCTTGCTATCTTCATTTCACTTAAGGTGGCTCTTTGTTCAGTATTATTAACTTGATGTCTGTTGTTTCTTTCGGGGGTGGATGGAATGGGACTTTTGAAGTGCTGTATCTCCCTCACAGCTGCATTTCTACACAAGTGTGTCCAGATGAATGCTGGAGGAATGCGGTGGAGACATAAATGGGTGGTGGGATGGCAGTTGCTCAGTGACAAGTGGCCAGGCTCAGGCTTTATCTTCAGGCTATTTTAGACACAGAGCTGTACTCCTTACATGGTGAAAACCGCAGTCATAATCACTTTAGGACTCTCCTGCCATGCCTAGGGCACATGCCTAAACTGGGCCTCACGTTTATGTCTTACTTCTGTTGGTGACACTCTAAGACTGGCTGGGAATGGAGAGAGGAATGTTGTAGCATGAAGAACATCAAAAATAGCTCGACATTTCTAAGTTACGGAGTCTTGGAGCTGCAGATTCAGAGAGACATCATCAATTATCCAATATGACCTGTCATTCATACACCCCACATCTTTTTGGCAATTGTCATGAGGTTAAGTGGTTTCCATAACTTTGGTGTTTTGAGGAGTAAATCCTGTGGCATGTAGGGTTCAGTAAAGGGTAAGACTGTTGATGGCTTTTCTCTCCCAGCAGCCTGAAGAGCACCTATGAAAACTACCCAACAGGGAGGGAGCTTCCAGCTCAGTTCCACATTGATTATGTCCTGCAACCAATGTATGTGATCTTAGTTCACTAGCTAAGCACACACATTCTGGTGCAAGGTACATGTACACACACACACACACACACACACACACACACACACGTGCATGCACACACACAGCATAGAAACCAGAGTCATCAAAAAGAAGAAAATGGAAGCTATATGAAAAAATAAACTTACAAGTTCATGAACTATGTATCTTACTTAAATTACTATCTAGAGAAGTAAGGGAGGAAGGATGGGAAATTGGCCTTAATCTATGATAAAGTAATATAATAAAGAACTAAGGTAAAAAGCAAGGGGAAATCCTGGAACCAGAGAATAAGGTTTTGTGGAGAAGAGGGAAATATGGTTGTGCTCACTTTTTTTTTTTTTCAAGCAATACCATCCTTCAAAGTTTCCTATCTACAGACACATAGATACAGAGAAATCTGCATTTTCCCACGAAGGCCACATTTTCCCCATCCTACTTTTCATGTTACTGCACAGTGAGCATTGAGAGTGGTGCAGTTACTACACAGTGACCATTAAGAGGAGTGCAATTACTACACAGTGACCACTGAGATGAGCGCAGTTACTGCACAGTGACCATCAAGAAGAGTGAAGTTACTACACGGTGACCATGGAGAGGAGTGCAGTGACTACACAGTGACCATGGAGAGGAGTGCAGTTACCACACAGTGACCATGGAGAGGAGTGCAGTGACTACATAGTGACCATGGAGAGGAGTGCAGTGACTACACAGTGACCATGGAGAGGAGTGCAGTGACTACACAGTGACCATGGAGAGGAGTGCAGTGACTACACAGTGACCATGGAGAGGAGTGCAGTTACCACACAGTGACCATGGAGAGGAGTGCAGTTACCACACAGTGACCATGGAGAGGAGTGCAGTGACTACACAGTGACCATAGAGAGGAGTGCAGTGACTGCACAGTGACCATGGAGAGGAGTGCAGTGACCACACAGTGACCATGGAGAGGAGTGCAGTGACTACACAGTGACCATGGAGAGGAGTGCAGTGACTACACAGTGACCATAGAGAGGAGTACAGTGACTACACAGTGACCATGGAGAGGAGTGCAGTGACTACACAGTGACCATGGAGAGGAGTGCAGTGACTACACAGTGACCATGGAGAGGAGTGCAGTGACTACACAGTGACCATGGAGAGGAGTGCAGTGACTACACAGTGACCATGGAGAGGAGTGCAGTGACTACACAGTGACCATGGAGAGGAGTGCAGTGACTACACAGTGACCATGGAGAGGAGTGCAGTGACTGCACAGTGACCATGGAGAGGAGTGCAGTGACTGCACAGTGACCATGGAGAGGAGTGCAGTGACTACACAGTGACCATGGAGAGGAGTGCAGTGACCACACAGTGACCATGGAGAGGAGTGCAGTTACCACACAGTGACCATGGAGAGGACTGCAGTGACTACACAGTGACCATGGAGAGGAGTGCAGTGACTACACAGTGACCATGGAGAGGAGTGCAGTGACTACACAGTGACCATGGAGAGGAGTGCAGTGACTACACAGTAACCATGGAGAGGAGTGCAGTGACTGCACAGTGACCATGGAGAGGAGTGCAGTTACCACACAGTGACCATGGAGAGGAGTGCAGTGACTACACAGTGACCACTGAGAGTAGAGTAGTGCAGGTTCATATTTACAGAGACACAGGAAGGATCTGATTCAGAATGATTGACTATTTTACTAGGTAGTACGTGCCTGTTCCTTAATTGGCCTAAGAAAATGGATAGCCGGGGTGTTTATTGTTGTTGATAGCATTCTTGTGGTCCTGTCCCCAAGACAGAGGGGCACCAAGTCAGCCACAGAGGGGACAGAATGAATACGTGAGACTTGCCATTCTAAAGCATTTTCTGTGTGAACTACATTGGGTTACTTAAAAATCATATTTTATCAAAGCTTCAGAGTTCCAATCTTAGGATTCCAGGGGTGAAGGGTGAATTGTCACACTCCAGGGGAAGGTTTTTGTTTTTTTTGTTTTTGTCACAGTCTGCAGAGAATTATGTTAAAGGCCAAATAGGCAAGAGGAGACTATGCCCCTTTTCTGTTAAAAATTAGATATAGTAGACCTAATAAATAGCCTTTGTTCAGTTCACAAACATTTTATTTAAGTTTTAAATTTTTCATTACTTGGGCTGAACTTGGTAGTGCACACTTTTAAACCCAGCATTCCAGAGGCAGATAGAGCTCTGTGAATTTGAAGCCAGCCTGGTCTAAATAGTGAGTTCCAAGACAGCCAGGACTACATAAAGAAACCTTGTCTCAAACAGCAACAAGCCAAAAACCAAAAACCAAAACCTAACCAATTTTTTTTTGGACAATTTCATGGGTATAATGCACTTTGATCATATCTTCCTCCCAACACCTCTCTCTGAATATTTTCTTCTTCCCAAAACCTTTTCCTACTTCCTGTTTTTATGTTATTGTATTTACTTAGGCTGTTTGTGTGAACCCCACGTGTGGGCCTATTTACTGCAGCACGAACAACTTAGCAGTGGTAGGAATTCTGAAAAGAATCTACCCTCTCCCAGCAGCCGTTAACTGTGAATAGCTCCTATGCAGCACAGTTTTCAGGGTCCGATTAATTTAAATATTAGTACAATAAGAAGCCTGTGATTGGACAGGGAAAGGAAGGCGGAGCTAAGAGTTTCAGAGACAGGGACAGGAAGAGAGGAGAAGGAGGGGCAGGACGAGAGAAGATAGATGGAGAAGAGGACGAACCTTATCCACGTGGAATCTTATCCACGTGGCTTTATATAGCCACAGGTAGCTATGACTATCATAAAATGAAAGAATAATTGGAATAACGTGTATAATCTAGGTGGGAAGCTTGTATCATCATTTGGCTCTGAATTTATGGTGAATCAAGAATTTATTGATTTATAAAACTTATTGATAATTATAAGTTTCTAGAGTTTTGATTTATTGGGGTACGGGGATTTGTGACAGCTAGCCACAGGGGAGAGATGTCTGGGAAGGTACAAGTGGCTCTGAGTCAAGGTGAACCAAAGCTGGGAAGACCGCTGCCTGGGGCTCCCCATAGAAGCAGCGAGACCACTGGGACCCAGAGTGTAGCCGGCGCTAGCGTGGGATGGTGCAGTTTGTTAGTATTTCACACAACACTCCTAAGCCAGGGTAAAGACTCAGAAAGCCCTCCTCCCCATAAGCAATGTTAGCAGCTCGATGTTGTGCAGGTCTTGACAAGTAACTATACCTTCTAAGAGTTAGGAGTGCCGCAGCCATGTCGTGTCCACAAAATGGCACTTTATAGCATTCCTCCAGTCTCTGACTCTATTCTATATTCTATATTCTATATTCTATATTACATATATATACATATATATACATATAGGTATACATATATATGCACATAGGTATATATGTGTGTGTGTGCATGTATATATATATATATATATGTATATATATGTATATATAGTCTATATTCTGTCCCTTCCCCCTCCCACCCCCCCCCCCACTTCTATGATGTTCTTTGGCTTTGAGTAAGGGAGTGTCATAGATGTACCATTTAGGGCCAGGCAATCAACCCCCATGTATTCTCAGCACTTTGACCAGTTATGAGTATCTACATTAACCAAGCCCAGTACCGTGGGAGGAATTAGACACGCTCTTACTGAAGTTTAGGAACTCATGACTGGTACTATAATCCTGATCTAGGGGCCATGTCTGGGGAGGTCATACACCCTAGGTAGGAACCTACTATTCTATTATTTGTTTACAGAATGGGCCTGTTCTCAAACTGCCATGTAATATGTGTGTTTATACTTTTAGATTAGATTGTACCGAGCTCCCACACATTGTAAATGTGAGAGTAAGACCTGCAGGAGGCAGAGAGGGGCTTTTTTCAACAGTTTCCTTTCTCTAGCAGATGGAGATATGTGTCCTAGGGGGTGACTATATGTCTCTAAGTCCATGTTACATCACAGTTAACCGTCCAGCTCTCCCATTCATCTGCCTTTGGTTTTTCCAGCTCTAGAAGACTCAGTGTGTGTGTGTGTGTGTGTGTGTGTGTGTGTGTGTGTGTGTGCGCCAGTGTCTGAAGATCTGGCTATTCCTGCATCCAGGGCCTCAGGGCTGCATGTAGGTTGAGATACATGGTTATCTCACTTCACTCTCCTGCCATGGCAACCCAAGTAATTTATGTCTAACACCCGTGATCTCACTGGGACCTTTATCTCACACTTTTTCAGTTTAGTAAACCCTGTTCCCTTTGTCGCCAGGCCGACCTTTCTACTTATGTTTTGAGTGTATATGTGTGTGTGTATATAGATAGATATAGACAGATAGATAAATACATATAGACACAGATATAGTCATTCTTGGACATAGGCTCTGGGTCTGCCTACAAGTGCGAGCATGCTTCACAAATGCAAAAAGAAAAAAAAAAGAAAAGAAAAGAAAGGCTTTGTATCCTGGTTTCCCCTTTATTTTATGTGTTTGAATGTTTTGTCTCTCCCCACAGAAGTTAGGAGAGGACATTGGATGCCCTGGAGCTGGGGCTACAGATGGTTGTGAGCCACCATGCAGGTGACAGGAATTGAACTCAGGTGTTCTGTATGCATAACCAGACCCTTAACTAACAAGCCATCTCTCTAGCCCTTCCCTAGTTGTTTTATGGTATGTGGGTTGGTTTGGGTTTTTGTTTGTTTGTTTGTTTGAAGTTCGTTTTTGGTTTTGGTTTGTTTTTGCCATTCTATTTCCACTGGTAGATAGATGTCACAGGTGGTGGCTATTATGGCATTTCAGAAAGTTAAACAACAATATTCTGCTTTCAAAGCCTTACCACAGTGTTTACACCCACGGAGACAGTTGAAGGGGAAAGAGAAGTTCATGTCTTCCATAGGTAAAATGCTCGTCTCCTAAAATGTCCAGGCGACGTTCCTCACAACCCGTTTGTAACCTTGGTTAACCCAACTACCAGGAGTGCTGCAGAAAGCAGAAACAGGACCTGTGTGAGAAGTTTGATCACCTATACGGCATCCTGGAGGAGAGGAAGACCGAAATGACCCAAGCCATCACCCGAACACAAGAGGAGAAACTGGAGCACGTCCGAACTCTCATCAGAAAGTATTCCGATCACCTGGAAAACGTATCCAAGTTGGTGGAGTCAGGAATCCAGTTCATGGACGAGCCCGAAATGGCGGTGTTTCTGCAGGTAAGGCTTTTTGGCAGCAGAGACATAAACCTGGAGGGTGGGTGTTGAGAAATCACTGTGATCACATTTTCACTCTTTTATTCGTATCTCATTTAAAAGTCTACTTCATTTATCTCAAAGCTTCATCCGTTTGATATTAAGTAGAGAGGGCGGCACTTAGGACCTGACCTAGTTAGACTCACAAGAGGAGGGATTAAGTCTCTCGCCAACTTCATGCAAAGCATTCAAGTAACCTCCTCTCTGTTGCTTTCACAGAACGCCAAGACCCTGTTGCAAAAGTGAGTACTTCCGCTCTGGATCGAACAGCACACTTTCCATTTCTTACCCAAGGTCACCAGACTTTAAACAGTAACAGAGAATAACAAGTGTCTCTACTGCAGGATTGTGGAAGCATCGAAGGCGTTTCAGATGGAGAAAGTGGAGCAAGGTTATGAGATCATGAGCAACTTCACAGTCAATCTCAATAGAGAAGAAAAAATTATCCGTGAAATTGACTTTTCTAGAGGTGCGTTACTTCTCTGACTATGGGCTTCGAAGTGCGCATGTGCAAAAGCTGCTGGGCGAGCAGAATGGGGGGATGTGCCAAACCCTGCAGAATGGACGTGCAGACCTCCACAGGATCGCAAACCAATGTGGTCCTCAGTCTCACTGCAGGATCACGCAGCTGTTGACTGTTTAGTTTTATAGTATTTAAAAGTTATGATCAAGTTTGACTCTAGGTAATGAAATCCTTAATAATTGATAAATGATAATAACTCAACTCCAAGTCTACCCTGTAGTATCAGTCATAGTGGTGTAAAGGAAAAAAGATTAAAAATCAGTTGAAAAGGAAACACAGACGACATATGAGCTAGTTGTGACCATCTCTGAGCGTGAGGATGAGATAGTGGTGACAAGTCACAGAGTCGGTTTTAGTGTGGAATTAGGATAGGGTTCGTGAGCTCTAACTGTGTCTTTCACTTTTGGCTCAGAATTCCGGCTCTTAGAAATATCCTGATGAAATGCTTGACATGCTACAATAACTCTGGATCTGACCCAATTGTTACTGCCTTGAGTCATAGCAATATAAAAGAGAAATACAAACAGAACTGGGCTAGACCTCCAGCTATGCCAGCCCCACAGACACAAGTTTACAGCAAAGCTTCATAATAGATTATTATGATCTGTGCTTAATAAGATAAGAAGATGAGGTCTGTCATTAATGTTACTTCAGTAAATTTTAAGGTCAGTAGATTTTACAAAGTCGTATTTAGTATAATGAAAAGTGGATGCATTCACTGAATTAAAATAAACCATTGTTTTTTGATAGGGAAAAAAAAGGTTGCATTTCCATTTAGCAAGACAGAAATAAGTACATGGAAACCTCCTCTCTCCAGGAGCTTACAGAAATGCTGGCTATGCCAGAAATGTGAACAGGCTCTGTGGGTGAGGTTGTCTGAGGGACGGGCCATACAACTTCATACTGCGAATAAAAGCAAAAGCCATGGCTCTATTGTATTTGCCCTGCCAAGGTGCATGTGAGAACCACAAGGTTTCACCATGCTAGACCAATTGTCAAGTGTCAGTTGAAGTGACTTCCCTTTCCCTAGGCTTGTGGGTGCTAGTCATTAACTATTGCCATGGCTACCATGGTAGTTAATAAAAAGTTTAAAAATATCTTATCTCACCAGAAGAGGAAGATGAAGAAGACACAGGAGAAATAGATGAAGAAGGGGAAGGAGAGGATGCAGTAGAAGTAGAAGAGGCAGAAAATGTTCAGATAGTGTCTTCAGGGGAAGAGGAGACTCTGGAAAAGTCTGCGGAGCCCTATCAGCTGGCCGCAGAGCTCCAGGCTGCCCCAGGGCCACTACCTGCTTCCTCTCCAGAACCGCTTTCATCCACGCCTCCTGCTGCAGATGTCCCGGTGACACAGGTAACCATCCACTAGTTCATCCACTGTTCCAAGTACTCTAAACAACTTATTCTGCTCTAGGAAAAAGATAAGTTGTGTAGACGGCAAGACAAAAGGAGATCAGGACAGTTACAATGCCGGGGAGAAATAAGAAACAGCCTCTAGATGGCTCAGAAGGTTCATCACCATCCTTGTGGTTAGCAAGATTTAATTTAAGGCCACTTTTCTCCCAACAACACTTTCAGATCTGAGGCAATCTCTGTCAAGAAAGAGTGTGTGTGTGTGTGTGTGTGTGTGTGCGAGCGCGCGCGAGCGAGCACGTTCTCTCACGTGCATGTGTGCAATAAGAGTTGCTTATGAGAATGTAGTGTACCTCTTGTTCCTTAGTCAATGGAAATGTGGAGTACAGTGTAGAAGTTATATGAGGTGAGAAATGAAAACGATTCTACTTCAGAACCTTGACTCTCATGTGCACCGTAGAGGAAGTAATTGGAGAAGCCACAGTAGGTAGAGTAGCTTTTCCTGAAACGCAGCTTTGCCTTCTCCTTGGAGGGCAAGCAGATGAGACTTGTCTTTCCATTTGTTTGTCACCTGAAGAAAGTGTGGACCAAAGTCTTTGAAGAGGCACCTGATCAGCTTACTCAAGGTTTCTAGAAGGCCACTGTCCAGTCTGGGGCTTTATGCGGACTTCCAGAGCACTTCAATGCGCTGAATCCCAGTCATTGCATGTGCTGGGACCAGCAGGCTCATCAAAAATCGTGGCTCTACTTCTGTGCGCTGAGATTATTGGCAGAGAAAAAAAAAAAAACAGAGAACTCAAACATGGAATTCTATTTGGTACTCTGTTTCCACAGGAATCCGGGATATAACACTTTTTATTTCCCAGAACCTTGAACTTCTGAGCGGCCCAGTTGCACTGACACTGAAAGTACAGATGACATTAATGAAGGTTGAGTTTGATCAATTAGGTCAGTGTTTGTTTTTAAAAATCAGGTTTTAGCCGGGCGGTGGTGGCGCACGCCTTTAATCCCAGCACTTGGGAGGCAGAGGCAGGCGGATTTCTGAGTTCGAGGCCAGCCTGGTCTACAGAGTGAGTTCCAGGACAGCCAGGGCTACACAGAGAAACCCTGTCTTGAAAAACAAAAAATAAAAAAAAAACAAAAAAAACAAAAAAAAATCAGGTTTTGGGACCTTTGCATAGTGCCAGAGTTCATTCTGATCAATAATTTGCCATATGTGGTATTTTATATACAACATTTCACTCAAGGCTTGTGCTTTGCTCCTATCTGAGCTAACACCTAGTGGAAGGCAAGAACAGAAACATGTAGATGCCAGTCAGGCACAGCCCAGTGATGAGCCTTCTGCCCCAGCACCCCAAAGAGCTCAGGGTGTTCAAACCCAAACGGAAATAACACCAACTGCTCTTTCCTCTTTTTCTTCTTCTTCTTCTTCTTCTTTTTTTTTTTTTTTAACTTGCCAACCCATCTGATTAAGGGGGAGGTGGTACCCATTGGCTCTCAGCAGACCACACAGTCTGAAACTTCAGGCCCTTCGGCAGCGGAAACTGCGGATCCCTTGTTTTACCCTAGTTGGTATAAAGGCCAAAGCCGGAAAACCAGCTCCAACCCACCTTGTACTCCTGAGAGTGAAGGTCTGGGTCAAATAGGGCCTCTGGGCGCTGAGGATTCCGGCGTGCAGTCCGCAGAAGCGGCAGAAGCCCCAGAAGCCGCAGCCAGCGAGCAGGCAGCTGTGCGTGGTAAGGAATCTAGTTCACCTGCAGCTACCTCTCAGGTTAGTGTCCATGCTCTTGTGTCTGTATGCTTTCCCACATACCTGCTGCGGCTCTGCTGGAAATAGACACATCCGGAGAGCAGAGGGAAGCCACTGCCCTGGGAAAACGCAGCACTAGCTCATGCTCCATCGCTGGCTTTGCACTTAAGCATTCTACTCAAGAATAAACCAAAAAAAAAAAAAAAAAAAAAAAAAAAAAAACAAATAATGTGGATTCCCTTTGTCCACGGTGACCCCATCCAAGGCTTTCCAGGGGATGGGGCACAAACAAGCCTAGTCCGTAGGCATGCTTGCAAAGCTGTTTTATTTGCAATGACTGGCTGGCTGCTGTCGCTGGTTCTTTGTGAAGTTTACTTGCCCTTACTCAGCCTTTATGGTCTCCCCTCGGGCTTCCGAAGACTAATCACCTGCTTTGGAGTCATTCCTAGCAATCACCAAGAAACATATTTGAATTAGTTTAAATTTGCTCTGTAAAATCATCTTGGTTAGTAAGGCAGTGGTGGCGCACGCCTTTAATCCCAGCACTTGGGAGGCAGAGGCAGGCAGATTTCAGAGTTTGAGGCCAGCCTGGTCTACAGAGTGAGTTCTGGGACAGCTAGGGCTGCACAGAGAAACCCTGTCGCGAAAACCAAAATAATAATAATAATAATCTTGGATTTGTGTCTTCCAGAAATTCACTTGCAATGGTTGGATAGTTTTAGCTCAATTAAGCCAGTCCTTCTTAACCTTGTGTTCCTCCAGGCAGGAAAACACAGGCTTTCCTGTATTCTTACAGAAACACTGATGAAAAATATTTGATAATATAGCCTGATAAAGTTTTATTTTTATAATGAAAATTTGAAGTCCAAGCTTTCCTTCTAATGCTTCATTAGATGTTTGTGTGTTTCTAAGAGCTGATAGAGCCCATTTACAATTTCTTCCTGAAGAAGAATGTTAGTCAGGCTGACTCCTAATAATGTGTGTGAGGAGTGAGAGTTGCTGGACAACAAGCCTTCATTCAACTCGTGTGGGTCGGTACTCCTCCACCATCAGGTGACAATGGACAGTGACTAGCATGACTACCTTGTACCTGCTCAAGTGGACCCAGTCACTCCGGGTGTCTAAGGGACATTCATTTGAAGAGTTGAGTGCCATGTTTTTGCATCTGATGGCTATTCGCAGAGACACAATAAATGACAAAAGTAAACTTTGTAAAGTAACCTTCCCAGGGCTAGTTGTAGGTTAAAAACAAGAAACAAAACAGATGAGATGGACTGATTATTTCTAGATGCTTTGGGGAGGTTTCTGTATTTGTTGAGGAAGAGTTATTTTCTTTAACAGTTGTACAGTGTCTCCCAAGTAACACATAGTAGGTCTCCCATCCCATGCAAAAAGTTTGTCTAAATGATATGTCTAAAAGAAATGATTTGTGATGATGTCGGTGAAGATTTCTTCTTGTTTTCTCACAGGAGTTAGCAATCTGCCTAACACTTCTGGCTTTTCTTATTCTCCACTACATCTGGAGTCAGATTCTGTGCTTGATTTTTGCTTTATTGGGTAGGAAATATTTTATTTTCCATTTACTAATATCTCCTATATTTTCTTTCATAGTGTTCCTCCTCTGTAGGCTCAGAGATGCTTTCCTCAGAAGCCTTGAGGTTCAGCCATCTAAAACTATTTCACTCAAGGCCTCAAGCTCCCTCCCTGTAGTTCAGGGGTTCGTGCACTGTCTCAGAGAGACTCCCTTCGTTATCCTTGCATGGAGAACCTGACCCAGAACAGTGACTCCATAGACAATTATTCAGTATTCTAGTAGGGATGAACCTTCCTGGGAGCCATTAGCAGGGTCCAACTCAGCAGAGGGAGAAGCAGCAAAGAACCCGTTCAGGAGCATGTAGGTCTGACGTAGGCTTAGGAGTAGCATTCCCCCTGTCTTTCCAGAGATGTTCAGGAGGTGCCCTGTCAAGAATGCTATTCAGATCAGTCTCTGCGCTAGCCTAGGACTAAGTTAATTTCTCAGTTCTCTTAGAACCTTTATTCTCTTCAGGGTCTTTCCCTTGGAGGGGAGGTCTCTGAGACTAGTGTAACAGTCATTAGGTACATGGAGCAAACAGACAGGCATTAATATGCACATAAAAACCATAAGAATCCAAATCAAAGAAAAGCCATTATTTCACTCCACAGGCCCTTCCTTATGTTTTAAGTTACACTTCTTATAGTCAAGCTATGAGGTTTGCTTTGGGAGCGACATCTTACATTTTGATTTTAATCCTTTGAAAACTACCCATTTGGTTAGCAATATTTGAAGAGCTCAAGTGCATGCACTTTTGAGTGTGACTTCACTGGCGTAAGCCCTTGCTCCCCGCACCTTTAGCCAAGTCCAGGATCCTTGGAGCTAAAAGGCACCAGCTATTTTTGGTTCCTTAACTTGTCATGATAGGCCTCTCTTCTGTCTCATTAGCCATCTGCTCTACAGTGGCCTGTAGAATGTCTGTGTGTACCAGCTGTGTCTGTAACTGGGTGAGCAAAGCCTCCACCCACTTTATGTCCAACAGTCAGCTGCGAACACACTCAAACGTCCTGGGCATGCATATGATCTATCTATTCAATAGCCTGACTCCTGTTCTTCACATTATCTATGGTAAAAATGGAATCATAGCCTATGATCTTGGGCACAAAAACAAAAAGAAGAGAAAGCTACGTGGTTAATGGAAGCAGGAACTAACCGTGGATCTGAATAATTGTCTAAAGGGTTCCGGCTACATTCCAAGAATGTTGGTTTGGAACTTGTCACCATGTGTCCTTCCAATATTCTCTGAGGCTGTTAGGGGAGTGTCATGCTTCATGTCTGTTTGCATCCATTTGCCTGTGTGGTGAGATGGGAGTGAGGAAGGAGGGGTGGGGTTTGATGCAGTGGTTTGACATTTGTTATTACAAAGATACCTTGATTGTGTAGTTTTATGTTTGAGAAAAGGCATTTTTATGTAGCAAAGCTAACCTGATCATAATGGGAGTAACTCTTGGACCCAGGAAATCAGACATGAACAGTGTTGTAAAGAATTCACAATGGTAACAAAGTCTAGTGCAACTTCAATACACAGAACCACTAGATAACTATTTGCCCAGTGTACATTTAGCTTGTAATGTCACTTTGCACTCCTGATCTTCCCTTAAACATCTTGAATGTGATACCAGAGCTGTCCCAACTCGTTGATAATCATTACTAAATAGTCCCAGGACAGGAGGTGTATTGCCTCAGAAACCCAAGCTTCACAATAAATTGCTCACCTTCAAGCTCACCTCGGCCCCAATGGCTGAGCTCCAAACCCTTTAAGATGGTTTATTCCCAGGTATTTTCTACATATTCCTTGGAAATCGCACCCTTGATTCCAGAACCCAAGCAGATCATTCTTACATAATCTGACCATGGGAAACCAGAAATCAACTCCCTCTACACTGGGGGAGGGGTGTGAATGTGCTAATTTCTAATAGATCGAAGGTGGATTGTTAAAATTCTTGTTCTCATTTTCTATGAAAATCATTGCTTTCAAGATTTGGATTCATCCCACTTGTTAATTCATATTTTAAAAGGTGTTGGTTCTTACCCTTTGCAGAAAGAACCTTGAACCTTCTCACCTTATTTCTGCTAGAAAACTATGCAGAGACCCCAGATTTGACCAGACTGTTGAGGGAGACTCGTCCTGTGTGCACTGCCCATCTGGTTCATGTTTACTATATGTTTTAGCTGAAGCAAAGAGAGTTGGATAGAAATAACATTTGATGCTCTTCATGTGTTTATTTTAGAATTGATATTTTTTGGGGGGGAAACTTTATGAGGATTTTTTAGAGTGTCACGCAGTGCGTTTTGATCATATTCTGCTCTCTGTCAGGTACTTTAGGAAGTGAGGATGCTAGTGCTGAGATGTTTAGAGTCCATTTCAGGATGTTTTCATGAGGGGTTGGGGGGAGCCACAGACTTGGGCCTGACACAAGTCATTCAGAGTCAACGACAATCACACAAGATTCCCAGCAAGCCGACAACTCTTTGCATTTCTCAAATTGTATCTACTGTTGCTAAATTTTCACGGAACCCACATGCTTCCCTGCTGGTTTGCCAATACCTCCCTGGCTCAGTGATTGCACAGGGGTTTCTCCTGCTTGTGAAGCTGGGATGTCTGCCGACTTCTGTGTGGGTTCTTAAGAACCTGTGTCTCAGTAGGACAGAGGCAATATGGACACATTAGAGGCAGTCTGATGCGAGAGGGGTGAATGTGTAGTTTTTAAAGCCAGCCTTATTGAGCTATACACATGCTAAAAGCTCACCCATTGTAAGTGTTCACTTTAATGAGCTGTGACAATTTTGTGTCATAATCAATAAGGTTACTTAAAATGTTTCTGTTACCTTTCAAATTTATCTAGTCTTTAACAGTATCAATTCGAAGAGTAAATGTATCTTTAGCTTCTATTAACTTTGTCACTTTACCTTTATGGGTTTTGACTTATATTCTACTTAAGAAACATTTCTTAATTTAAAGTCGCAAACATTTATTCCTATGTGTTATAGTATTTTCGTAATTTTAGCTCTTAAGCACTAGTGTGATTTGTTAGTCTGAGTTTATAAGGTGAGGCTGAAGGGTTCTTTTTCTTTCTTGGTTGTCATGAACCTGTCCTTTTGTTCCACCGACACATTCTCTTTCTTTTGTTTAGAGACTCCCCCTTCCTTCTTGAAGTGTGGTTGACTGGACCTGCATGGGTCCCTCTCAATTCTCCTTTAGGCCATTTTGCTTCATTTTCTTCACTAACTGATTATTATTGTCCTATAAAAAAAAACCTTCAAATGAATAAGTGTGTCACCTTTGATCTAATTTGAAAATTATTTTTACTATTTATTAGTTTTATAATTTTTTAAGAATAAACTTGCAGTTTTATTGGTTTTCTTGATCTTTGGTCCCTTTTCTATTATTGATTGTTCATCTTCTTGCGTTTACTTTTCCTTATCTTCTCTTTTCTTCATTCTCTCTCTCTTTCTCTCTCTTTAATGATGAAAGCTTCATTTATTGACTTGTTAGTTTTCTGGTTCTGCAATATGAATGTCCATAGAGTTCATTGTTTTAGTTGGATCCCACGAGTTTTAACATGTAGCTTTTTAATTTTCTTTAAAACATTTGTTGATTGATGTAATGATTTCTTCACTGATGCATGGGTTATTTAGATGAGGGTTGATGAAGTTTGAGACATTGGAGTTTTTTTTCCAGATTTTTTTTTTTTTACTATTTGATTTTGTGTTATGAAAGTAGAATTACTTTATATGTTTCCATCCTTCTAAATTTATTATGGTTTACCATTCAGAATGTGACATGGTGAATGTACATATGTTCTGAGAAATACAAGAGTTTCCTGTTGTGATTGCCTTACATTTTTTATAAATATGTTAAGTCAGGTGATTGATTATGTAGTTCAAGTCTACAGTGCTCATTCTGATTTTCTGTTATCAGTTCTATTAATGGCTGAGAAAGGAATTTTGAGACCTCTTATTATACTCATGAATTTACTTAGATCTTGCAAATCTATGAGAGATTTTCCTCAGATATTTTTAAATTCTACTTAGGTACTTTAATACTTAACATTGTTATATTTTCTTCAACAATTGATCCCAAGATGAAATATTTCTTAATAACAAAACTTATCTCTTCTCTGCTTCTACCTGCCTGTTCTGGGACTTCCCTGAGTGTATATAGATGGTCCTTGTTCACATACAGGTTGTAGCTGCTATGATATGTTCAAACCTTGGGTGCTGGTAAAAAGGGAGAATCTTGGAGGAGAATAGTGTTGAAAATTCTTAGGCCTTATTCCAAATAGCAGACTGCAGGAAAAGTTTCATAGTCTGAATCCAGTATGCCTGGTATCCATTCTCTTGTAGCCATAAATAGGGCCGGGGCACACCTAAGCTAACTATGATCTGGTGATCCATTTGTTCTGTGGGGCTCTGAGCATCTTCATGACATAGCTATGCCCAATATTTTCCCTTAATTAATTCTGAATAAGTACCCAGGAATTGTAGAGTTGTATAAATAACTTCACTAGAAACTGTCAATCTGTTTTCCACACACAGTCTATTAATCGTGTGCTCCCACTAAGAGTGTAGGAGCTCCAGGTCTTCCTTCACCTTATCCAATGGGGTATTGCGTCGTCCTCCTCACTTAGCCATTTTAATGTATCTGTGTGTTCTTTCTTATGGTTTTAATTCACAATCTCTTGTCTGCTGAAGTTTCTGCAGAATTGCAGAGGCAACTCTGCCATGAGTAGGTGACTTCAAGCTCTCAGTGGCCTGTTAACTCAGGACTGATCAATAAGAAGATATAGTGCCCTGTCCTCTTTTTTTTTCTACCTATCCTATCCTTGTCTCGGGGACAGACAGAGCCTCAGTAGCAATGTGGGTTCCCTGTGCCTTAAGGATCATCATCCTGATATAGAAGAGAGTATGTGCAGGTTAGATGCAGTGGCTCATTACAAACAGAAGCAAAGGGAAAAGAGTCATCAGGGAAATGCTGTCCTGTTCTCATCCAGGATCTAAAAACATACTTGTTATTAAAGTGTCCCCAGAGGAAAAAAAATAATGAAACTGAAGAAAGAAAAGAGAAATGGGAAAGACTATGAAAAGACACTGAAAGGAGGAAAAGAGAATGTGTTGTAATCAGAAAGATGCGTGTGTGTATTGGGAGGGGCAGATGCAGTGATGAAAAAAGACGTGTGTGTGTGTGTGTGTGTGTGTGTGTGTGTGTATGTTTGAGGGCAGATGCAGTGATCAGAAAGACAAATATAGGAGGGCAGATATAGTGATCAGAAGGTTGAGGGGGTGGCTATTTGGCTATTCTTTATTTCTTAGACTTTCAGAGCAGTACCTATATCCAGACCTGAACCCTTATCAAATATACCATCCAAGATTTAGACCCCTGAAAGCATTCTCATTCTTTTAGCGAGTGTGAGCAATGGGCCAAAGTTCCAGAGCTAACCGCCAGCTCTGTATCTCTACCCAGGACTACTAAAAATAACGAACTAAAATAGTAAGATCATTTTTATACAAATAAGCTTTGAGATTAACCCATCCGCTACGGTTTCAAGCATGCAAATATCCCTCTAACTGCCACCAGAGATTGAGAGGTAAGAAATGCAGAAGATAAGGGGGCCAGGAAGCGTCTATATGTGAGATTAATTTCACAAGCTATTCATTGCATTAAAAAATAAATAAAGCTAGCAGAGGTAGGAGACAGGAAACATGATTTCCCTTGAGCGTGACTATACGTCCTGTGTTCTTTGAAATGATCTATTTAATTTTCCCAAACAAATGAAAGTAAATGAAAATTTAGCTATGTTCTCTAAATTTAATTGAGGTATTCAGGGTATCAAATCATTTTCAAGCAAAGCCCCCACTGAGATGGATTGCACAGTGTTTCAGGAGATGCAAGCTTACACTCATTGTTCTGCGGATGCCTTGTGCTGGAATTCTCCCTGCGAGGAAGAAAGTGAAAACTGATGGTGCTCAGGGATGGCCTCCGTTTACTGGTAGCATTGTCAGGACTTAATGCCGGAAATT
The DNA here is from genome assembly GCF_008632895.1 of Mastomys coucha. Taxonomy (NCBI): domain Eukaryota; kingdom Metazoa; phylum Chordata; class Mammalia; order Rodentia; family Muridae; genus Mastomys; species Mastomys coucha. The sequence continues at coordinate 13,776,751 of NW_022196899.1, forward strand.
AGGAGAGGATGGGATAGTTAGATGCAATCACTTTTATAGAAGAAGGTTGTAAGAGGGAATATAGTTTTTCTTAGCAGATAAGTTTTGATGAAATCGTTCTATTAACATTGCTCCTGCATCTGTGTCTTACAACACTGGAACTTTTTATTTTTGCACTTTTATTCCTCTGCTGAGAAAGTGACATTCTAGTAATTGGTCATTCTAGTAATGACCAATTTAGCCATTTTACTGAAAGGTCAAATAGACAAACTAACTCTGAAATTACTGGCTCTGTTTCTCAGGTGCAAATAGTAACTGTCACTTTAACAGGGAGATAAAATTGGTATATCCATTATAAAAAGCCAAATACTATGTAAACTGTTTGCAGTCTTGTCACGAATTCATTTCCCCAGTTTTTGTGAGTGAACACTGATTGGGGAGGGAGCTCTGGGAGAGCTGGGCACTGGGGATGACTCTCTAGAGGAGCTGATCAGGTGCTGGGGGAGCTGTTAGAATGGAGATGGTCCAGTTTGCTTTCTGCACTCAGACCTAGTATAGCCCATCCTGCTTGTGACTTTGTCTTCAATTGTATGTCTTGGTGATTTTCATGAAGCGCCCTTTTTCTTTCCTTTTTTTTTTTTTAAGATTTATTTATTTTATTTTATATAAGTACACTGTAACTGTCTTCAGACACACCAGAAGAGGGCATCAGATCTCATTACACATGGTACTGAGCCACCATGTGGTTGCTGGGATTTGAACTCAGGACCTCTGGCAGAGCAGTCAGTGCTCTTAACCACTGTGCCATCTCTCCAGCCCAAGTACTCTTTTTCCATTGCTGTTGGTGAAGTGGGACATTTTGTAAATGTATCCCCAATTCCCTGGTTTGTGGTGGCAGCTGTAATGTGTGTGCACATTGCTTCGCTTCATGCCTAGAATCATCTCTGGAGATTATTTTGCTTAATCCCCAACCAGCCCCTTATAGAGGTAAGAATCCTGGGGGCTTGCTCAGGATCACAGAGCAGCTGTGAGCCCAGTGCTTTCGTCTATATCCTTAAGCCCAGTGTGTAGTATGCAGTGTAATGAAGGTCTCCCTGGCATTGGAAGAAAGTAGGTCAATCTTCCCCCTCCCCGTCCCAGATCTCTGTGACCGAGAAGCCCTCTACATTGATTTACCACTCATGATGGGCTGCAAAGCTTTGCAGAGAACCAGGGGACGGTTTCTAGGCCTCCACATATGTCCATTTCAAACAAGAGTTTTATTTAAACTAAGACTTCCTGTCTTCCATGGTTGAGTCAGCCCATCTTGATTTTCATATGTGACGGTTTGCTTAGTACCAATGTAGACAAACCCTTTTGTGAAAAATTGTGGCTCCTTCTCAGAAAGAGAGAGAGTGTACACTGACGACATTCTGGTGCAACTGTGATAGCCATGCCTGAGAAGAGGACTGCCTTTCCATCCATAATCCACAGCAGGGGCACATGCTAGCATCCTCCTCAGGGTTAGGACAGTGTGAGTACGTTGAATCCCATCTTACAGGCCCAAGACTTCTGCTCTGGCTCTAGTCTGACTTTCCAAGAAGGGTCTGCTCACAGCAATACATCTCCCAGGCCGTCCCTCTCCTGTTCACCTCACCACTCGGTGTGAGAATGCAGACCCTCTCAAGAAGAGATGGTCTTTAATGTGTTCCTTCCTGGCTTGTTTAGAAACTCAGTATCTTTCTTCCCCTAGCATTCATGAAGAGTGGATACATTTGTTTCCAGCTCTGTGCTTCATGATAACATATGCTGTTTGATTTGTTCTAAGGAGAAATGCCCGTATTTTTGTGAACGGAGTGCCTGTGGTGTTTCCGAGGCTTAGAGCAACAGAACAGACAGACTCCTGTCGCTTTCATGACTGGTAACTGACCAGGGATCTGAGCTGTTTTTACCTTCTCATTCAAGAGTGTGTAATGCATCAGCTATCCAAGGCTCAGAAATGGTTCCTTTTGAATAGGCATTCTAAATGCTCAGGATTTCTGCTCACCCCTGTTTTGAACATCTGGCTTTGATGCTCCGATCCACGCTAGCAGGGAAAGAATGGATGCTGGATGGCTGCCCATTTGGAAACCTCGAGTCTAGCCTTATCCTTCCTCATTCTTCCAGGCAAGCGGACTTTGTTAGAGCTGGGCAAAGGTTCTTTTGAACTGACCTAAAAAGAATGGCATTGTAAGTGTCAGCAACACAAACTGTACTTTGTAACCAGCCCCCGGACAGTTTTCATCTTGCAGAAATGCCATTGAATGCCTATTGAACAAAACCTTTCAACCCTGCTTCTTTCACCTCGGGCCCTGGCAGCCTCTCTCTGTTTCTGTGCATGTGGCTCAGAAGGAACATGGATGGAAGCGTACACTGTTTTACTTGGTGTATCTGATTTCTTTCACTTAGCAGAAGGTTCCCTCAGGGTTTGCACATGTCTTGGTATATATCTGAGTATGTTTCAAAGTGGCGCAATATTCCCTTGTATGTCCGTGCCAAAGCTTTATTCCCTCCTTTGGAAACTGTTTCTGTTCCTTGGCTGCTGTGAATAATATTGCTATGGCACAGTGAGAAAACCTGCACTGATTCTTTCTTTCCATCTTTTTGAGCACATACACAAATGTGGGACTGTTGTACCACATGGTGTCTGTTTGATTTTCAAAGCATTTTTTATTATATTTACTTCAGGGGAGGGCAAGTAAAATGGTGTATGTGTAGGTCAAGACAGCTTGTGAGAGTTTTCTCCTTGCACTATGTGGGTCCTGGGGAGTCAAACCCAGGTACTCAGGCTTTATACGAGCACATTTTACTCACTGAGCCATTCAGCCGGCCCATGTTTAAGTTTATGTCTCCCCTATGCAATGCTCCATAATGAGTATCCATTTTACATGGCCACTAACACTGAACAGTGGCTATCTCTGTCTCTTCAGTCCTGAATTTCTGATGTTCATAACTGATTCATATTTTTAAAATTACTATATACCATCCATAATCTGGAGCTGACCTGCTTATGAGTCTGCTGCCCACCAGCCTCTGGCAGGATGCAAAAGGTGATTGTAGGTGACATCGTGGGTCAAGGACGATGCCTGGCATAGCACATGTCCCTGAGTGGAAGCACCTTATTTTACCGTGCTCTCCAGTGGGGTAAAGCAATAAGCTAGTGTCATAAGCTGACATTCATTTATCCCTTCTCAGAGCACTTTTAATAACAGTAAAAACAATATCAACGGAAAGGAAAATGTTCTGTGTCTCTTGAGAAACTTATTTTATGAATATCCAGAATACTCAATCAAAGTCACCTCAGGGGATCGCCGAGGCGGAAGTACATTATTTCCTTCTGCTGCAGATTTTGACCAAATTCCATCAGGAGGTGAGGCAAAGGTGAACTTCTTCCTCCTGATTCCACTATGGTTTTCTTTTGTGGAGAAACTTTGTATTCGTCAAGTTATTATCACTGTGACCAGATGCATGACAAAAGGCAGACAGGTGGGCAGGCAGGGAAGGAGGAAGAGAGGGAAGAAGGGAAGTAAGAAAGGAGGGAGAGAGGGAAGGGGGGAGGGAGAGTTCATGGTGGCTCACAATCTGAGAGTGTAAGACCCTGACCCTCAGTCAGTGGTCCTTACTTTGAAATGCTCCGGAGAGAGACACCAAGATGCAGATCCATGCAAAAGCAAGAGGTTTATTTTCCCGCGAGTAGGGGTAGACCTTCAGTTAGTCCCTCAAGGGAAGTTACTAAGAAGGCAACCCCGAATGGCTATTAAAGCAGTTTTTATACTTTTTAGGGGCACAGGTTACATCAACAAGGTTACAGTTCAAGCTCATTGGCTAAGCATATTGGCCTTTAAATCTATTGGCTAGCAAGCACGACACATATTTGAACTCCACCTGGGTCTTTCCAGAGGGTCGGGTAACTACCAGTCCGTACATTCTGAGAATTTTTGTACTCAGGAATGTTCCTGTGGGTGGAGAATGGAACTTGGCTGAGCCTTGACTCCAGGTGAGCGGGGGAAAGCTGTAACTTCCGGTGTGGGACTGGAAAACCCTTCAGTGTCCCTCAAGGGCACAGCCCACCATGGAAGGCATGGAGTAGGAGCAGGAGGCCGGTGCTCACATTGTATCCTCAGCCAGGAAGCAGAGAGGTGAATGCTGGCATGTAGCAAGGTTCCTCCTTTTCCTGGTTTTTATTCAGTCTGGGACGGCAGCCCATAAATGCTGCTGTCCACATTCAGAGCTCATCTTCAGTCCTCAATGAAACCTCTCTGGAAAGGGCCTCCTAGGTTTGCAGCGAGGCAACTCCAGACTCAGTCAGGTTGACAGTGAAGGTCAACAGGGAAGTCACCTAAGGAAAGTGTTTAAAACTTAGAAATTTATATAGACTGGAAGTCCCTTGTCCTTCTCTTCACACAGAGTGAGGGAGCCACAACCAGCACGTTGTTCTGCTCTATGGTAAGCATTTTGCTAAAAAGAATGTATAAGGAAGTGCAGCCAGCTTTTGGGAAACCAAGCAGAGGCGTCCATTTAGGGAAGACGATGGGGAGAACGTATGCTTCCGGTTTGCCGGATGGCGGGTTTTTAATCCCTCTTGACATGATCCTAAGAGAGCTGGACCCCTTGAGATACATGGAAGAGCATCATAGATGACCACAATTTGACCACATGCCCAAAGAGGCTTGTCATATAAATCGCCCCTGGTTCTGGAAAGGGAAGGAAGTAAATACAGTTACCGTATAGCCTTTCCTCACTGGAGGTTATTGACACTGTATACCTTCACCAGAAATAGTCCCCAAGTCATTCTGTGTGACCGGAGAGTCTCTTCTAAGAGGAGGATAGAAGGAAGCAGAGGAATAAAAGAAACCAAGAGGGAGGAAGCAGTGCATATGAAGCAGGCATGTGCAAAGTGTTCTGTATACATTAGATTCTTCAGTCTTTACAGCAGCCTCCTGACATAGGATCCATCTAATGTCCATTTTACAGAAGAGAACACCAAGCTCAAAATGGTTAACAACTTGCTTGCCCAAGTCAAACAACTAGCAAGCAGTTGGTCTGGAGTCCTAGTTTGTTTCTTTGCCACTGTGATTAAAACACTGACCAGCTTGAGGGGGAAAAGGTTTTATTTGGCTTCCAGGGAGCCAAGGCTGGAAATCGAATTAGGAACTTGAAGCAGAAATCACAGCAGATGCGGTTTACCGGTTGGTTTAGCCACTTTTCTTACACGAGCCAGACTCATTGACCTAGGAATAGTACCGCCCACAGTGGGCTAGGTCCCTACACATCCATGAGCAGATATGCCTACAAGGCTGATCCGATGCAGCTGATTCCTTAATCCTGCTGCCTGATTGAGGCTCCCTCTTCCCGGGTGTGTCAAGCTAACAACTGAAGTTTGTAATGGCATCTGAGAGTCAGGTCCCTGACCAGTGGCCAGGGGAGCGTTCTTGCTGAAATGGTTAGTAAGACTGCAGCCAGAGAAGATAGCATAAGTGCTGAAGGGCTTCCAGATGTCTCTGCTCCTGATACTTGATGTCATGTTCTTCTCTGAAAGGGACAATTTATGAGTTCCCATTCTTTGAACAACAACAACAACAACAAAAAAAAATGTCTGGATCCATGGTAGGTATAAGAGCAACAAGTTCAAATGATTTAATCTAGTTTTGACAGCTATCTGTATCAGCAGCTGAAAATTTAAACAGCAGCTTTAAATATTAAAAATTTAAACAAGTATTAAATTATCAAATATTTAATATTAAAATATTAAAGCAAATATTAAAACAGGTAGGTTTTAATATTTGGTTTAGAAAAGTCTCTATAAGGCAGCAAATTCCAAAAGCACCGCAATCGTGGCTGGGCGGTCGTGGCTGGGCGGTCGTGGCTGGGCGGTCGTGGCTGGGCGGTC